>NC_133657.1:44744580-45075167 GCF_009905375.1 Apium graveolens | reverse complement strand
GATTAATTTATTAATTAATCATATTTAATTAATTAGAAAATTTATAGAAATAATGATAAAATAGTTTTATTATTATTTATTTCTACTACCGGCTTAATATTGAACCTACAGGGTCACGCCATAAAAGAGAATGATTTAATGGTGGAGGAATTAATTAATAATGGCTGGTAATTATTTATTTGTGAAATAAATAATTAATTAGAAAATTTAATAATTGATTAAATGAGATTTAATTAATTATTAATTAATTAAGAAAAAGTTCTTAATATTATTAATTAAGAATTTAACTTTTGGAAATTAAATTAAAAGAGAGAATTATTTTCTAAAGTGTTTAAAAAAAGGATTAATGATTAAAAGGTGTTTTAATTATTAGTTAATTGGTTAATGAGAATAATCAATTAAAGGGTTAATAATAATAATAATATTTTATGGGAAAATTTTCAGCTAAAATTTTTGCCTATAAATATACTATTATAAACCCTATTTGCCTCAACCAAAAAGAAAAACCCTAATTCTCTCAACCCCTTCCTCCTTCATTACTTCGATCTCTTGGTGGATACCGGTGGAGTGCTTCACACTTGAGGAGCAGCTGCTAGGGATCTCCGATCATCATTCTTGGATCACTTTTAAAGGTTAGTAATCGATCTCATATGTTTTATCCATGATTTGTATGCGATTAATATGGATTTTATATCAAGAAAATGTTATACCATGCTTCTGTGATGAATAAAATCCTACAGAGGATAGAGTAGAAGTAGTACCTTGAATGTTTGAATCCAATGGTAGAGCAGTTATTGGAGGCACCAAAATAGCTCCAGTATTGTTCTTAGCAGTAACCAGTTCAACATCAGGATCAGGATTTGATGTGTCATGAATGGCTTCATCAGGATCAGGAACAGCTATGTCAGTATTTGACCCTGTATCAGGATTTGCAAGTTTTTCTACATCAGTTTTTTGAACTAATGGTTCTTGTGTGACTGAAGGTTGTGAAGTTGCTTCAAGCCTTTGAGTTGAAGGTTCTTGTGGTCTTTCCTCAAAGATAGGGTCATTGATCACTGCTAGTTGTGCCAAATTCTCCTAATGAGCTTCCTTTTGTTGAACATGATCTTGAATGTTAGCCTCCACAGAATCAGGACCATCTTCAGTAATGTCAGGAATTATCTTTAGAGTTGATTTTTTTACACTTTCACTTTGATAAAACGGTTCTTGAGGGACTTGAGCCTCAACATATGCACCCTCACTTTAAGAGAGTGGTTCTTGTGTGTTGTGCTCTTTCTATGGAGACTGCACCTTGGATTTCTTTCTCATGAAGACTCATTTATCTTCAGCCTTCCTCTTGCAAGATTGGCCAAGACCAACTTCTTTGGCTAACTCCTTCATCCTCTCAGCTGATAATTCAATAAATTTAGCTAGAGGTAAGTCAGGAATTAATGACTTGTCAGGAATTAGAATTACCAGAGCAGGATGTGGTGTTATAGTTCTGTCAGGATATAGAGTTGATTGGTCAGGAGTAGCATGTAGTGTTTTCTGCATCCTGACTCTGTCTTTCTTGGCTTGAAGCTTGTCAGCCAGCTTTACCAATTTCCTTTTTTTCTTTAGAGCAGCATCTCCAACATCAGCTTGTTCATGCTCTTCAAAAGTACTAGTGACCTCCACTAGTTTAACATTCAACTTGAATACAATTGGACCTTCATCACTGTTAGTATCTGATGCTTCATCAACAACATCCTTCGAGTCCTAGTTTTCTTTTTCTTCTCATCCAATGCATGTCTAACCATAGTTCGTGATGGAACATGCTTATTAGAGCCATACATCTTCTTATCTCCACCTTGTACCTCCTCTATTTTTGGTGAAGGTGAAACAACCCTTGAACCTAATTGTCATCCTGACACATCAATTCCACCTAGTTGTTTAAATTTTACAACTGATTCCTTTTTGGAAGAATCAGAGGTGGAAATGTGTTTTGGTTGGAGTTTGGAAACTGGGACACTTGGGTCAGAACAGGGTTGGATGTGCCATGTTCCACAGTGTCAGGATTTGACAAAGAATATTTTTGTGAAATTTTTCTATGCAAAAATTGCCACATCTTCAAAGGTAATCTAGCCCTTCCTGCAAATTTATCTTTTTTTGGCCAAATCATGGATAGATTTTGATGTAAATTGAAATATAACCACCAGTTCATCTTTGTCAAAAGTAACACCAGGCAATAGATAGGTAAAAATTAATTATGAAAACCTAGTGTACCTTATCACACCATCTTTATCACTCAATCTAGCTATCAGTAATTGCAAGATTGTATTTCCATAATCAAATGCATGACAAAAAATTAGTGAATAACCTAATTGCAAAGAGACCAGGTGCGTCAAAATTGGATACCTTATTAAAAATCGCACGACTGATGCAATCAAAATAGAAGTTCCATTCTTTCCTGAGCTTCATCCTGAAAAGTTCCCTAGCCTTGGAGAATTAAGTGCTATGGACAATTTCCTTGACAAACTTAAACGGAGTGTTGGTAAGTGTTACCACTGCAGTTTTACCACCTAATAAAGGTAGATGCAAAGTTTTCTCCATAACATCAGTTGTAATCTCATACTCCTTATCAACATATGTGAATAAAATTGTCCCTTTGTAGAATCAATCCTAGCAGTAGTCCATATCGGCATAATCTGCTTAAACCAAACTCTTGAAGGAGATGTTAACGTATGACCAATATCATTTTGTTCAAGAAAATCTTGAATCATGCGAAAATCTCAGTGAGTATCATCAGGAGACAAAGGTGCCTTGAAATTATTGGCAGAAAAAGTACGATCATGAAGAATGTACTTAGTAGAGACAAGCTTAGAAACATAATCATTATTTGCCATTTTTGAAGATTAGGGTTTCATAGAGAAAATATTGGGTTCGAAAAATTTTGCAGAGAGAATGAAGAAGGTGAACAATTGTGTGTTTTGTGTATATTATGAATATGAGTAGTTTTGTCAAAAACTGATAGAGATATAGCAATACAGTAAGACAACTTACACACATGACAATTTTAATTGAATGGCATTATTAGTAGACCAGATAATGTCTTAAACTAGTTAATGTTGCACGACTTTTAAGGAACAGTTATATGTTACTGCGCCTATAAACTAGAAATTGCCTTAACATATTATTTTAAATTACAAATGACTCTCAAATTAAGCACAAAAATCACTCTCAAATATACTGAATTAAATCAAGTATCAATTCAGAAAAATAAATTGTACAAAATCACAAAATACTCACATTCGGTATTTGAGCTTATCAGGATTCGATTACCTCATCTGGATTCAACTTGTCAGGATTTGATATACCTTGTAGGGATTTGATTGTCTGTGTCAGGATTTGATTCACCTTTGCAAGACATAGTGCGTCAGGATTAGACTAGTACAATCAGGATTGATATATCATTTCTTCTTATAGCTAACCATTCCAAGTTCATGTATGAGCTTTGAAAAAGTTGCTTCTGGTAATGGCTTGGTGAAGATGTCAGCTATTTGTTGATCAATTGGAACAAAGTGAAGCTCAATTATTCCTTTCATGACATATTCCCTAATAAAGTGATATCTGATACTGATGTGTTCTATGAGAGAATATTGCACCGGATTCCATGTCATAGATATGACACTTTGATTGTCACAGTAGATAGGAATTTTTTTATAAGACAATCCATAGTCCAAAAGTTGATTTCTCATCCAAACAATCTGAGCACAACAGCTTCCTGCAGTAATATATTCAGCTTCAGATGTAGAAATGGATTTCTATTTCTTGCTTTTCCATATAACAAGTCTTCCACCAATTTTGCATCCTGCAAAATCAGAATCTGAAAAACCTATCAGACTAAAGTCTGATTCTCTTGTATACCACAAACCAAGAGATTGAGTCCCATTTAAATATCTTAGAATTTTCTTTACAGCAACCAAATGAGGTTCTCTAGGATTGGCCTGAAACCTTACACACAAATAAGTTGCATACATAATATATGGTCTACTTGTAGTTAGATACAGTAGTGAACCAATCATACCTTTGTAAGCAGTGATGTAAATCTCATTACCTTGATCAGAATCCAACTTAGTAGCTGTGGCCATTGAAGTTGTTGTTGTGTTAGTTTCTTGCATGTTGAATCTAGTCAATAGATTCTTTGTATACTTAGACTAATTTATGAAAATACCTTCATCAATCTGTGTGACTTATAATCCAAGAAAGTAACTCAATTCCCCCATCAAACTCATTTGATACCTTGACTTCATAAGATCAGAAAATTTCTTGCACAACTTGTTGTTAGTAGACCCAAGTATGATATCATCAACATAAATTTGCACCAAAAGCAAATATTTACCCTTATTAATATAAAATAAGGTTTTATCAATTGCACCTCTTTTGAAACCACTTTCAATCAGAAATTTTGCAAGTGTTTCATACCAGACCCTTGGTGCTTGTTTGAGTCCATACAATGCTTTATCAAGTCTATACACATGATTAGGAAATTTAGGATCAATGAAACCTGGTGGTTACTCAACGTATACCTCTCCTTCCAGTTCTTCATTTAGAAAAGCACTTTTGACATCTATCTAAAAGACCTTGAATTTCTTTTGAGCAGTATAAGCTAAGAAAATTCTGATAGCTTCCAGTCTTGCCACAGGAGCAAATGTAAATGTTTCATCATAGTCAATGCCTTTTTCTTGTGAATATCCCTTTGCAACAAGTCTAGCTTTGTTCCTGATTATAGTGCCATCTGAGTCTATTTTGTTCCTGAAAACCCATTTTGTGCCAACAACTGATTTATTCTTTGGTCTTGAAACAAGCTTCTGAAGGGTTTTTAGCACATAAACGCAGCGAAAACGTAAACTTAAATCTTAAAAAAATGAAACCCTCCGCAGGATCCATGCGAAAAATAATATTTAATTCGTAGTTCAGTATGTTTACCTTAAGAAGCTTTACATTAATGGAAAGATGGAGGTCTTTAATAGCGATCCAAGAACCACGAGCGGAGATCCTTAGCAGCTGCTCCTCAAGTGTGAAGCACTCAACCGGTATCCACCAAGAAAACGATATAATGGAGAAGGAGGAGGTGGAGAGAATTAGGGTTTTGTAAAATTTTTAGGTTGAGGCAAAAATAGGGTCTATAATAGTATATTTATAGGAAAAGTTTTCAGCTGAAAATTTTCCCATAAAATATTATTATTATTAACCCTTTATTATTCTCATTAATAATTAAAACACCTTTTAATTATTAATCCTTTTTCTAAACACTTTAGAAATAATTCTCCCTCTTGATTTAATTTCCAAAAATTAAATTCTTAATTAATAATATTAAGAACATTTTCTTAATTAATTTATAATCAATTAAATCTCATTTAATCAATTATTAAATTTTCCAATTAATTATTTATTTCATAAATAAATAATTATCAGCTATTATTAATTAATTCCTCCACCATTAAATCATTCTCTTTTATGGTGTGACCCTGTAGGTTCAATATTAATCCGGTAGTAGAAATAAATAATAATAAAACTATTTCATCATTATTTATATAAATACTCTAATTCATTAAATATGATTAATTAATTAATCATATTTATTCTACATCGTGAGGGATACTTCTCAGCATATCGCGACTATCCGGATAATACGAATTCACTGCTTAGAATACCAAGAACCTATTCAGTGAGTAGTTACCGTACAATTAATTTCTTCTACCCTGCAATGTCACGATTAAATACAAGGCATGGAACTTGTGTCAAGCCTATCTTATTTAATCACTTACTTTCTCATTCACTATGCTTAGTTCTATTTAATATAAATTAGAAACTCCTTTTATAATTTCATTCACTCTGGCCAGAGATTCCTGAACTAACATAAGTGGATCAGCATTGAACATTCTCTTCCTACACTGGAAGGGATAGATCCTTTATTGATCATACACTATCTTCGTGTACAAATTCCTATACCCAGTAGACCCCTTATAATTGTCCCTTGTGACTAAGAACTAAACTAAAGCATAGTTCAGTGTACACAAGATGACTATGATGACCTCAATTCTGAGGATACTTGTACAACTATCACTATGTGAACAACTGCTGACACGTGAGTGAACTCCATCAGTTGTTCAGCTGTGTGAGTCATGTTCAGTGAACTTATTCTATAATAAGCACCTACATACTAGCTATAGTATCACCACATAAATGTCTATGAGAACAGACATCCTTCATTATGAAGCAAGCATAGTAGGTACCGATATTTATGGATTATTAATTACCAGTTAGTATTCATACGACCAGGAACTATTTAAGTTTAGAGTTGTCATCTTTTAGGTCTCATTATTATGATCTCATCACAATCCATAAAAAGCTTTACTCTAAACTATGGTATATCTTATTTAAACATTTAAATAGATAGAGCCCGCAATAAAAACAAAACAAGTCTTTTATTAATATCAATGAAATCAAAACAGATTACATAAAAGTTATTCCTAAATCCTCATACATGATTGGACTTAGGACATATCTCTTTCAATCTCCCACTTGTACTAAAGCCAATCACTCTGGTATCTAATACCCATCTTGTCTTTATGACGATCAAAGTGACCCTGAGAAATTGGCTTTGTGAGTGGGTCTGCTACGTTGTTATGTGTGTCAACTCTCTCGACGTTGACATCTACTCTATTTTCAACTCAGATTCACCACCAAAAACAAGAAAAATGTCCTGAGTCCTTCGCAAGTACTTAAGGATGTTTTTCACTGCTTACCAGTGGTCTTCACCTGGATTGGACTGATATCTGCTCGTCACACTAATTAAATAAGCAACATCAGGCCTTGTACACAACATCGTGTACATGATAGATCCTATTGCTGAAGTATAAGGAATCTTACTCATACGCTCTCTTTCCTCAAGTGTCTTAGGAGACATTTTTTCGGAAAGGGACACTCCATGGCTCATCGGTATGAGACCTCTTTTGGAGTTTTCCATGCTAAACCTTTTAAGCACTTTCTGGATGTATGTACCCTGGGTAAGACCTATCATTCTTCTAGATCTATCTCTATAGATCTTCATACTGAGAATGTAGGATGTTTCTCCCAAGTCCTTCATGGTGAAGTTCTTTGATAGCCATATTTTGACTGATTATAGCATCGGTATATCATTTCCTATAAGAAGTATGACATCCACATAAAATATAAGAAATGTTACCGCGCTCCCACTAACCTTCTTGTAGACACATGGTTCATCTATGTTTTTGATAAAACCAAACTCTTTGATTGTCTCATCAAAACGGATGTTCCATCTACGAGAAGCTTGCCTTAAACCATATATGGTTCGCAGCAGCTTACACACTAGGTGTTCATTTCCCTTGGAAAGAAAACCCTCTGGCTGTGTCATATACACTTCCTCCTCAAGTTCCCCATTGAGGAAGGCCATTTTCAAATCCATTTGCCAGATCTCATAGTCGTAGTAAGCAGCAATCCCAAGCAAAATCCGAATTGATTTTAACAGGGCTACAGGCGAAAAAGTTTCATTAAAGTCAATCCCTTGCCTTTGTTTAAATCCTTTTGCCACGAGCCTGGCCTTATAGGTCTCCACCTGGCCATCTGCTTCAATCTTTATTTTGTATACCCACTTGCACCCAATAGGCTCAACACCTTCAAGCGCCTCAACCAGAGTCCATACTTGGTTGGTATACATAGATTCCATTTCGGATTTCATGGCACTATGCCATTTCTCTGAGTCAACACTACTCATAGCCTCATTATAGGTCACAGGGTCGTCATCATCAATGATTGACAACTCATTGTCATTCTCAATGACAAGGCCATAATAACTCTCAGGTTGGCGCGACACTCTCCCTGTCCTACGAATGGGCTGTTCCACAGAAGGTTGTTCAGTCTGAACAGGTGTTTCCACTTGATCCGTAGTAGTTTGTGCTTCTTGAACTTAATCAAGTTCAATTTTGCTCCCACTGTTTCCTTCAAGGATAAACTCCTTTTCCAAGAAGGTAGCATGTCTGGAGACAAACACCCGATGATCGGTGTAAAAGTAATACCCCAAAGTCTCTTTAGGATATCCCACAAAATTACATTTTACGGATCGAGATTCCAGCTTATCTAGGTCAACTTTCTTGACATAAGCTGGACATCCCCAAATCTTAACGTGATTAAGACTCAGTTTCCTTTATTTCCATATCTCATAAGGAGTTTGTGGAACAGATTTGGAAGGCACCTTATTCAGTAAATATGCTGAGGTTTCCAATGCATAACCCCATAGGAATACTGGAAGATTCGCATAGCTCATCATGGACCGAACCATGTCTAACAAAGTTCAATTTCTCCTTTCAGATACCCCATTTAACTCTGGAGTATATGGAGGATTCCACTGGGAGACTATACCATTTTCTTTGAGATAATCTAGAAACTCTCCATTCAAGTATTCACCACCTCGATCTGATCGAAGAGTTATAATACTATGTTTGGTTTGTTTCTCCACTTCATGTTTATATTTTTTGAACTTTTCAAAGGCTTCAGACTTGTGTTTCATCAAATACACATATCTGAATCTAGATCTATCATCTATGAAAGTAATGAAGTATGAAAATCCACTCATGGCTTGCGTAGACATTGGTCCACATACATCTGTGTGTACCAATCCTAGCAAATCTGCAGCCCTCTCTCCATGTCCACTAAATGGAGATTTGGTCATTTTACCCAATAGACAAGACTCGCATGTAGGATATGATTCAAAATCAAAGGGGTCAAGTAACCCTTCCTTATGCAATGTCCGTAGTCTATTTTCACTAATATGACCTAGCCTACAGTGCCATACATAGGTCAGATTTTTATCATCTCGTTTTCTTTTATTAGTTTGTTCAATCTGAAGTAAATCATTCTCTACGTCACATACATACAGACCATTATTTAAAATGCCACATCCAAAAAGAACATTATCTCTAAGGATAGAACATTCATTATTCTTAATAATAAATGAAAAACCATCCACATCCAACATAGGAATAGAAACACTATTCCTCATAATAGAGGGAACATAATAACAATTATTCAAAATAATAGTCTTGCCCGTAGGCATATGTAAACTAAATGATCCTATAGATATGGCCGCAACCCTTGCTCCATTGCCCATACGTAGAATCCCCTCATCTTTTTCAAGAGTCCTACTTCCCTTTAGTCCTTGCAACGAATTACAAATATGAGAACCACAGGTGGTATCTAATACCCAAATAGAAATTTGAACTAGTGACATATTAACTTCGATCATGAACATGACTGAATCAGAAGCGGTAGTCTCACTACCCTTCTTCTTCAATTCTGCAAGGTAAACCTTGCAGTTCCTCTTCCAGTACCCCAACTTGTTACAGTAAAAACAAACAGCTAAATTAGGACCAGTCAACTTGTGAGCATCTAGTATGCTCCGGAGTGATAGTGCAGAAGACATGACGAATATAGTAAATCTATAAATGATAAACACATAACAACACTTAGCAAATATTCAATTTCCTTTCAAAATACTATATGAATCGGGTCTTTATTCATAAGTGTCTCCCACTACTTTATCTAATTTTTTTAACCCCCTAAGTGAAAATTAAGCATTCATAATGCTAGTGGGAATAGGGATCCTACATTCCATCACACAACCTCGGGTGTGGCACGAAACGTCATGTGATGTTCAATAGGTAGACAACTCTTGTCAATTACATCTTATGTTATTCCCTAATATAAGTTTAGCCTCTTGAATAATTGAATCACGGTTGTGGCACGACAAACTCAATATTCTAAGTCAAGTCTAACCCAACATTTCGTACAACTGAATCAGTCTCCAACGGCCCACGGCTGTAGCACGTACCGACCTTTAGATTCTAATTCAATTTACACATCTCTATGTAATAGACAAGTATTTCTTATTTTGAAATCAAAGCCCTCGGCTGTAGCACGAAACGACAATGATTTAAAAATAAGAACCACTTTCTACCATGTTGGAAGGCTATGACCGACACAAGCCCGTTGTGTTATTGGCCAATTACTACTTGATATTATTTAATTTTAGAGGGATTATATTACGTTACAATCATAATCATATTATAAAGAGATTCTTTCTTTTAAATTAAATATTTCAAATCAATAATCGATAATCAGATGATTCCCAGATCGGGTGGAGCATTGTCAAGAGGCGTCACTTAATAACCCTTTCTTACAGATAGAAATCTGTTGTTGACAGAATCATCCTTTCTCTCAATATTGAAAATTCATATTCAATTACGTGTTTCATAAACACAAGAATCTCATGATCGTATTCATAATATTTATTTTTAAGGCAAGAAACGATTCATATTCTAGATTTTCTAGAGCACGCCTTATATTGATTTAAGTTCAACTAAATCTATCATCGCATGGTAAACATAGGCATATATCTCATATATAAAATTAAATAAAAAAGTAAATGTAAAGTGCAATAAAGTAAATGTGTTTAGTTATGGCCCCATCCTATGTGATCTTTATCAAGCTCATGATAAAGATCAAGGTCAATCTAATATGGTGATGAAAATAAATACAACTACTTATTATATAAGTCTTCTTGTATGCCTCGTCTTCTTCTTTGTATCACCTCCATTGGATAGCCTTCTCGAGTCTTCAATCACATTACATGATTGAAAGTAAAACTAATCTAATGAACTTACAAGAATAACTCGAGTTACATTCGAGATTTATGATTACAAAGATTGACGACATGCAAGTCGTATTTAAAACCAAAACCAAAACCATTACACTAAGGTCGAAAGGCCATAACCATCCACCATGCTCATACAACACATAAAAGCATGTTAAAACACATAATCTGATCTTAACATATCATATTATCCATGATCTAATCATAAAAAGAAAATATGACAAAAATCAGAAAAATCAGAATCAAATCAAAAAAACAAGAATCAATGTTTACGGACAGTAAAAGATGTCAAATGCCTTACAGACGAGTCGTTGATAGCTTTAGCTATCAGTTTTGATCAGACGCTCGTTTACCTATGGAATAGGGTATTCGTTTGCGTAAATCGGACACCAGACCCAGATTTCAGCAAATCTGCAGCAGCCAATTCAGAATCCGTATCTAATATGATTCTCATAATTAGAACAAATATAAATCATGTATATATCAGTATATTACAGATTACATAATCATCTTATGATTATACAACTCACATGAATATCATATATTCAAAACCATACATATATAAGCATATTATATCAACATCAAATCATGGCGAATCACATACATGCTCATATATCGAAAATATTTAAACACATAAACGAATTAAAAACTTTTCGCAAGTAGCTCTGATGCCATTGAAAGGGTTTTTAGCACATAAACGTAGCGAAAACGTAAACTTAAATCTTAAAAAAATGAAACCCTCCGCAGGATCCATGCGAAAAATAATATTTAATTCGTAGTTCAGTATGTTTACCTTAAGAAGCTTTAATTTAATGGAAAGATGAAGGTCTTTAATAGCGATCCAAGAACCACGAGCGGAGATCCTTAGCAGCTGCTCCTCAAGTGTGAAGCACTCCACCGGTATCCACCAAGAAAACGATGTAATGGAGAAGGAGGAGGTGGAGAGAATTAGGGTTTTGTAAAATTTTTAGGTTGAGGCAAAAATAGGGTCTATAATAGTATATTTATAGGCAAAATTTTCAGCTGAAAATTTTGCCATAAAATATTATTATTATTAACCCTTTATTATTCTCATTAATAATTAAAATACCTTTTAATTATTCATCCTTTTTCTAAATACTTTAGAAATAATTCTCTCTCTTGATTTAATTTCCAAAAATTAAATTCTTAATTAATAATATTAAGAACCTTTTCTTAATTAATTTATAATCAATTAAATCTCATTTAATCAATTATTAAATTTGCCAATTAATTATTTATTTCATAAATAAATAATTATCAGCCATTATTAATTAATTCCTCCACCATTAAATCATTCTCTTTTATGGTGTGACCCTGTAGGTTCAATATTAAGCCGGTAGTAGAAATAAATAATAATAAAACTATTTTATCATTATTTATATAAATTCTCTAATTCATTAAATATGATTAATTAATTAATCATATCTACATCGTGACGGATACTTCTCAACATATCGCGACTATCCGGATAATACGAATTCACTGCTTAGAATACCAAGAACCTATTCAGTGAGTAGTTACCGTACAATTAATTCCTTCTACCCTGCAATGTCACGATTAAATACAAGGCATGGAACTTGTGTCAAGCCTATCTTATTTAATCACATGTTTTCCCATTCACTATGCTTAGTTCTATTTAATGTAAATTAGAAACTCCTTTCTAATTTCATTCACTCTGGCCAGAGATTCCTGAACTAACATAAGTGGATCAGCATTGAACATTCTCTTCCTACACTGGAAGGGGTAGATCCTTTATTGATCATACACTATCTTCGTGTACAAATTCCTATACCCAGTAGAGCCCTTATAATTGTTCCTTGAGACTAAGAACTAAACCAAAGCATAGTTCAGTGTACACAAGATGACTATGATGACCTCAAGTCTAAGGATACTTGTACAACTATCACTATGTGAACAACTGCTGACACATGAGTGAACTGCATCAGTTGTTCAGCTGTGTGAGTCATGTTCAGTGAACTTATTCTATAATAAGCACCTACATACTAGCTATAGTGTCACCACACAAATGTCTATGAGAACAGACATCCATCATAATGAAGCAAGTATAGTATGTACCGATCTTTGCGGATTATTAATTACCAGTTAGTAATCCTACGACCAGGAACTATTTAAGTTTAGAGTTATCATCTTTTAGGTCTCATTATTATGATCTCATCACAATCTATAAAAAGCTTTACTCTAAACTGTGGTATATCTTATTTAAACATTTAAATAGATATAGCCCGCAATAAAAACAAAACAAGTCTTTTATTAATATCAATGAAATCAAAACATATAACATAAAAGTTATTCCCAAATCCTCATACATGATTGGACTTAGGACATATCTCTTTCAGCTTCCACACTTTATTTCTCTCAAATTCATTTAATTCTTCCTGCATGGTTGTAATCCAGTCAGCATCTTTGAGTTTATCTTCCACTTTGGCTCTTCCTTAAAAAGAAAATTATGATATAGAAATTCATGTTCAGTTACACTGCTTATATGAACACTAGCATCAGGATCTCCAATAATAAGATCAGGTGTATGATCCTTTGTCCATTTTACTGCTCTTGGTAGTTCAGTCCCATTTCCCGATGCTCCCCCTGTATTGGATGCATCACTAAAATCATTGTCATGTGAAGCTCCCCCTGTATCAGTGCTCTCAGTTCCTGATTGAGTAGAGTCTCCATTTGTGGACTGTTCATCAAATTGATCTTGATGCTCAGTTGAATGATCTCCTCCTGATGAACTATCATTTGTTGAACTTGAATAATTTCCAGTTGATTCGGTATTTCCTGATCCATCAGTATCATCAGGATTTGATTCACTAGAGTTATGAATGTTTGTGTTTTGGTGTTGATCCCCCTCAACATGTGCATATTCAATAACCAAGTCTAGATCAGGATTAGTGTCATCAGGATTTGATCCATCTTGAGGTTTTGATGAGTCATCAGGGTTTCTGTCATTTCCTGACTTGGCCTTTTGATTTTCAAATACCAGTTCTTCATGAGTGCATTCTTCAATTCCAGAAATTTTCTTATCCATCAAAAGAAACATGGATAGATTCAACAATAGTTCTTGTTCTCATATTGAAGACTTTGTATGCTTTTGAAAATGGATATCCAACAAAATTACCCTTATCACCTTTATGTTAAATTTTCCAAGCATGTCAGGATGTGTTCTCCGTATAAAGCATTTACATCCAAAAATATGAAGATGCTTCAAGCTTGGCTTCTTTTTCTTGATCATTTTATAAGGATTTAATCCATGAATGTTAATGATTGAGAGTCAAATTCTGAATATAAAGCCAAAAAGTAAGTTGGTATATTTGCTTCCATAAGCATTGTTCTTCCAGTTTGAGAGATTCCTTTATATCTGCATAATTCATCCATCTTACAATTCATGAATTCGGTGCCATTATCCCTCCTGAATATTTGCACTTTATACTTGAAGCCATTTTCAATTAATCTCAAATGATCTAAAAGAACATTTAGAGTCTCATCTTTCCTGTGCAAGAAAAATACTTATGCAAATCTGGCATATTCATCAACAACAATTAGGGTGTACCATTTTTTTTATAGAGATGAATATGGCTTTTTGATGGATGATTCAGACTTGCTCTTAAAAGAAGTCCTTTTTTGCTTGGCTTGTTGACAGGCATCAAACAAACCATCAGGGGAGTAGTACATATTTGGTAGACCTCTTACCAAATCTTTCTTCACCAATTCGTTGAAGATTATTGAAACTAAGATGAGAAAGCTTCTTGTGCTTATTCCAACTTTCATCTACTGATGCTTTGCTTATCAAATAAGTCTCAGGTCCATCAGCATTGTCATGAATTTTAACTTCATAGATGTTTCCATGTTTGTACCCCTTGAAAACAACTTTCTTTGTAATTATATGAACTATTTCACAGTGAGTGTCATAAAATACAACATTGTATTCTCTGTCAGTAATTTGATTAATGATCAACAAGTTGTGTTTCTGTCCTTCTACCAGAGCTACATCTTGAATGATGACATTTCCAATGATTATGTTGCCATATCCCAGCGTTTTTCCTACATTGCTCTCATTATAGGAAACCATTGGGCCAACATTCTCCTTATATTCAGACAACAGTGATTTAATTCCAGTCATATGTGCAGAACAACCACTATCCAGTACTAGAACATTCTTTTTGTTTCCCTGCAATCAGAAATAAGGAAATCAGTTAGAATTTTTAAGAACCCACACTTATTGGGTCCTTTTTGACATCTTATGTTTTAGTGCAGCAGAAGACTTCTTGATAGGATTTGGACCATCAGGATTTGGTCCATCAGGATTTACTCTATCATGATTTGATCCATCAGGATTTATCCTATCAGTTTTAATTTTATAAGATGCATGTTCAGTCAATTTGGTAGTTCTAGAAGAAATAGCAATTTTATTGAATTTGGGCAAAGGATCATAATTTTTTTAATACAGACTATGATACTCTTTACAAGTATAAATGAAATACCAAGTACTACCACAGTGAAAACAAGGGTTATGTGGTTTGTAAAATACTGATCTACCACTAATATCAGACTCAGGAATAACAGTATCTTTTTTTAAAATTTTTCCTGCAATCAATAGAAATATGATTAGTATTACCACATTTAAAATAAGTCATTCTACGAGCATCAGGAATATACTTATAAATACTTGCTTTATTAAAACCATGTTTTCCATTCCTACCACTTTTCACACTGTGTTTGTGAGGTTTATCAAGTACCACATAAATTTTCTTTTCTAGTTGACTTTTAGATAGAAGACCTATATTTTTACCTTTTTTCCTTAACTCTAAACTCAGCTTTCTTTTTATCAGGAATTTTAGAGGTAGATCCTACTTCATAGACTGACTTGACTTCTTTCTCATCGGTACTTACAAACTTAACTGTTGATGTGTTGGTAACAGTCTTATTAAAATTCTTATATGTGTATTTATTATAACATAAACACTATTTACAGTTTTTATCATTTATGAAGTTGTGAACTTTTCTTCATGAAGTCATCCAAGTCCTAAAAACTTCTCTTTCATTTTCAAGAACTTCCTCTAGCATGGATATTTAATGTGCATCTAAGCTTCATTATGCTTAGCCTTATTACATGCCTTCTCATTTTCATGCATACCTATAAGCTCAACTTCTAGGTAGTCATTTCTCTTTCTAAGCTCCTTGTTCTCAGCAATTAAACTATCATTTTTAATTGACTTATTTTAAAGGATAACATGCAGAGAATTTAAGAATCTTTTTAATTCAGACATGTTATCAGTATCTATGGGAAAAACAAACATTTGTACCTGGTCAATTGAAGACATATCCTCTCCATGATTTTCCATTAGAGGTAAAAAGTGCATTTCCATTTGACTTTGGACATTCAGCAGAAAGATGTCCCATTTCATTGCAGTTGTAGCATGTCACCTTAGCCTTGTCAAACTTTCTTCCCTTGGAGTACTGACCTTTATTCTTTCTGAACTTTCCCTTGCCATCACCAGAGTACTTTTTGTTAAAACCACATTTTCTCCGTGGCTTTCTAAATCTCATTCTCCTGAAATCTTTCACCAATATTGCAGCCATTTGAACTACATGAGGATCATCCAGTTTAATATCAAAATCCTCATCAGTATCTGTGTCAGGATCTGATGATTCATCAGTATCTGACATCTCAACATTGTTCCTTCTTCTTGAATTCTCATTAGCCCTTTCCTTGCACTTGTGAGCTTCAACATTAAGAGCAACAACTTTCATTTTCTGACCTTTCATGTTCTTTCTTTGTTAGATCTTCAAATCATGGGTTTTCAGCATCCCATAGACTTTATCCGGTGACAGTTGATCAAGATCATACTGATGCCTGATAATAGATGCATGTGTAGCCTACTATTCAAGGAGAGCCCTTAGAAACTTAGTGTTGGAATCTTCTTTCTCATATTTCTTTCCAACTAATGACAGATCATTCAATATTGTCATAAATCTGTCATAGGTATCAGTAATGGTTTCATCATGCTTAGCATCAAACTGTTCATACTCTTGAAGAAGAACAACCCTTCTATTCTTATTGATTGTTAATGTTCCTTGACATTGAGTTTCCAAAGCATTTCATATTGCTTTGGCAGTTTTGCAAGCAATCACTCTGTTTGACATAACATTATCCAAACTGTTGTGAAGAATATTCCTCACTTTGGCATCCTTAAGTATTGCAGCCTTCTCAGAATCTGACCATTCAGAATTTTATTTCCTGATATAGTGCTCAGGGACTGTTGGTGTTATTGGCATAACCTTTTCAGTATAAGGAGGTCTATGATTAATTATATCAATATAAGCATCATCAATGGCTTCAAGAAACATAAGCATCTTTACTCTCCATGTAGAGTAGTCAGCCTTTTTCAGGATTGGGATCTTCATGCTTTCATATTTACTTCCTGACATCGTGATCTTTTCTAATTAACAATCAATTAGACTACTCTGATACCACTTGTTTCCTAGTAATAGATAATTGTTTAAGGGGGTTGGATACAATTATCAAACAATTTGATATCAAGAAAGTAAAGTAAGAGTAATAGAATCAAATAACAGTTTATTGATTCTTTTATAAACTATTACAAAAGTCTCTCAAGAAAAATAATGTTCTTGAGCGCTGCTAGGTTACAAAGATACTCAAGTAATGCACCACAATAATGATAACCTATTCTATTTTTATATATTACATAGCTACTCTATCATTCTCTATCAATTACAAGATATGTTACAATATAATTTATCTTATTTCTATACATATCTAAATCAACAGCTTCGATCCTATAAATCAGAAACCGACAGTAAACCATTCCACAAATCATGGGACTGTGTAAATCAGCAGACCCTGATTTACCTTGCAATACTGACACCAAGTCACCTGACAGCTTGACAAATCCTGATACAGATCCTGACTGCATGCAGATCCTGACTGGTTGATAGATCCTGATTCCCCAGCAATTTCTGATTCTGACTTAGACATTTTTGCCAGCAATTGTCAAGATATGTTGAAATATATATGAAATATCTGATTTGATTTACAGAGAAAAAGGTGTATACCACCGAGTTTTCAAATCTCCCTATTATACGGTAAAGTATGGGAGTATTATCTTAACAATCATTTTCAACTATTTTATATCATTGTTGAGCGTCATTGCTCACTCTTGCCTTTCTTTTAAATGTCATAACACAACAGATAATCAGTAAGTTGGTGAGGAAGCGTGGAAGACGCAAGGACTTTCCGTAACTATTGGAAGCATAGTTCAAGGTGGGCTATATTGTTCAGATAGGTATAAGATATTAGTAGTAATTATTATAACTTCAAGTGGAGGTTACAAATATTTGTTTGAGATCTTGTAAAGTACATTTGAGTTGTAATAACAGTAGATACTTGTTGTACATCATTTCTAAGGATATAACTTTTTTTTTGTGTAAGATTTGGGGTCTGTGATACAAAATTTTTGGATTATTGAGTTAATATGGGTTATACATGATTGAATGATTGAGTGAGAACCCAGATTCCTGACTCTGGATGTGGGGGAGTTACCAAGCAACAAGTCTTTACCATGATACTTATAAATTAGAGTTTTATCAATGATACCTCTTTTCAAACCACTTTCCAATAATAACTGAGCAAGTGTTTTATACCAGGCTCTTTGAGCTTGCTTTAGTCCATAGCGTGCTTTATCCAATTTATAGACATGATTTGGATATATTGGATCAATGAACCCTGGAGGCTGTTAAACGTAAAATTCCTCATCAAGTTCACCATTCAGAAATGCACTCTTCACATCCATTTGGAACACTTTAAACTTCTTGTGAGCAGCATAGGCTAGAAAAATTCTTATTGCCTCAAGCCTTGCGACTGGAGCAAAAGTCTCATCATAATCAATGCCTTCTTGCTGTGAATAACCGTTTACAACCAGTCTTGATTTGTTTCTTGTAATAATGCCCTCACTATCAGTTTTGTTTTTGAACACCCACTTTGTGCCAACTACATATCTGTTTTTTGATCTTAGCACAAGATTCCAGACTTTGTTCCTTTCAAATTCATTAAGCTCTTCTTGCATTGATGTGATCCATTCAGCATCTTGAAGAGCTTCTTCCACTTTCTTAGGTTCAATTTGAGATAGAAAAGAATGATAGAGACATTCATTATGAGTGGATTTTCTAGTCTTGACACCCCTATCAAAATTTTAAATGATTAAGTCAGGAGTGTCTGACTTAACCCATTTTCTTGCAGAAGGAAGTTGACTTCTTGAAGTAGATCCTCCCCCTTGATCCATGAAGTCTCTATTTTCACTTTGTTGTGTAGCATTATTATTTCCTGAAGCTTCCCTTGAATCAGTGCTTCCAGAGTTATAGTATTTACTTCATCAGTATTTGAAGAATCAGAATCTGATAAAGTATTTACTGATGTTTCTTGATTTAAATCACTTAAATCTTGATGTGAATCATGCTGCTCCCTCTCAACATGTGCTTCAGTATTTGCATTATTGCCATTTACAAATGGCTCTTTAGTGTTTAAAGTGATATTAGGATTTGTAGTATCAGAGTTTGTCAGTTTATCAGGATTTAGCTATTCAGTATACGATACTTCATTTTCAAATCTCAATTCTTCATGATCATCCTTATCTTCTATACATGTGATCTACTTGTCATCAAAAAATATATGACTAGATTCCATGACCACTCGTGTTCTCAAATTGTAAACTCTGAAGGCTTTTGTTGACGGTGGATATCCAACAAATATACTTTCATTAGCTTTTAGATCAAATTTTGTAAACAGTTGAGGATGAGTTTTAAGAACAAAGCACTTGTAGCCAAAAATTTGAAAATACTTTGAATTTGACTTCTTTCCCTTCACCATTTCAAATAGTGTTTTGCCATGGTTATTTATCAGTGTTGCATTTTTTGTGAAGCATGTAGCTTGCACAGCCTCAGCCCATAAGTAGGTTCGCAATTTTGCTTCTTCAAGCATGGTCCTTGCAGCTTCTATAAGATTTTTGTTCTTTCTTTCAACAACTCCATTTTGCTTTTTGATCCCCTTATATTTACATAATTATTTCATAGTGTTATTTTTGAATTCAGTTCCATTGTCAATTCTAATAATCTTCACTTTGTGTGTTGATCCTTTTCCTAGTTTCCTTACATGATCAAGAAGAATGGATAGAGTCTCATCTTTGGTATGTAGAAAATATACCCATGTGTATCTTATGTACTCATCAATAATCACAAGTGCATACCTCTTCTTAGCTATAGACATTACATTGACTGGACCAAAAAGATCAATATAAAGTAATCGATAAGGTTCAAGAATTGAGGAATCAGTTTTACTCTTGAAAGATGATTTTTTTAATTTGGCCTTCTTGCATGAGTCACATAGGCCATCAGGATTAAACACTGCATTGGGCAATCATTTTACAAGATCTTTCTTCACAAGTTCATTGATATTAGTGAAGTTGAGATGTGAAAGTTTTGTATGTCGGTTCCAGATGACTTCCACAGTTGCTCTACTCAATAGAAATATTTCAGAACCATCAGTATTTGAAACATTGCCATATCTTTACCCAGTCATTGAAACATTGCCATTTGAATTGTTGACAATTTCACAATATTCTACACAGAAATCCACAGTGTAACCTCTATCACATATTTGACTCACACTGACCAGATTATGCTTGAGTCTTGCAACAAGAGCTACATTTTCAATGATGACATTTCCAAGTTTGATTTTGCCATATCCCAGAGTTTTTCCTAAGTTTCCATCTCCATAAGAAACACTCGGGCCAACCTTCTCCTTATCCTCTAATAGAAGGGCTTTATTTCCATTCATGTGTCCTGAACATCCATTGTCCAAGATTAAAGAATTCTTCATGTTACCCTGCAATCAGATAAGCCATTAATTAGTGTTTTTAAGGACCCATACTTACTTGGATCCTTTGACCTTTTTAAGTTTGTTAACATTTGCAGCAGAAGTCTTTAAATTAGAGTTTATGCTAACATTTTTAATATCAAAGTTACACATGCAGAAATAACTTTTGTTTTTTTAAAGAGGGCTTCGGTTTATAATAATCATAATATAAAATATGATACTCTTTACATGTATAAATGGAATGCCAAATGCTACCATAATGAAAATATGGATTTTGTGATTTATATCTAACCGTTCTATTCCTAAACTATGATTTAGGAGGAATAATATGTATCCCTTTATTCTTCCTGCAAGCAACAACAAGATAATTAGTACTACCACAATTTAAACAGGCCTTTCTAGGTGCATTAGGAATGAGTTTGTATTTTTTTTTTATTAACACCTACTTTTCCATTTTTGTTCTTTCCGTTGTTTTTCCTTGTTTTTTATTTTTACTTCCTTCAGCTTTTATTTAAGCTGCTTCTGAGTCATTAAACCATTATTTACTGACTTGTTATGAACTTGTTCATATTTATCAGTTTTTAAGTTTGACTTAAATGCTGATGTTGACCCTATTTCATTTATTGACTTAACAGCATCAGCACTTAAATTAAACTTAACAGCTTTTAGCTGAGACTTGTTCAGTTTTTCCTTTTTCTCAGTATTTATTTGTTTGATCTTCTCGGTTTCTTTTTTATTTAATTCATCGGAATTAGATTTACTAGTATAACCTAATCCTGATCCCCAACAACCACTTTCTATTAAATCCTGAGTAGATTTTCCTAAATTAGTCCAAAGCTTAATAACTTCTCTTTCTTTAGCTAATTCCTTTTCAAGTTAAGCATGCTTTTCTAGTAGTTTATCGTTAACATACACAACATCATCTCTTTCTTTTTGAGTTTTTAACATGAAAACTAACTCAGCTTCTAGGTGATCATTTTTTTTCTTTAAGTGAGGATTTTCAATTCTGATCCTAGCATTTTCAAGAGTTTGATCCCTATAACTAACATGCAGAGTTGTAAAAATAGGCTTACTTCATATATATCACCAGTATCATAAGAAAGAGTAGTTTGAGTTACCTTCAACTCGGCAGTCTTAAGTTCACTGTCAGCATTTGTCATGAAGCATTTGTCATGAGAGCATAGTTGACACCCTCATCAGATTATGATGTATCATCCCAATTCTTCTTCTTTGTGATCAAATATTGTTTCTTCTCAGCTTTTGGCTTTATGCAATCCGCTGCAAAGTGTCCAACTTATCACAATTGTAATACTTTATCTTTGACTTGTCAATTTTCCCATACCTTGACTCCTTCTCGTTAGAGTTTATCCTGTTGTTCCTCCTATCAGAGTTTGAGGAACTAAAGCCTTTCCTGGAAAACCTTTTTCCTTCCTTGAAGTCTTGTAGGCCATCTTCTTGAAGCTTTTAACTAATAGAACAACCATCTGTAGAATTTTTTTCATCATTTTCATGATCACTTTCAGTGTCTGAGTAATATCAGAGTTTGAGTTATCATTAGTATTTGATGACTCAGTATCAGAATTTGCAATCATAGCCTTTCCTTTAGAATGGCTCTTTCTCCCAGCTCTCTCCCTTGGTTTTTCTTCAACCCTGAGTTCTGCTCCATCTCCAATTCATGAGTTTTCAGCATCCCAAAAATCTCATCAAAAAATGTGTCTTCATGATCATCGTTGTCCCTTATTGATGTGACTTTCAAGTCCCACTTTTCAGGGAGTGCAAAAAAAACTTCAAATTTGAGTCTTCTGGATCATATTCTTTGCCAACCAATGATAAGTCATTCAGTAATTTTTAAAACCTATCACAGATTTCAGTCAGGGACTCATCAACTTTTGAGTCAAAGTGTTCATACTCCTGAGTGAGTAATGTCCTTCTATTCTTCTTGATAGCAGTAGTGCCTTGACACTTAACCTCCAAACTGTCCCAAATTTTCTTGGCACTTTTGCATCTAATCACCCTATTGGGCATGACTCTATCAAGACTTCTATGCAAAAGATGTCTAGTTTTTGCATCTTTCATAATTGATGAAAGATTCTCAGGAGTATAATCTTTTTAGATATTCATCTTGACTTTCCAGATTAGATATTCATTAATCTTCAAGATTGGAACCTTAGTAGCCTCATATCTGCTCATATTGTGGTTGATTTGGTTTATGGCTGGTTGTGGTGGGTGATTTGGTTGAGTTTCTTTGTCTGCCATTAATGATTATTTTCTAGATCTTAAACTATTTGTGTATCAACAGCAAGCTCTGATACCAATTGTCAGGCCTTAAATCAACTATAGATGGGGGTGAATACAATTAAACAATCAAATCGAATTAAAGACCTTAACAGATAAGAATATTTTTTATATTACTGAATAAAAACTAATTACAATACTCCCTCAAAGGATGAACAGATATCCTTGAGAGCTACTAGGTTATGTGTATGATATATCAATGCACGACACATATAGTGTTAACCTAATATGTGCTTATATACTGCACACCTACACAATTATTTTAAAAGATATGTTGCAAGTGAACAAGGAATCATAATACATATCCAACTATTGATTGCTACAATAAGTAAAGTCATACACCAATACATCTCTGGAAATCAAAGTATTATAAATAGAATCAATTATTTTCTAAAACTCAGTCTTGATTGATGCTGATGAACAAACTATGATCTGTCAAAATACTGATAAGCTTGATAAACTCTGATAACTTCCAGTAGCAAACTCTGTTGGTAAATGCTAACATCATCAAATCATATCTAACAGGAAGGTATCTCTCTCAAGATCTCTGAAAATGTAAAACCTATTTTTTAAATGAAACATAAGCTACTATTTGATTTATATATCACCAAATTACATTGCTTATCACTGAGTTACAATGCTTGCTAGACAATACATAACACAGTCTCCGTAGTCCAACAAGATTACTTTTTCATTCTTTTTCTCGTGACACTTGACAAATGAGGCTGGATGGCATCATAATATATTTTTTTGAATATCCCTCCAATTTGTCATGCATAAAAATGGAATGTTTCTTCTTCTTTCGAATCTAAGATCACATGAAATGTTTTTCTTGCCTACTCATTTTCTTTTCTGAGATTATGTTACAAGTGAACAATGGATAATCACAGGTTGGATCACATGAAATGTTTTTTATGCTATTGGAAGTCTTTTGCTATGGCTTTCTTTAGCCATTGATGGTCACATATTTAGCAGTTAATGGACTGATATAGATAGCAGTTGATGTTTTCCCTTCAATTAGCAGTTAATGACTCACTTTACTTAATCTAAATTACATGGCATCAAATATTTATACTTAACCACCCTATTCTAGATTATCCATTGAGTCAACATGACTTTTAAATGAATAACTGCAATTCTATCTATTTACAGGACTCTCATAGAATATGTTACAACTCTATTAATATGCTAATATTAATATGCATCACGTCAGATGTGAACAAATATGCTAATATGCCGGCAGTTTTTAAGATCTAGAGTTAATTGTGAAAGTTTGATAGCCCCAGTTCTGTAAGTGTTCAATTATGAACCGCGGGATGATTATTAATTAATACTCCCTCTGTCCCAATCATTTCTTTACACTTTTCTTTTTGGGTTGTCTCATTCAATTCTTTACTTTTCAAAACTTACCAAAAATAGTAAACGGGTCTCGTCATTTTTCCACTTTTTTCTCTATTCACACTATTTTTACTCCACTATCTCTATGTTATACATTAAAAATTAATGGGTCTCACTGTTTCACACACTTTTCTTCTTCTTTTTTACTACTTTATACATATTTCTTAACCTTCGTGCCCAAACCAAATGTAAACAATTGGTCGGGACGGAGGGAGTTTATCTTTACCATATTGAAGTTTGACTCCTTGAAAATTTCACAAATTACATTCTTAAGCTCATTGTCACTGCACTTTAACATCTCCGCTTTGAGTTTCATGACTTTTATGTGTTGAAAAGGAAAAAGAATATCAGGTGACTCACTTGGAGGGAGGGGAAGTATCTTTATATCAAAAAAAACATTAACGAATAATACTATATAATCAAGTAGCTTGAAATAAGAAAATTTCAGTCATGTATCTGATCATAAAGATACCTCTCACAACCTTAAATCTTTCTTCTTCAATATCACATCGCACAACAGGTCACTACAATAGTTGCCATGAAATTTTAGACCTGCACAAAATACAACAAAAATCTTTCAAACACATATGCAATGTGAAGTAATGAATTTTTCAATTAAAAAGTTCAAAACTAAACTGATATTCGTTAAAACAATGTATCAAACACTTGATAAAACGTATACTAACTTCAAATATAATTTTAGAGCATCAAGAAAAGACTAAATAATTTGATACAAAACCTATAAATCGAAGAAAATAATGAATTTTTTTGTCAAAACTTTAATCAAACATATGGTGTACAAAACATTTCTTTAATTTCAATTCACATATATTGCATATAATTCTTAGATACATAATCATAATATGAACTTGAGATTAAAGACCGCATATCACATAACCTGTAAACAAACTAAAATTGAATCAAACAGCAATATTTAGAGAATATATAATCTAAACAACTTTAAGAGGGAAAGAAAGTAAGAGAAAGGGAAAAATGAAGAAGAAATTCGATAAAAGCCTTCAAAGTGATAGATGATATGGAATTTAAATTTTAAACTGAGATTAAACTATGCATGAATTGTAAAGTTTGAAATTTGAAATTTAAATTGGATGTGATATTTGCTCAGCATCGCTTCTGTTTTTTGGTGAAATTCAAATTTTACTTTGCAGTGTGTAATAAATTTTTAATATAGAATATACATATGCCATACATTTAAGATGTATTATACAAAAATAGTAAAAAAGGCTTCAAGGCTTATACTTTTAAGTAGATTTTAATAACGGGCTATATAATTTTATAAAATATCTTTTGGACAATTGTAAATAGTATTTAAGGGAAGATTAAAAGTCAAGAATTATTGTCACTACCCTGCAGATGATCCAGTTCTGTAATTTGGCACGTATAAGCCGGCAATATCATTCTCTGTATACTACACGAACCTATTCGATAAGTGGTAGGGAAAAACAATGCAGATATCACGCGTACTCGGATTTTAAAATTTACCTTTCAAACAACATAAGTTTGTCTAATTTATTAAGTGCTAAATTCGTTGGTTTTCCACAACTGGAAATTTTGATGGCAGGAGGTTCCGAAGAGAGGTCACTACAAGAAACTCCAACATGGGCTGTTGCCATTGTTTGTGCAGTTTTTGTGATCATTTCTATTATTATTGAACACGGAATACACTCTCTTGGAAAGGTACTTGTACCCATTTTTATGTAATTGTCCCATCAATTACAAACTTATTTAATTAACTACAAACTGGTGATTTGTTTAATTTTCTAGTGTATTTTTTTTTACTAACTGATGATTAGTGCTACTCCCCCCCCCCCAGTTTTTCAAGAAGCGAAAGAAGAAGGCTATGAATGAGGCCTTGGAGAAAATTAAAGCAGGTTAACATTTCTACTTTTCTTTTTTTGTATTTGTGTCTGTGCGCGGAAAATTTAAATTAATTTTCAAGGGAATGGGGATTGATATGCAGAACTGATGCTATTGGGATTTATATCCCTACTGCTTACTGTTGGATCAAGTTACATTGTTAAGATATGTATCCCAACCAAGCTTGGAGATACATTTCTCCCATGTGAGGACAATAAGCAGAAAAGCTACAATAAACAAGGCAGCGATGGTGGAGGAGATGATCGAAGAAAACTACTTTCTTATGCTGAGGAGATCATATGGCGTCGAGCTCTAGCATCTGGGGATGACAAACAGGACTATTGTGCTGCTAGAGTAAGGAAACTACCTACGTTCCACCTTTAAACTATTCAAGTGTGCCCTTATCCTTGACATCAACTACCTAGATTACTAACCGAGTAACTAACCATAGTTTTTGCTTTTATCTGGGGTTTAAATTCAGGATAAAGTATCTTTGATTTCGTATAAGGGGGTACACCAATTGCATATATTTATATTTGTCCTTGCGTTGTTACATGTGCTCTACAGCGTCATCCTCGTGGTTCTAGGCCAAGCTAAAGTAAGTAGGATCAAATTACGAAGAATTGACCTCTCTTTCATTTTTTTTCCGAATGTCTCTTGAGATTTTTCCTGGCCTTTTTATTAGATGATGAAATGGAAGGGCTGGGAGGCTGAGACTTCCTCTTTGGAGTATCAGTATACAATTGGTATATACTCCTTTTTGTTGTGTATCATAAAATCAATGCATGCAGTAACCATGAGTGATTCCATGATAATCTATAATGAATAACATGTTAGGACTAGGAGACATAAAGAAGAAATATATGTGTTAAATAGGATTTTACTTGAATTGATACGGAAACGATATTCTGGATAGGCTAAAAGATAAGACTACAATAAATAACCAAGTTCTTGTTCAAAATTTTCAGATCCGGAAAGATTTAGGTTCAGTCACCAGACATCCTTTGTGAAACGTCATGCCAGATTCTCATCAATGCCAGGTGCAAAATGGATTGTGAGTTACGCTCTTAACCTTTTAATCGCATCTCCCATAATAACTTATAGGCTTAGAAGTTAATCTACAACAATCACGCGGCCAGGGGTACTGTGGGCACACGTTCATTTTCTGTGACTAAGGAATAATAAGAATGTTTCAGGTGGCATTCTTTAGACAATTTTTCGGTTCTATATCAAAGGTGGATTATATGGCCATTCGCACAGGATTTATTAATGCAAGTGACTTCTGGCTTCACTCTCGTCTGATCAAATATTTGTTCAGCCTATTGGCCCGGTTTGTTGGTATCTTTAACGACTCATCCCACCTAAATGCAGGCAAATGTTGCTCCTAATGGCCAATTTAATTTCCATAAATACATCAAAAGATCGATGGAAGACGACTTCAAAAAAGTTTTGGGTATAAGGTAAAGAATTCTTAAATCTGATTTGAATTTAATATCTCTAGCTGTAATCTAAATAATATTAATGACTACACATATTGGATAAATTAGGAGTAAAACTAAGCAGAGGAATTCCCCAATGTCAACTGAAAATTTTACTAACACCCTCTTTCATGTTGCTGATGCAGTATTCCATTGTGGAGCTTTGCACTTATATTCTTGCTTCTAAATGTCTACAGTTAGTAACCTATTCATCCCTCTTACACACTGCCACACTACTTAAATTGTAAATGACATACTGTGTATAAGTTGTTAACTTTCTAATAATCCATGTTTGTGTACTGCTTCAGAGTGGCATACACTAGTTTGGCTCTCGATGTTGCCACTTTTGGTAAAGCTTAATTAACTCTCTCTGCTCTAATGTTAATATTTTTAGAATCTAACCGCAATCAAATTTTGAAGATACTTCTGCTAGTGGGTACCAAACTGGAATTAGTAATAATGGAAATGGCTCATCAAATTCAAGATCGGACAGTCATTGTAAGAGGAGCTCCAGTGGTACAGCCAAGCAACCAGTTTTTCTGGTTTAATCGACCTAGGTGGATTCTCTTCTTGATTCATTTTACCTTGTTTCAGGTATATATTCAAATCTCTTTCTACTATCATAAACGTTCATGATGTTAAACTTTAAGTAAAATCCTAGTTGCCTCTTTTGCAGAATGCATTTCAGATAGCATTTTTTCTATTTACTTTGGTAAGTTACTGCAGGCCCAATTTACAAAACTTAGCTATCTCTGAATGTGCACCATTATATACCTAATCGTTTAAAGGAGATGCCTTCTGCAGATTGAATTTCGACACAAAACATGTTTTCACGACAAATTACCTTCAGTACTGACCAGAGTTGTGCTTGGTGTGGGACTTCAAATCTTGTGCAGCTACATCACTTTCCCTCTCTATGCTTTAGTCACACAAGTGAGCATTTCACAAATCTAAGATAATATTGTTACCAATGTTCGTAAATCAGCTATTAGTACTTGCAATTAAATCAGATATGAAAATTGGCAGATGGGATCCCACATGAAAATATCAATCTTTGAAGAACAAACAGCAAAGGCTCTAAAGAATTGGCATAAGACTGCAAAAGACAATCAAAAGAAGCTGAGAAAAGCAGGGGAAGCAGCATCACCGGGATATGCTTGTAGTGAAAATAGCACACCTAGTCGAGGTTCATCACCACTTCATTTACTTCACAACCACAAGTCTAGTGGCATGGATCACAGTGAAAGCATTGCTCATAATTCGTTAACTTGTTTGCCGGAGATTCATCGTGAACATCTCGAGGCATCTCATCATGAATTACGACAGTCTGATCAACAAGATAGAAATATGGATTCATATGGTGCTACGTTTTCCTTCGGAAAATTATGAATTTTGTGTATACTGCTGTAGTTTCACAGAATAAAGCAGTAAATAACATAAACCAATCAAGATAGTCTGATATTATTCCCGCTTGTCACGTGACCCGGGTTCGATCGAACCCCTGCAGCCGCATAAATTTTCCTATTTTTAATAATCAGCTGTTCAAGATTTTTTTTATTTCACTTTTACCCCAAAATAAATTCAATCCAAACCGTATATACACCTAGCTTCTTGTACAAACATAACCGATAAGTTTTTTAGAGTTATTTGCATTTTGCATCCCAGTGGTTCGGACAAAATGTATTTTTTAACCCAAACATTTTATAACTGCAGTACGCATCTCTTTACTATTTGTGGCGCCAGAACTCACACCCTTTCCGTCCATTTACTCCGTTAACATTAATTTTCGTAGGAGCAAAAACGGAATTATAGTAAAAAACGTCTTTCTAACGGTCATCTTCTTCCTATCTCTGTTATATATATACATATATGTCATGTATTCTACATTAAAATTGAGAAATTACCTCAAATTAGTTCTTTTTATTTGTGCTAAAGAATAATTGTATGGCTGAGAGGTGTTATTGCGGCAACTGGGTGGTGCCAAAAACGGCGTGGACAACTTCAAATGTTGGGCGTCGTTTTTTTTCTTGTAATCGATGACGTTTCTTTAGGTGGCTGGATGATCCATTGTGCGAGCGAGCACGAGTTATAATTTCAGGTCTTATTCGAAGGATTAACAAGCTTGAAGCTGAGCGAAGGGGGGGAAGTACCGTTGTTGGCTTATGTTCAAGTGAGGATGAAGGTTGCAAACTGTGCTTCGAAGCAGCGAATGGAGCAAAAAGTGGTGGGTTTACAGCACTGACCTTACTAATCGTGACATGGATTGCTATATTAGTGTATAGCTTCTGTCAGATAGAAGAAGCAGAGGAGATGTGAATATTGTGCATTGTAATATACGCTTTGTTATTCAAATAAGTTGTAGTGTTAATTGTTTTTGGTAATTTGTTTCTTGATTGTTGATGTAAGTTTGTTGTTCAATTATAAATGGTTGAAAATTACGGATGGAATTTAATGAAAACATATAGCAATGGGCAAGAAAAAATAAATGCAAGCCAACCAACAAAATTTAAGGGAAAGGTCTGATAGCTAGATAGAAGCAAAAGTTGATCAAAGTTAACATCCCAAATATAGACCACATACCATATATTACTAACACTTTGAGCAAGATAATTAGTTCCACAAATATATGAAAATACCCCAAAAGAGCACAAAAGCTGAAAATGTCAAAGTACGTTTTCTACCAAACGATTACGTAAAATAGCTTAACTTGGGGACCTTGTCCATGGCCTTCTTTTTCTTCTTCTTGGTGAGTGTAGCCTGCAGTTGCCTTAATGTAGTGTAACTCTCCCCATTTCTTTCAAATGATTCCACCCCTGTTGAGGTCTGGACAGGTGCTTTGAAAGGCTTTACAATTCCTCCATGGCTGTTACATTTTTAAGCATTCTTCAAATGGCTAGACCTACCTTTTATTCCTGCCAATTGCTTGGTCCTTGGAGAGGACCTCTGGGCACTGGGTGTGGCAATTTGAGCAGCAATGGTCCTAGCATTTTGAGTGTGAATCTGTTGAGAGGTAGTCTTTTTAGCTTCCTAGCATGACTTTCGTCTTGAGATTGTTGTATTTGTGCCAACAAATTTTCAAGTTTTTCAGGGTTCTTTTCAAGATCTTCTTTCCTCTTCACTTCAATGTCATGTTTCTGCAAAAATAAGTAAATGATGATGATATGATAAACATGATGACATAATTACTAGTTCTATTAGTTGTGCATACTTTTGCTGGGCAAGATCTTAAGTTGTGCCCTTCCTCCTTGCAATATGAACATTCTGATTTCTTGGGCCAACTTTGCACTGTATGTTGGTCTATTTCATCCTTTGTTTGTGCTTGCATATTGGCTACTTCATGATGAGTATATACTACATTAAGGAAATTGTGAAAACATTAAAGGTGAGAAATAACCTTTGATGGACAGGTTCTAACATTGTGCTCCCACTGGCCACAATGTGAACACTTTAAGCTAGTGCCTTATCTTTTTAGCATAGTAGAATCTGTTTCCCTACTCTGGACCCCATCATTTCTCTTGTTTATATTTTTCTTGGGTCTATCAGGGGTGTCCTCTTCATTGGGGGCAAAGCTGGTTCATGTTCTGTATATTCCCAATAGGGCTCCCCACTGATTGGTTCTAAAATATGACTATAGACCTTCAAGTAATTATCTTTGCTGTAGCACTCATGAACAAAATCCATCGGGTCTAACTTCTGAAAATAAATACATACAACAGCATGAAAGCATGGTATACACGTGAGCTGCCACTTTCTGCAAGCACATGTTCTTTGTTTCATGTCCACTACAACCCCATGGCCTCCAGCAAATATAGTAACATGGTACTTGTCCCCACCATTCCACACAGGTAGAGTTTTAGTTGATAAATCTATTGACCTTGATAATCAAGCAAAATGTAAAACACATTAAAAACTGATGTGAATTAGGGCAAAATCTATTGAACATACACAAAATACATTAAACACGGTAATTGTAGAATTTAGCTTACTTGTTAAGTTTCTTCATTGACTTAGGGCAAAATATGATGTTCCTTCTTTTCATTTTGGTTTTCCTCTGGCATATCCTTTGCATACAAGTTTTGTGTATGTTCTTTAACATAGTCACAATCCCATTATCTCTCCATTTGTTGATTGTATGGTTGAACACTTCACAATTGTTGTTCACAAAAACATCTGACTAACAGATGTCCCTAAACCCTGACCTAGACCATTGAGACCTAGGCTTGGCTGCTAACCACTCATAAGCTTTCTTATTCATCTACCATATTGACAAGGATGAGATAATGATCAATAAGGATGAGATAATCATTAAAGCTGCAAGATGCAAAATTTAATGAGTTAAGTAATTACCCCTTTCAAGATTTCCATGTTCTTGTTGAAGAAATAATCAGTAGTGGATTTGTAGCTTGCCACATCAAACCTGTTGAAACGCCCCCAATATCCGGGGTCAGAGGATTTGGTCGTCACTATAAAACTTCAATCCAAATTAACCTGTTTAATTAATAAACAAATGCCAGCGGAAGATATTTATCATAAATGACCCCAAACTAATCCAAGATCTTTTAAGGTTACAGTTCTAGAAACAAGAAATCCAAATTCCACAAATAATTTTTTCACTTTCTTTTAAAACGAGAATTTGAAAAAAAATATTGTTGAAATAAGAGAATAATTGAGAGATCAATATGATCAAACGAACTTGGTATTGCGTGCCCAAATTAAGACACTACTAAAGGTTGTTAACCTTCTTGTAGTCACAATACACACAAGTGATGGTGTCACATCCAACTCCTATCACACATACAGGTATACCTTGTGTCCCCTATAGTTAGGGTTGTTCATCTCAGTCAGAATAAAAGAATATCAAAGGAATCCAAAATCAAGTGATTAAAACTGAAAAGATTTTAAAGCTGATATTTCTGGAGAAAAATGAAATTCAGAAAACAAGATTCTGGAACAAAATGATTAAACGAGTGTTAGGGAATATATCCTCTAACAGATACCACTTTTGAGAGAGGTCAAAAGAAATTATAGAAAGAGAAGGTATTGCCAAAGTCTTAATACTTATCTTCAATTTGAACTCTTCAGTTGACTCGTCATCCAACTCTAGACACTTCTTCATGTTTTAAGGATATCGATAATCTCCATCGTCGTCGAATCATAGTAGCCTCGGAAGATTCCACAATAGAAGTTTGCAGCTTCCCAGAGTTCTATCCAGCTCAGCACAACCATCTCAAACGAATGCGCCTATCTTAACTTATTTGTTGGTACTATATCCAATAGTCCAACAGGAACTCGATATGAGCTCAAACGTCCTCACATAGCTATACACACTCCTACACACTCTCGTTTCTAGTTTACTATAACCTCAGCTCTGATACCAACCTGTAACGCCCCCAAATCCGGGGTCAGAGGATTTGGTCGTCACTATAAAACTTCAATCCAAATTAACCTATTTAATTAATAAACAAATGCCAGCGGAAGATATTTATCATAAATGACCCCAAACTAATCCAAGATCTTTTAAGGTTACAGTACTAGAAACAAGAAATCCAAATTCCACAAATAAATTTTTCACTTTCTTTCAAAACTCTTTTTAATAAATTCCAACTCAAAACTAAACCCACTAGTATAACTTCGAAATGAAGTATACTAGGCCCAATTATAATACACAACTATAATATAATATAATATAATATAAACAACTTTACACTAGCCCGCAAACCCTGGATCAACCACCTTCCAAAAGCTTCTTCTTTGCTTTCCCGAATTACACAGCTAAACAGCGCAAGCTAATCCTCACTGGAGGTTAAATTTGAAAACAGGCAAGTATGAGTGGAAGAAATGCTCAGCAAGTTCATTAAAGCATATATAGGGTCGTTTTGATATAAAACCGACATTTGCATTAGAGCAGAACATTTAAAATCATAATTGCTGAATCATAAAATTTTATTTGAGGAATCCCAGAATTGATTCCTTAATTGTATTCAAAACCATTTTGATCTTTTTTTGAGCGAAATGCTTCAGCAATACTTTGAATCTTGACGAGAATAAAACTCGTAAAACAGTGTTTACGGAAATATCGTAAACCACAATAACATGAAACAATGATCATGGAATGAATCATAAACTTTATTCAAAACTGAACTCTTGATATTAATACTTATTTTGATGTCATATCAAATTAGATATCAATACGAACTTTGATGCTCACAACATTCCATACTGAAGTCAACATCAATCATCTATACTAATACCACCTTTGATATTTAACAACAACGTAAGTATCAGCATAAATCAGAATCTGAATCAAAACTGCAATTCACTTTTAATCCAAAACAGAAACAGTAGATAAATCATTTATTCTATGATTATCAAGACAATAAAGAAATTTAGATATCAATTTAGATTGGAACCAATAACATTTCATGTTGTTCCCGATGATCAGTCGTGAAACAACACCAGTAACCCGCATCCATACCGTAAATATAGGTACTACCCGTATCCCGAAGACATACGGTACCTATAGGGCGCAATAGAAGGCATAACTAGCCTTGAAAGATATTACAGCTGGACCGATATCTCGATCACCTACGCTGTAACCAATAACCAGTAACCAGTAACCATTCCAATCTTAAAACCTTTTTATTGAAAAAGGAGCCGAATCCTTCGATATCCTAAATAATTTTTATTCCCCCATTCACTTGCGCAGGAATACTCGCAACAAAATTATCTTTTTCAAAATCCAAAACAGTTATAAATACAGTAATTTGATAAGTAAAATCACTTAGCTATTCTGAACATAGAATAGCAACAGAATACTTGCATAAACAGAATCATTTAATTCAGCGATATGTAAAACATTTATCAATCTTGAACTGAGAATAGGGAAAGCAATACTTGCATGAGAAGATTTAAAATAAATATCACTTGAACGATAAGTGATGATAGGGATACTTGTCTTTGGGATTTTTAGCTGTTAGTCACACTCGTAGAAACACGATTATCTCAGTCTGGCATCTCAAGACATCACCGATTTTACTTCGCTAAATCTCCTATCTGCTGCTCATGTAGTGCTGCAACCCAATATTCCCTTATATTCCACTATAGTCTTCATACATGCCATCTAGTCCTGATCGTCTTGAAAGACTCGCATCTATAATTAAAAGATACACTTTAATCGTCTAAACGATAATTACTCAACGAACTGCGCGTCAACACCCTATCGTCTACCCATACGATAACCCACACATAACTGTAACAGATAAACACAGGACTCTTGATCCATATATGCACATAATTCACATAACACATAAACATATAACTCATGTATCACATAATTCATATCACATATGAATCGGTTCATTAAAAGGTTCGACTCGGTATGTTTAAAACTGAAATCGGGTCAAAAATATGATTTATCGATCAATAATTGACTCAGAATGACTTGTAAAACAAGCGACCTTTCGAAACAAAAGGATTTGGGTCTCGAAAGTATTTTTAATGAAAGCGGAATATTTTTCCGAGTCTGCCGACGTTCGTTTCGTATTAAACAAACGAACGGTTGATTTATTATGAATTTTTGAACATTTTTCGGAATAAAAATTGGACTCCGAATCATTTAATAATTAAATAATAGGGCTCGAACACCCAAAAATAATTTTATAAGAATTATCGAGTCTGGAAAATAATTTAAAATAATATTTTAAAGCTCGAACCTATTTTTCGGAATTTTTAAATCAAAAATAAATAATTAAATCTAATTAAATAATCAATTAAAATTAATTAATAACTAATTAAATTAATTACTCAATTAATATTTAAATCAATTGACTAATTAAATAATTAATTATCAACTAAAATTAATTAATTAAATAATTTGGATTTATTTTTATAAAAAAAATAAATTTTCAGAATTAAATCATGAATTTTTGGGATTTTTAAATAATTAAAATAATTTTCTGAAAATAAATATAAACAGAAATATAGTTTTTATAAATTTTAGAAACAGAAATCCATTTTTTATACGATTTTAAGACATCAGGGACTAAATCACAAAAGTTACGAAAGAAGGGTGATGAAACCGTAGTTTCACCACCTCCTTCTTCCCCCGTCGCCGGCAGCCATGGCCGCTGCCACTGAGCTCGCCGGCGGTGACCTGCAACTACCCAGAACGGGCCACAAACACAGGGAAAAACAGACCTTTCCCCCAGGAACTTATTTATGAAAACAAATCAGCTAAAAACATCACAAAATGTCCGGGAAACTTCCCCGAAGTTCCTGACGCCGGCGAACGCCGCCTTTCCGGCGAGGACGTTCCGGGTACCGCCTGTTGCTTCCATATATACCATTCAAACTGATTTTCGACGATCTACCAGTCTGTAACCTCAATTTCATCTAATAACCCTTCATTCAAAAATGCCTAATTTTTAATTGAAAATATTCTTGAATATAAACCCTAAATTTCATAATCCGAGAATCAAAATCACTTTTCTACATGATACGAAACTCAAAATCTCACATATTATATACCAAAATGATGAGAAAAATATTATCTACACGATTATGCCATCAAATCATATCAACAACCTCAAAAACAAAAATTTATATCTAAATCATTAATAAATTCGAATTAAAACAATTAAACAGAAAATTACTTGATGTTTCTGGTTTGAAATTGATGATTGATTCAGATTCTATATTTCGAGAGCTTCGTTTTGATATATCGCACGCTTGAATCGGGGTTCGGTAACGCCTTCGTTCGTACGATTGATTCTCAGGAACGTATCGGTTTTTAGGGTTTTTCTCTGTATTTACTGTATTTTAACTGGTTGCAAATGAATAAATGAAATAAATGAAATAAGAAATAGGCTATTTATATTTACGGAATATTGGTTCGTTCTGGATCGTTTTAGATCGATAAGTTAGTTGCTTAGCCGCTAAGTAACTGCAAAACGATCCAAAAATAGATTACTTAGCCGCTAAGTAACTACAAAAACGATACAATTTAATATCAGATTTGGATAATTATCAAAACCGGGTTTCTTATAAAATACCTTATAAGAAAATAATGTAAAAATATCCCGTCTCTCAAGAATACGGGTTTTATTGATCTACCGAAATGATTATCGTATCGAAAATTTTACGCCGGGCCGCGCACGGGTCAAACCGTAATCCGGATCGAAAAAGTCAAAACACGGAAAATGTCCGGAATTACCAGATTAGATTAGGGAGGAGTTTTCGGAAGAGTTTCGGGTTGTAAAAACGCAAAAACAGTTGAAGTTGGACGGTTCCCGGCTTTATAATATAGTTTCGTAATTACTCAGAAAATAATTAATAAATACATAAATCATTATAAAATCATCTAACAGTCCAAAAATTACCAGAAAAATATCACAATTATCTATATTTTATTCTGGACATATAAAAATTCAAATAATCAAAAAATGTCACATATAAACACCCAAATATCAATTCCAATTATCAGATAATTCACCAAAATTCACATAAAATCATATAAATAATTCCAAATAATAATAAAATAATATATGAAAATATGAGATAATACAATCTACCCCCCTATAAGGATTCCGTCCTCGGAATCAGCAGCAGAAAGCACTAAGGGATCTTCTAGCCAACTTTCCATTTCCAAATAACCTCAATTTTCCAAATCTCAAATAACTCTTGTATTCCTTGTATAATAAAACTTTTACAGGAGCTTCACTGTGCACCACTGTTCCATTCACACCCTTTGACCAATTCTTCAATAGAATCAATTTTACCGATTGCGAGAAAAAAGAATAGAAAGAAAGACAGAGAAAAAGAAAAGAAAGAGAGATAGAGAGAGAAATAAAGAAACAGATTGACTTTGGTATATGCCACTGATATTATAACCACATCGCAATCCACTGTTGCTCTTGATAATCCCATCACATAATCCTGCTTCGACTTTACCAGGATAACTCATTTTAACTTGATTGGCATACCTTCGAATATTTGGAATGATAAATCATGGAATTTCAAAAAGAAAAGAATTTGATACCATAACGGGACCAAAATCTGAATTAGAAAAAAATATTGTTGAAATAAGAGAATAACTAAGAGATCAATATGATCAAACGAACTTGGTATTGCGTGCCCAAATTAAGACACTACTAAAGGTTGTTAACCTACTTGTAGTCAAAACACACACAAGTGATGGCGTCCCATCCAACTCCTATCACACAGACAGGTATACCTTGTGTCCCTTATAGTTAGGGTTGTTCATCTCAGTCAGAATAAAAGAATATCAAAGGAATCCAAAATCAAATGATTAAAACTGAAAAGATTTTAAAGCTGATATTTCTGGAGAAAAATGAAATCCAGAAAACAAGATTCTGGAACAAAATGATTAAACGAGTGTTAGGGAATATATCCTCTAACAGATACCTCTTTTGAGAGAGGTAAAAAGAAATTATAGAAAGAGAAGGTAATGCCAAAGTCTTAATACTTATCTTCAATTTGAACTCTTCAGTTGACTCGTCATCCAACTCTAGACACTTCTTCATGTTTTAAAGATATCGATAATCTCCATCGTCGTCGAATCATAGTAGCCTCGGAAGATTCCACAATAGAAGTTTGCAGCTTCCCGGAGTTCTATCCAGCTCAGCACAACCATCTCAAACGAATGCGCCTATCTTAACTTATTTGTTGGTACTATATCCAATAGTCCAATAGGAACTCGATATGAGCTCAAACGTCCTCACATAGCTATATACAATCCTACACACTCTCGTTTCTAGTTTACTATAACCAGAGCTCTGATACCAACCTGTAACGCCCCCAAATCCGGGGACAGAGGATTTGGTCGTTATTATAAAACTTCAATCTAAATTAACCTGTTTAATTAATAAACAAATGCCAGCGGAAGATATTTATCATAAATGACCCCAAACTAATCCAAGATCTTTTAAGGTTACAGTTCAAGAAACAAGAAATCCAAATTCCACAAATAAATTGTTCACTTTCTTTTAAATCTCTTTTCAATAAATTCCAACTCAAAACTAGACCCACTTGTATAACTTCGAAATGAAGTATACTAAGCCCAATTATAATACACAACTACAATATAATATAATATAAACAACTTTACACAATAAAACTTACACTAGCCCGCAAACCCTGGATCAACCACCTTCCAAGAGCTTCTTCTTTGCTTCCTCGAATTACGCAGCTAAACAGCGCAAGCTAATCCTCACTAGAGGTTAAATTTGAAACAGGCAAGTATGAGCGGAAGAAATGCTCAACAAGTTCTTTATAGCATATATAGGGTCGTTTTGATATAAAAACCGACATCTGCATTAGAGCAGAACATTTAAAACCATTATGATCTTTTTTTAGCGAAATGCTTCAGCAATACTTTGAATCTTGACGAGAATAAACTCGTAAAACAGTGTTTATGGAAATATCGTAAACCACAATAACATGAAACAATGATCATGGAATGAATCATAAACTTTATTCAAAACCGAATTCTTGATATTAATACTTATTTTATTGTGATATCAAATTAGATATCAATACGAACTTTGATGCTCACAAAATTCCATACTGAAGTCAACATCGATCGTCTATACTAATACTACCTTTGATATTTAACAACAACGTAAGTATCAGCATAAATCTGAATCTGAATCAAAACTGTAATTCACTTTTAATCCAAAACAGAAACAGTAGATAAATCATTTATTCTATGATTATCAAGATAATAAAGAAATTTAGATATCAATTTAGATTGGAACCAATAACATTTCATACTGTTCCCGATGATCAGTCGTGAAACAACACCGGTATCCCGCGGCCATACCGTAAATATAGGTACTACCCGTATCCCGAAGACATACGGTACCTATAGGGCGCCAGAAAAGGCATAACTAGCCTTGAAAGTTATTACAGCTGGACCGATATCTCGATCACCTACGCTGTAACCAATAACCAGTAACCAGTAACCATTCCAATCTTAAAACCTTTTTATTGAAAAAGGAGCTGAATCCTTCGACATCCTAAATAATTTTTATTCCCCCATTCACTTGCGCAGGAATACTCGCAACAAAATTATCTTTTTCAAAATCCAAAACAGTTATAAATACAGTAATTTGATAAGTAAAATCACTTAGCTATTCTGAACATAGAATAGCAGCAGAATACTTGCATAAACAGAATCATTTAATTCAGTGATATGTAAAACATTTATCTATCTTGAACTGAGAATAGGGAAAGAAATACTTGCATGAGAAGATTTAAAAAAAATATCACTTGAACGATAAGTGATTATAGGGATACTTGCCTTTGGGATTTTTAGCAGTTAGTCACACTCGTAGAAACACGATTATCTCAGTCTGGCATCTCAAGGCATCACCGCTTTTACTTTGCTAAATCTCTGATCTGCTGCTCATGTAGTGCTGCAACCCAATATTCCCTTATATTCCACTCTAGTCTTCATCCATACCATCTGGTCCTGATCGTCTTGAAAGACTCGCATCTATAATTAAAAGATACACTTTAATCGTCTAAACGATAATTACTCAACGAACTGCGCGTCAACACCCTATCGTCTACCCATACGATAACCCACACATAACTCTAATTAAATAATAGGGCTCGAACACCCGAAAATAATTTTATAAGAATTATCGAGCCTGGAAAATAATTTAAAATAATTTTTTAAAGCTCGAAACTATTTTTCGGAATTTTTAAATCAAAAATAAATAATTAAATCTAATTAAATAATCAATTAAAATTAATTAATAACTAATTAAATTAGTTAATCAAATAATATTTAAATTAATTGACTAATTAAATAATTAATTATGAACTAAAATTAATTAATTAAATAATTTGGATTTATTTTTATAAAAAAATAAATTTTCAGAATTACAATTATGAATTTTTGGGATTTTTAAATAATTAAAACAATTTTCTAAAAATAAATATAAACAGAATTATATTTTTTATAAATTTTAGAAACAAAAATCCAATTTTTATAGGATTTTAAGACATCACAGACTAAATCACAAAAGTTACGAAAGAAGGGTCATGAAACCGTAGTTTCACCACCTCCTTCTTCCCCCGCCGCCGGTAGCCATGGCCGCCGCCACTGAGCTCGCCGGTGGTGACCTGCAACTATCCAGAACGGGCCAAAAATACAGGGAAACACAGACCTTGCCCCAGGAACTTATTTATGAAAACAAATCAGCCAAAAACATCACAAAACGTCGGGGAAGCTTCCCCGAAGTTCTTGACGCCGGCGAACGCCGCCTTTCCGGCGAGGACGTTCCCGGTACCGCCCGTTGCTTCCATATAAACCATTCTAAGTGATTTTCGACGATCTACAAGTCTGTAACCTCAATTTCATCTAATAACCCTCCATTTAAAAATGCCTAATTTCTAATTGAAAATATTCTTGAATATAAACCCTAAATTTCATAACCCAAGAATCAAAATCACTTTTCTACATGATGCGAAGCTCAAAATATCACATATTATATACCAAAATGATCAGAAAAATATTATCTACACGATTATGCCATCAAATCATATCAACAACCTCAAAAACAAAAATTTATATTTAAATCCTTAATAAATTCGAATTAAAACAATTAAACAGAAAATTACCTAATATTTCTGGGTTGAAATTGATGATTGATTCAGATTCTATATTTCGAGAGCTTCGTTTTGATATATCGCACGCTTGAATCGGGGTTCGGTAACGCCTTCGTTCCTACGATTGATTCTCAGGAACGTATTGGTTTTTAGGGTTTTTCTCTATATTTACTATATTTTAACTGGTTGCAAATGAATAAACGAAATAAATGAAATAAGAAATAGGCTATTTATATTTACGGAATATTGGTTCGTTCTGGATCGTTTTAGATTGATAAGTTAGTTGTTTAGCCGCTAAGTAACTGCAAAACGATCCAAAAATAGATTACTTAGCCGCTAAGTAACTATAAAAGCGATACAATTTAATATCAGATTTGGATAATTATCAAAACCGGGCTTCTTATAAAACACCTTATAAGAAAATAATGTAAAAATATCCCGTCTCTCGAGAATACGGGTTTTATTGATCTACCGAAATGATTATCGTATCGAAAATTTTGCGCCGGGCCGCGCACGGGTCAAACCGTAATCCGGATCGAAAAAGTCAAAACACGGAAAATGTCCGGAATTACCAGATTAGGTTAGGAAGGAGTTTTCGGAAGAGTTTCGGGTTGTAAAAATGCGAAAACAGTTGAAGTTGGACGATTCTCGGCTTTATAAAATAGTTTTGTAATTACTCAGAAAATAATTAATAAATACATAAATCATTATAAAATCATCTAACAGTCCAAAAATTACCAGAAAAATATCACAATTATCTATATTTTATTCTGGACATATAAAAATTCAAATATTCAAATAATATCACATATAAACACCAAAACATCAATTCCAATTATCAGATAATTCACAAAAATTCACATAAAAATCATATAAATAATTCCAAATAATAATAAAATAATATATGAAAATATGGGATATTACACCTGTGATACCAATCCCTTTGCAGTAAGGAATAATTTTCATGTTAGAGTACAAGTGCATCACACAAAATCAATGCTCAGATTCCGGATAATGAGTTTCAAGTGCATTGACAAGGCCCTACATTTTAACATGAAACAAGTCTTAGTACAAGTATTACCAAAAGTTAGTAAGTAAGCACAAAGAAAGCACAAAGAAAGCAATTTTTCCTTCTGTCTGTCTGAGATGAAGGTGTAAGTACCAGTGTTTTCTATCCTCAAATCATTCTTCAATAAACCTATGAACCAATCCCAGATGTCATTGTTTTCAGCTTCAATCTGGGCCCAAGCAAGGGGGTACATTCCTTCATTTGGATCAGTCCCTACAGCAGTGAGTAGAATACCTCCAAAGGGTCCTTTTAGATGGCATCCCTTAAGACCAATTAATGGTCTGTAACCATCAAGGAAGCCCTCTTTTAAAGGTCCCAAGCAAATATAGATCCTTTTAAATCTCCTCCCCTCAACACATGATTCTGCTTGCTCTGTCATCAGCTTTATAGTAGATGTTGGCATTACCTTCTTCACTTCATTTGCATAATGGTAAAGCTTCCTGAATTCCTCTTCATGCCTTCCAATTATGCTTCCTTTGGCCTTCCTCAATGCTCTATAAATCATTGTTTCTGATATGTGACACTTCAAATCATTTACAACCTTTACATGAAAAGCTGATAATGCCCAAGAAGGGTTCATTCTCACCTCATGTTCATATGCACTGGCTATCCAAGAGGAGTTAACTTATTTCTGAATCCATGTTAGGTTACAAGTATGCTTGGTATACAGGGTTTTGATTTGAATATTGCTTGACCTTTGCTGCCTAATGCCATAACATTTCTATTGGAATCCATCCGTACAAATCCACTTGATTTTATCAGTTAGATTTTTCTTCAACCTAATCTCTCTCTGGTGAACAATAGCATGTTTCCTGACAGCTGCTCTAAACACCTTAACACTGCTGAACACCATGCCCAATTGAAACTGGGGATCCTCAATATTAGTATGTTAATTGAATACAGAATACTTCAATTCTGCTTCATCACATGAAGATATTGTCATTCTCTCTTCATTGCTGTCATATTCTGTAACATCCCGATATTTTATAATTACTTTTAGTTGGATTGTTTGATTTAATTATTTATTAATGTCAATGTGTTGTAATTAAATTAGTTTGTGTAAGTTTATTTTTATATTTATAATCAGAATATTGTTTTAAGAGTATTAGTTTTAAAAAAAATAGTAAGGCTTTACTAAAAAAGAGTGAGGGTTTTAATAAAAAAAAGGGAGAAAGAAGAAAGAGAAGAGTTAGGGTTTGCTAAAAAAAGGGGTTTACGTTACTTTGATCGGAGAAGAGAGGAGAGAGGGAGAGAGAAAGAGAAAATAGATGGAGATTGAGATGAATATCAAGAACTTTTTGGAGGGTTATGAATTTGGCGTTTGTGGAATTATGGTTCTTATGATTTGTGGTTCTGAAATCGTTATTAGCATTCTCGGTTACTAAGATCTCGAGGTACGAATATCTTTCTTGTATTCTTTCTTTTCGTATTCGAATTCGTGTATGTATATTGCATATTCTGAATCTTGTTAAATTCGCATCCGATTCGTTGTTCATCGTATGATTGTGATTTTATTCTCTTTGGAAAGCTAATTTGATTATCTTCATTTTTCGTTCTTTGTATTTTTTGAAATTCTGCTTGTAAATATGTCAAAATCTGTTGTTTGTGTAATCTATTGCTGAAATTTCTGTTTGTTCGGCCTAACTTCATAAATTCATTATAAATTGAATATTTGTTCATATATTATGAGCAATACCATTTTAGAAAGCTCTTTTCGATATCTACAATTTACGTTTACATTCTGCTGCTAAATTCTGTGATTTTAATATCTTAAACATCAAAATATAATTGTAATCAGGGGCTGATTCTGTTCTGCAGTCCGCATTTATTTGTTTTCTGAATTCGTTACTTTTTCGTTTTTGACGAGCCTTACCATTATGGAAAGGTCTCGGAATTTCCTACGACTTGTTTCGTACTTTTTCAGTTGACTTCATTTTTATGCAGTAATTTGATATTCTTTGAAACTGATCAAATTTGAGCTTCTCAATAATTAGTGGTTTGTTATGTTATTTTATTTCGTGATGTTGGGTTATAGTATTTTGAGGTTATTTGATAAATTTATATATGATTTTGGAGATGTAAGATATTTGAGTGTGTGATCTTTGAGTATTTATTTTGAGTTATTTATGTTATTTGTATGACTTGGGAGTTTGTAAGACATCCGTCGCGAGTGGATAATCTCGTGCTTGGCACCTCCTATACGGTGTACTTAAATTGTATGGGAGTGTCGCCAAAGTTGTGGGACACGTATAGTCATGGCTAGTATGTGTATGATTTGGCCTTTTGGGTAGCACGTGCTTATTGTCGTGCAAGCCCCTGTAAGATATTGGGTAGCATTTGCTTTGTGCTGTGCAAGCCCCTGTAAGTTTTGATGACTACATATTTCTGGATTACCGAAAATGTAGGACATCTTGTAAGTGTAAGATTATCTCTCATGTTCGTATGTAAGCTATTTTATGTATTATTTTGTAAGTGTGAGAATATGTGTAAGAGTATGTGTACGGGTATGATTTCATTTTATCATTATTCTTTCGATTATATTATTTATGATTATTATGTATAATTGATAAGGATATGTGTAAGAGTATGATAAGTTTTGGGTGGTAAGCATTTAGTTTTGTTTTGTGAGTTGATTATTCATTTTTTTATATTGTCTCATTCACTATTATTATTGTGCTTCATTCAGATATTCAGTTGTGTTCTTAGCTTCGTCATCTTTTAATCTTTATTCAGTTATGCTTTATTTTATATCTGTATATGAGCCTTTCGCTCACTGCCAGTCCTTTGTTCTCTTTGTATTCCTCCGGCAGGTATTCTTACTTAGGCGGGCTGCTTATGGGAAGGGTGCGAGTTATGGAACTTTGAGTAGTTTGGCCTTTCTTAGATTTCTCTGAGAGTTTGTTGGCATGGTTGTAATTTAATTGTATTTTAATTCAAGAATTGTAACTTTATTGTATTTTTGAGAAGTTGTAAAGTTTTATCGGATTTTAATGGAGTTTGGATTTAGATAAGTATTATCTTGAGAAATTTTATTTGTTGGGTTGTTAAATATTCACTCTCTGAACTATGACTATCATAAGAATCACATCCTTCATTGTCTTCTTCAACTTATTTTTGTCTGTCATTTATAACTGTTTTAGGAGTATGAAAGTTTTTAGCTTCATCATCCTCAGAATTTGCTACTTCTTCCTCATTCAGTTCGTCATGATCACAATTTGCTGCTTTTTCATGTTGCGCTTTTGCAGGTTCATCAGTGTGCACCTCTGTTTCAACACACTCTTCATCATACCCTTTTCATCAGTATTCTTTGGCTTCTCTTTTACTTGGACATTTGTTTTCTTTCTTGCGGACTTGGATTTTGTGGGATGATCATCATCTTCGTCAATCACCACAGGAGTATCCTCTGTATTCTTGAACAGTCCCCCGAGCATTGAGTACCTACCTCTCTTCCTTGCCCTGTATGATGGATTAGGAGGGGGAATTCTCCTCACTTTTTTCTTAGGAACAAGACACTCACTCTCACTAGAGTCCAGGTTAGAACTGTCACCATGGAAGCTCTTATCTAATCCTTGTTTTGACTCATTTTCTGAACCTTCTTCTATCATCTGATTCATCTCACCTTCTACCTCCACTCTAATATCCTCAATTCTACGAATCCTCTCATCTATGGAAAATTGCGTAAAAGAAAAATCCCATGGTTCATTATTATATTCAGGACTATTGGAGTTTGCGTACAAACTGATCATCTTACAGTTATTACAGTTAACCATTTCAATCACCAAATCCAGATCTTTATCAGTTTTAAGAGAAACAATATTATCAGGACACATAACTACATTTTCATTTAGAAACAACCAAATATCCATTGTTTGAGTACTACACCCTACTTGACCAAGCATAGCTTCAATCTCAACTAAGTTCAATTTCATGGTCGAGCACATATCAAAATAAGCTATTTTTCCTCCTAAATAACCATCGAATTCCTCGGTGAATTTTCCACCAAAATGTAGTTTAATTGTAAAGAAACCAGACATATCTGCATAAATTTAGGGTTTCACATCAAACTAGGCATATCTATTACACAATTTGTTTACGCTACTAATCACATATATTAATCAAGTAATGAAACAAACGTTGGGGACCACATACAGAAATTACACTACTTTATACTTTATATATTTGCATGCTTCAACCATAAACAAGTAACAAAAATCCATTATCCAAAAATACACATGCAACCCATAATTTGCTACTCAATTCAACAAATAGAAGGCAAAGATGATTACCATCGTATTCAGGAAACTCGTTGCCAGTGGTTAGACCAAAATCCCCAACCTTCGATCCGTCAGCTGATTCGGGGTTTTGGGCTGCGTCGTCTGGGTTTGGGGTTGCATCGCCTGGCTTTTGGGATCCTCGATCACCGTCAATAACCACCCTTAATCGGTCTCTCATCGATTTGCTAATTTAGGAAATAGGGTTTTAGAGATAGAGACGATTAATAATATGTTTGTTTTATGTTTTAGAGAGTTGAACATTATTTTATGTTATTTGACATAAAAGCCCCGTCATTTTTAACGTTAACGGAGTAATCTTAACGGAAGGCTGTCAAATGGATGTAAACTTTGCCGCCACAAATAGTTATGGGATGCGTAATGCAGTTATAAAATATTTGGGTCAAATTTACATTTCGTCCAAACCACTGTCCAAACCACTGGGATGCAAAATGCAAATAACTCATTTTTTTATAACTAGATATCCAAGATTTCTTTTATTTAACTTTTACCCAAAAATTGATCTGATCCGAACACCGCATACACCAACCTTCTTGATACCCATGAAGGCAAGATAAAAAATTAGGATAGTAAAATTAGCAATTTAAATGAGCATGAAAATTGAAGGTCAGTGACCAAGTGATAAGTGTTTTATTTCTTAAAACGTGAATAATGTGCCAATATTTTTAATTTTTAAAATAAATTAATTTAAATATATTACATCATAAAAAATAAAATAGTAACCCCTGCAGATTTCAGGAAAATCACATCACCTTGCCAAACATATATCGTAGGTAGAGGTGGCCAACCGTGCGGGTTGGGCGGTCCGGGCCGGGTTGGAAGCGGGTTGGAACCGGAAAAATTGAACACTTAACCGGCACTGGGAGGCGAACGAACCGGGCCGGGCTGGGCTGAGCTGACATACCGTAAACCGTATTCGGCTCGCGGGTTGGCGGGTTCACGGGCGGTTCACGGGTTCGCGGGCGGTTCACGGGCGGTTCGCGGGTTGGGGGTTCGCGGGTTGGCGGGTTCGCGGGTTGAACAGGCGGGTTGGCGGGTTGGGCGGTTCGCCTGTTCCATGTGTTGTGTTTGTCAAGTGGATAGAATTGTCACATTGTTATTTTATTGTTTTTATGCATCATAGGCTATACTTTAGTATATACTTAATACTCACCCGTGTATAACAACTGTTTCTTGTGAATATATGATTGTTACAGACTTACAGGTGCTCTGTCCATTTTAATATTTTGTATATAAATGTATTTTTTATATGTGGTTTTCAGTAAAGGATTTAATTTTGGTGGATGAAAAATTGACATGTACATCTATTATTCCACCCTTAAAAAGATGATAAAGTAAAATATATTCTGATCTATAGTTTTGTTATTTGTATTATCTATTATTCTGACCTATATTTATTTGAAAAAACTACCAAGTTATTTGTAAATCAATTAATTTTATTATTTTAAATTTTTGGTTAGAAAGAGGACGGTACCTCTTATAAATTTTATTAATTTAAAAAAATTACAAATGATGTGAGAGGACTCCTCTCTAAAAAAACGGAACAAACCGCATCAAATATTAAAAAATTATAAATCAAATAATATAAAACTTTTAAAAAAATTACATTAAATATTTGTTCTAAAGTTGTTCGTTAGTTGAGGTTCCCGATTCGGATGAAGTATCCATTGTCATCCATGGCTCGTCGTCATCGTCGGAGTCTTCTTTTCTTCCTTGTTGTCTTTTATCGGCTTGATCCCAATCTTTTTTGCAAACTAAAATCTTTACAACGTCTGGCGCAAGACTGGATCGCTTCTCATCTAACACTCTTCTGCCTGCACTAAAAGCGGACTCGGACGCAATTGTAGAAGCCGGTACAACTAAAATGTCCTTTGCAATTTTTGCTAAAACCGGAAATTGTAACTCATGATTCTTCCACCATGTTAGTATATCAAAATCATCATTTAACTCATAACTATATGAAAAAAATTCGCGAACCATACTAGTGGCAGAAGAAGGTACGGTAGATGACTCGGAAATTCTACATTTTTGTTTTTTGGTTAGTATAGATGAAATGGTACTACTAAACCTACTAGAAGTATTACTGCTCTTCGGTGGTATAGTACTTTGAGTTTTTGGAGCATACATATCTATAAGACAAAACAACAAATTTAAACAATTAGTTACATATAAAACATGATTATATGAAACTCCTAACACTGCATAATAATGTTCTAACATATTTTCTAAACCTTCCTTCCTAACACCGGGATCAAGAAGACATGCAATACCATAAATATACGGAAATTCGGTAAAGTATTCGATCCATTTAATTTTCATATCCTTAATAATATCACTAAAATTATCATTTTCTTCGTATTCCTTTAAAGTAGTAACAATGCTAACACATTCAATGATACAATGGTGTACATTTGGTTCATAAACATAAGAAAAAACCTTAGTAGCATGCGCAAAACAATAAAGTATGTCACGTACAGTAGATGCTAATTCCCAATCTTCCTCGGTAATAATTCCTCCTTCGTATTGGTGAATTGGATCGTCGTTATATAAGATGGTAATAATGGGTTTATATTTAATTGCTTCAACAAGTAATTTATATGTCGAACTCCATCTTGTAGGACAATCGATACCCCATTTTTTCGGCCTTAGTCCATTTTCTTTACACAATTTCTTGTACCTAGATCTATATTTACCCGCCAAACGTAGATACTTAATTACCTTCCTAATAGGTTCTAATAAATTAGTTATTTGTTGAATTCCTACTTGAGCCGTTAAGTTAACTATGTGAGCACAACATCTAATGTGTAAAAATACTCCATCTAAAACTAAAGGAATTTCGGTCCTAATATAATTAATACATTTGTTGTTATTAGCAGCATTATCTAAGGAAATTGTGAATACCTTGTTAAACAAATTAAATTCCTTAATTGTATCTAAAATTCTAGACATAATATTATAGCCGGTGTGTGATTCGTCCATAACATCAAATGCAATAATTCGTTTTTGTAACATGTAATCGACACCAATCCAATGAACGGTAACACATATATAAGGTTCACCTTGACTCGAACTCCAACAATCACTAGTTAACGAAACCATACCATCAAATTCTCGAAAAAATTCAATTAATTGTACTCTAGCGCAATGATATTGTGTTATTGTGTGCCGTTTTAGTGTGTTTCTAGGAATTTTTCTAAATGCCGGATTTATCGTAGTTTTCATCATATATTCTAAATTATCACTCTCACCGTGAGAAAATGGTAACTCGTCTAGTGTAACAAAAGTAGCAAAACTTTCTATCATTCTATCTCTACTATAGGAAAAAGGCATACCTCCACCTCCCGTTGATGTCATAAAACCACCGAGTTGCGATTGTTGTGGACCTCTTCGTGCTTCTCCGCTTTCGTGACTCGCCTTCGTAATAGAGTGAATATTCTCCAAATGTCGGTTTAGTGTTCCCGTGCCGGTACCTCGAGCGTAACTAAATGGTTGATGTGGTCTACCATTTTGTAGACAAATCAAACAATGTACTTTAAATCTATTCGGATTATCCGGCACAACTTCTTTCGAAAAATATGTCCAAACGTGCGATGATTGTCTCGAACTCGTAGCACCTACAGAAATTTACAAAATGAATAAAATTAGTTAACGAATTTACAAATTACAAATCGAATAAAATTTAATATTTAAAGTCAAATTACAAATCGAATAAACTTTGTAAACTGAAATTTATAAAAATTATTTTACAAAAATCGAATAAAAACAATCAACAATATATATATAAAAACCAAAAACACACAAAAATAAACAGGAAAATGAAATACCTTCTTCGGTATTAAACGTCGATCCGGGTCGAGGCGGTAGCATCGAAGTCGCCGGAGTTGAACCTTGAGAAGAAATACTCCCTCTGCCTTGTTCCATTTTTCTGAGTTAGTTGATTTGTGAATTGAATTGCTGTGAATCTGTGAATTTGTGAATTGAATTGCTGTGAATTAAATTGTTGTTGAAGCTCTGAAGATAGGAGAAGAAATGGAGAAATAAAGTCGGAGAAGAAATGGAGAAACTATAACTAATTGCTGTGAATTTTGATTGTTGTTGTATGTACATATTTATAAGCTGAGACTGAGATTTTAGGACCGTTGCAGACGACCGTTGGAGGAGGAGGTGTTGCAGACGACCGTTGCAGTCTTGCAGGCAGACGTTGTGTTGCAGAACGGCGCGTGTTGCGCGTGTTGCAGAACCCGTGCGGGCCGTGCGGGCTGTGCGGGCTGTGCGGGTTGCACAGTTCGTGCGGCTCACGCGGGCTTCGCCTGTGCGGGTCGTGCGGGTTAGTGCCGGTTCCGGTTTTTTAAAATTAAATTCGTATTCGGTTCGAATATTTCGGCGGGTTGTGCGGGTTTGAACCGGCCCGAATCGGGCCGAATATTTTACGGTTTCCGTACGAGCCGGTCCCGAATGTGCGGTTCGAACCCGCACGTTTGGCCACCTCTAATCGTAGGGTACCCATCATGATATTATGGGGATAGCTCATAAGATTTTCGACAAATTCTTTATTCTAACTTATTTAAATAATAAGAAGAAAAATTTTGCTTCACCTTCAAATTACTGAGAGTCTCTTTTCTATTTTCAATTTTAAAAGTCAAGTTTTAATTGATATTACAATATATATTTATAATTATATTTTTTTTCTCTACTTTCTTTACATTCTTATGATTTTAAAATATTTTTAATAATACAAAATAAATTTAGCTGTTAATATAAAGAGTATTGTTAAAGATAAACATATATTAAATTACTCAAAGCTAATTATTTTTATTATTTAAAAAAAGCAAACTAAAAATACATCGAAAATATAAAAAACAAAAAGATACAAAAATAGAGTCGCTCTTACCGTAAAAATGGATGGGTGTACATGTATCGAGTTTATATACGGACAAATTAGTGGAATCTACTTTTATCAAAACTCACAACATGTTATGAAGTAAATGAATCAGACTTTCATAATTTAAATCATTAATTCCCCAGCTCCTCCCTCCGGCGATCGTCATTTGTAACAAATCGATTGATATTTGTGCGATACCAATTTCATCAAATTTTACTGAATTTGAATATTTTTGTTTGGGTTTGAGTTTAATTTTTAAATCTAAACTATTTTCGAGTCAGATTTGAGTTTAAAATATATCATTTTGAATCATATCCAAAAACTCTAAATCCATTGCATTTTAACACGAACCGATCAGAAACCCCTGTTAATATATAAATAATATTTTACATTTTAAAAGTATTAATATAATATATTATTAATATTAGTGCTAAAAATTTACACTTTTTACAAATTATGACAGTAAAATCTAATATTATTGGACTATTATTGTTAAACATGTTTTCAACAACATGTTCGATACTGTTAAAGAGTATAACATCATGTTCGGACCTTCCTTTACCATCTTAATATTTTTGTGCGACTGATTACTTAACATGATAGTATCAGAGGTTTAAGGGAGAGACTCGGGTTCGAATCCTCCCACCCCCATTTGTTTAATTTAAATATTTGTTATTAATATGCGTATTGGTTATATTTGTTGTTGTCAATCGTTATGAAAAATATCGTACGGATTGAGAGGGAGTGTTAAAGAATATAAAATCATGTTCGGATCTTTTTCTACCACCTTAAGATTTGCAATGATTACTTAACAGATACATGTATACTAAAGGTCAGGATTGTTTCATTATTTCACCAACAATTTTATTCTTAGAAGTATGATTTATTGCCTTCTCTGAACCCTCTTATTTAACCCCAAAAATTTCAATATCGTCAAACCTACAAGCACTTTACTCAAATCAGATCCGAATAAATTTTTATTAGAATTTGTGAAAATTAAAATGCAATTTGGTAGAGATCTACAAATCTGAACCCGAACAAAACACGACGGGTTAGGATTTGGATTTAGTGATTCAGATTTTTTCGGTTTGAGTTGGACAAAAAAAATTAAGTTCAGGTTTTATTTTTGTTAAACTCGTTTCGACCGACCTGATAATCATCCTACCTCCATACTACTGAATTATATACGTTGAATCTGGATACAAAAATCAATAAAAAATATAATTAAGTTCTCCCTCTATCCTATTTATTTCTTTATAATTTTCTTTTTTAGATATCACATTCAATTCTATACATTTCAAAACTTACCAAAAATAATAAAAATTTAATAATATAAATTCACATCAACTACTTTTCCACTACATTCACTTTATTTATTAAATACTGATCGGTCATACCAATTTTACCCAACTTTATATTTTTTCTCGTTAAATTATATATATATTTTTTATCTCACTATCTTATCAATATTAATATTATTTTAATATATTTCTTGTCTTCCATGTCTCAACCATTTATATACAAATAATTGGGACGGAGGGAGTAAGAAAAATGTTGAAATGCTATTTTTAAGAAAAATTTTAACATTTTATAAAATGAGTGTACTAAAAAAATAAATCTAAAGTTTAGCTTACTGGAAAAGACCGGATACATTTAATCAAGTTGTTTCCTCAAATAGTTGTTGTACCTTTTTCTCACCTTCCAAACACACCTTTATTATTCCATTCCCACTCCTTTCTTTCTCTATGAGATTTCTGACCCAAGTTAATTCGTCGGCGTCAGCGACGGCGCCTACATCTTCGTCGCCGGAAAACATAGACTCTGACTTCGTAGTCATCCTCGCAGCTCTGCTCTGTGGCTTAATCTGCGTGCTCGGCCTCATAGCAGTAGCTCGCTGCGTCTGGATCCGTCGGATCTCCGACGTACTCTCCGGCCTGCCGAACAAAGGCCTAAAGAAGAAGATACTCAAGACGCTGCCGAAGCTCAGTTATTCTGAAACCGCCGGAAAGTTCACCGACTGCGCTATCTGTTTAACGGAGTTCATCGACGGCGATGAGTTACGAGTGTTACCGCAGTGCGGACACGGATTCCACGTCGGATGTATTGACACGTGGCTGGCATCTCATTCGTCTTGTCCGTCGTGCCGGCAGATATTGGTGATTAATAAATGCGAGAAATGTAACGGTGAGTTAGCGGAGGAGATTACTGTTGCCGACGGGGAAATTGTAACGAGTCGGTTAGATTGTGAGCGTGGCAATAGGTTCTTGGCATGAGAATTTAACATCCCTCCATCTTATCCTTTTGTTTAAATTACAGATAAAATTTATTATTAGTAGCCTAGGGTTGGGTAGGGTTACAAACTGTAGAATTTTTAATTATCTGTTTTGTACTGAATTTATGCCATGATGTACATACCAATTCAATTATTTTGTTGTAGCGTATAATATTTATATGAATATGTTTACAGGTTTATATACCTGCTGAACGAATTATTATTGATTACTAGCGTAGTATATGCACTCCACTAATTTTTTCTTGTCGCAATATTTTTGGGTTCGGTTTGCAGCGCATTGTGTAATATTTTTGCTTACTATATCATGATTGCACCTTGTTGGGTAGAAAACATCGTGGCAATAGTGTACCACAAGCTGCACACCCCATTAATTCTAAAGAAATTAGCTTGTGTTCACAGTTCACTAGTTAACCCCAATCAGCTTATCGCAAAATTGTTTCGTTAGAGCATTTTTAATGGAGATGGCTAAGATGTCACCAAATCGTATGTGACATATTGAAGACATTTGGTTATTAAGAGATTACCCATCACCCTTGTGTAACTTTTCAAATTGTTTGAAATAATATATAAGTGCAAAAAAATATCAATAATACTTATTTTAGTCATGTGTTATTTTACAATTTAATTCATGAACTGCATAGACAATTGTTATGTAAGATATGATTAAGTCACATTAACAATCATAAGATTTAATTATTTAATAATTAATTTTGTATTTTGTATTGTATTACTTAAGTCTGTAAAATGGTTAGAAGATTAAACTGAAATATTTTTCTGTAAACAGATTCAAGTTAAGGAATAAATTCTGGAATAAGATCAAGTCATGATCATGACTCTGAAAAAAATAAAGAAGTTTGAAGTTGAATAAAATGTTTTATGAAAAATGTACAAGTGCAGAAAATGAATATCAATAAGATTTATTTTAGTTACATGTTATTTATAATTTAATTCATGGACTAGGCAACATTTGAAAATCGCTAACTATTATAGTACAATGTTACCAAATTGATATAAAATTGAGTGAAAATACGATAATTTGACAAGGTTGACAATTATTTTAACAACCCTTATTGGAGATACTCTTTGTTAGATATTGAATACAACACAAAGGGGTGGATGTGTTTTGGATATTTTTAAGTCTTTTTAGATTTGTTTGGTTGTGTGAACAAAGTAGATAAGAAATGCAGTTATATTATGTTAGCAAAATTAAACTAACAAACACAATATTTCAAAATTCACTTAATTTTTTTATTAAAATCAAGTTAGGTCTTGCTAAAAATTCTGGGTTCTTTGTAAGTAAAGAACTCAGATTCTATCTTGAGAGAATACAAGAATGTTAAATCTGTTTGTTACCTCTAAACTAAGTACCAGTGCATGCTTTATACACTAGCAACATGAGTTTACAAAACTTGCACTAAAATGTACTAAACCCTTTTCGAAAGCAACCTATTTCTCTTTTCCTTCCTGGCTTAGCAAATCTATGCAGAATCTTGAGGTCTGTGACCATCCTTTGTCTAGTTAATCTTGGCCCTTGATCTTGTATTCCCCCCAGCTACTTTGTAGACTTTTCAATCTAGTTTATAAATTATTTGTTGACTGATAATCTTGAATCTTCATTTGTTTGCATTATGTATTTGAGAGGCATGTCGAGATCTCTATTTTGTTCTATAGAGAAGTGACACCCCGATAAGTATAATGACTTATCGAGATCTCTGAGTTCTCTATAGGTATAATTGACTTGTCGAGGTCTTTTGATGTTTGCATTTCTAAATGACTTGTCGATATGTCTGAGATCTCTACATGTAGAATTGACTTGTCAATATCCCAGAGATCTCTATATTTTGACTTGTCGATACCTCTGAGATCTCTAATGATAATTTTACTTGTCGATATCTCCAATCTTCACATCTTCATTTTGACTTATCGATATCTCTGAGTTCTCTACATGTAGAAATGACTTGTCGATATCTCCAATCTTCATATCTTCATTTGACTTGTCGATATCTCTTAGACTTCTCTATAAGCCATTTTGGATTTCTCGATAAGTCATTCTGGGGTTCTTGAATGACTTCTCTATATTACTTTATATGTGAATTGTCGATATCTTGACTTAGAACTTTTGTCATAAAACAGATTTATTCAACTCCAAGATTCTGTATCATTTTTCTAAAGCATGATCTATCTTGATCTTCTTCCAGAGTTTATTCCTTAGGCTTGAACTGTTTACAGAAATGTTAGGTCCGTAATCAACTGTAGAGGGGGGGACGTGAATACAGTTTATGCAAACAATTCGATAAAGTTTTAACAGAATCAAAAGTTTTTATATTAATCTGATAAAAACTGTTACACAAGTACTCTCTCAAAGGATGAACAATTATCCATGAGAGCTTCTAGGTTATCTTGAAAGATATTACAATTCGTTATCTCATATAGAGTAAACCTAATCTATGCTTATATAATGCACAGTTACACAATCAATAAGGAATTGTATTATATTACAGTAAGGAAACCTATTACATATCCATGTATGATTGCTTCTGTAATAAAGTCATTCACCGTCTTAATTCTGCAATCCGTTTTCTTCTCGAATATCTACTGAAGTGACTAAGTCCTGATGACAACAATTGCTGATCATCAAGTACTGATAGACAAGTACTGATGACGTCATCTTCAGTAACTCCTGATATTCAGTCCTAATAATTTATCTTCTTATATCATCAATTATATCTAACAATCTCCCCCAACTTGTGCATTATATAATTATGTACAAGTTCTAATTGATGTTGTCAAAATTATCTAAATATATAAATCAAATAAACATATACAATCTTGCAGATATTGATAATCAGACTTTATTCTTCATTCTAAACTCTAACACGGTCCTGAGCTTCTTCAAGAAACTTCCTCAACAATTTTATTCCATTACATCCATGTACCATTGCATCCTCTGTTTGTGTTCTTTCAACTCATTTGCTGATTCATCATTCTGGTAGATGGAAGCCCTGAGATCATGTAGCTTTGAGTTTCCAAGATATAGATCGTCAAATTCCAGAAATCCAATCTTCTTTTCATCTGGATTAAAATTTATGACTTCCCTTCCTAGACTCATATCTATCTCGACTCCTCCAATAGGCATATCAACAACATATTCAGTTTGATCAATGTACTTTGAAATATAGTTAGATTTGTACGGCATCCCTCGCTGCTTCAACTGTATCAGATTCTTTATAAATGCAGACCATCTGGAAGTTACAGGATTGATTACCTTAAGAATTATAGAAATAAGTTATAATTCCTTTCATGATTTGTCTCTCAAATGTTCTTGAGTCAACCTTAATCTTCTCCTAGAATCCATAAAATAAATCATTTTCTCTCCAATAAGATCAATAACAATTTTTACTGATATGATCTTCTGTAAGTCTTCAAGCATCACATTTTCTCCAATTTCTGTCAGATTAACATAATTTCTTATAATCAAAGCATCACCTATAGATGGGATAAACACCTTACCTTCCCAGACCACTTATGATTCCAGGTTTTCTAGTATGTGTTAGGGCGAAATCACGCACTAATATTCACGCAAGTATACGCGTTCGCAAGTAATATAGAATATTTTCTAGTTCGTTCCCTCAGAGACTCAGACTAAGTTTTTGTCTAATTAAACTCACTCACCAATGTATGATTACTTCTCAATGTTAATATAATAACACTTAAAATTATTGATTAAATATTAACTATAATTAACTACTTAATTAACCACTTAACTAACACTTCAACTTATCAATAATAAAACACTCATGAGATCACAACTTCATTATTACTTCCTTCTATAGCCATTGTTATTACCTTTAGCATGTGACAGTGATGACATTAATCGAATAACACGAAACTGATAAAAGCCAACTTTCATTGTACTAATACCATTCTACCAAACATCCACAATTAAGATAGAAGTTGAATAGTCATCAATTATGTTGAGCTCCTATATGTCTACAGAAATTGACAACACAACGATTTAAGCACAAGTTATTCCTTTTGATTACATAGGGCAAATAAAACTGTTAGAATTACCCACTAATCATGCAGAACGTACATGAACCTATGCTAGCATGGCAAGTTCTAAATCTCAAGATCCACCGTCGCTTCACAAGAGATTAACACCCTATCTTATATGTTCACGACGCACATAAGACGAATACGCATAACCAATACTAGATATCATGCAATCATCACACACTAAAGTATTAAACAATTAACTAAAGAATTCCATAATAAATCCGTCGCAACCCCATGATCACGATTAGCCCATAATAGAACTTATCGCCATCATGGGTTCATATGAAATCATGATAAACAACACAAGAAAATAATAACTAAACTAATTATATTAAAACAGAGTACGTCACAAGAGTAAATAAGCCAAAGCAAGAAAACTAGCATCCAACGTTACAACGAAACAAGAATCACAAGAATATATGCTTCCTCTTCGCTGCAGTGTTCCAAATCGGTCTTCTTCCTTATCTCCTTCGCTTCTTGCGCAAAACACAATCTAAAACATAATCTCCTTCTTATTCTCTATGAAAACGTCTCAAATCTACTTATATAATAGTCCCATAAAACTCAGATTACATAGAAGTTGGAAGCCAAACAGAAGTAGAAGTCTAAAATAATTCAGCTTTTTCCCCGACCCTGCGCGGCCGCTCAGCATTTCTGCGCGGGCGCGCAAGGCTGCTGCGCGGCCGCTCAGCATTGCTGCGCGGGCGCGCAGGACCCTACTGGAAAAATTCCAGGTTTGCTCCGTTTCTTCGCCGTAATCTGCCCGTTCTTTTCCTCTCTCAATGGTGAACACATGCCAAGGCTTATTCTTGATGATTCCTCCTCCGAAATGCAACTAATACCCTGAAATGCATAAACACTAGAAAAACGCATCAAATACACAAAATACTTGATTTCAAGACACCAATTTAAGCCATTTTAAGACGTTCTAAGTGGTATAAAATGCCACTTATCACACCCCCAAACTTAAATCGATGCTTGTCCTCAAGCGTCACAGACTCAAAACAAATAAAAATATGCATGAATGCAATCTATATGAAAATGCAACGATCCCCCTCACTACAATTAACCAACCAAATTGTCACGTCTCAAAGAATGCAGTTAGACACTAAAGATCAATTAACTCATGCAAACGGACATACAGCCAGAAACGTGGTGTGTGCAAATGCTTAACATATATGCTTCGGAACTAGACCAATTACTATGACTAGACTATCCTCAAGGCAATCCTACGATTATACAAAGAATACAAATTCTAGGCACAAAGTGATATACAACACTACAAGAACTCTAGAGCTTACTACGGAATCGTGCTTTTTATTTACAACTCAAATGCTTATTTGACCGTGCAATGAGTGAGGTCCACAAAAGACTTATACAATGGTATCCATGTAACGAGCGTTAGGTTAGCGGATCCCAGACTCTAAAAGCCTTAGGTCACTAGGCACAAAGTCCCCTAAGAACTTAATAACTCGAATACCAAAGAGCCCACTCTTGATCAATTATGCAATTTTTTTTTTCTCTGAGCAAGTGCGTTTCGCTCCATCTTGCTCAACTCTAGACTACTCGCATAACATGCGAGCCGGCTACTAGCCATTTGACGCCTAGCCACAACTAGCAACAAATTCCATTTTTACTCCATTTTTTTTTCTTTTTCATGCCTTTACCACTAAGAACCTATTATCAAATTCTAAGCATAATAAATAGATTATCCTCGAAAATAATCAGATCATAACAACAATCTAGCCCTTAAGCATTCTCTAAGACTTAGTGAAAATACAAGTGCTTCTAGCATGCATATCAACCTACACAACTTAATATCACTTTAATGCTATCACTACACTCACATCAATATCACAATTCAGTCGATAAATCATTGCAAAAGGGATCATGGTATATGCATGAGCTATATGATATGACAAACAAATAAAGCTATATAAAAAAAAACTTATATGGCAAAAATTATGCAACTATATGAACTAACTATCATGAATATGCAGCTATATGACACACACAAAATATTCCTTAACTACCACCTCCAAACTTAAAATCTTCACTGTCCCCAGTGAAGGTAGTAGAAAGGAACACAGGGTATACCTACTCGGAGTCATCATCATCATCACCCTCAGTGGGTGGAGTATCAGGCGGTGGGTATGCAGAGTCCTCACCAAAAACTGGCCACTGGATATCAGCTCCAAGGCCTCGAAAAGCAGTCCCTAACGCAAGGGTGAGCTCCTGAGCAAACCTGCTCTGCGTCTCATACATGGCATCCATCCGCCGTGAAAGCCTCCTATACTGGGCATCACCCATCCCAGCACCCTCCTGAGCTCTCGAAGAACCAGCCTCACCATGCCCTGGCCTAGCCATAGTAGCACCTCGTGCTGGACGTCCTCCTGGAAGACGATAACCCAGCCCATGCTCCTCAGGCTCACCACCGGTCCACTCCTGCATCCCATTCAGAGTGCCAGAATCTATCGGAGCTGCTGGCAACTGCAACTGCTCATGAGCCGGCCAGTTCACTCCTACTGCTCGGCATAGCTTCATAACCGTGGATGCATAAGGGATGTTCATATGCTTTGCTCCCCTAAAAAACTTCAGAATTCCTTGGTAGATAAACTCACCAAGGTCCACATAGTATTCCTCATTCAGAATTCCCCACAACAACTGTGCTCTCTCAACTGTGACCTCGTGTGCATGTGAAGAAGGCAAAATATTAGCACATATAAATGCATTCCATGCACGGGCATACCTGTTCATGGCGATCGCCGGAAAGTGACGATACTCATTATTGGCTGGACTGCGGTTCCAAACTGTGCCCGGTCGACAGAGAGTCGCACAAATCAAATCCAAGTCAAAATCCTCAGCAGTCTTTTCATTCCAGTTCTCCTCCTCGGGCTTCCTCTCTCGCTGTCCAATCACACGGCGAATCGCCGCAGGATGATAATCAACCGTCAGCCCACGAACTACAGAAAACCCATTCTTTTCAGCCTTCGCGTTCACGTAGAACTCGCGAACAACACTCATCGGTACTGCTTCGGGTGACTCACAAAAAGCTATCCACCCCTTCTCTGCAATCATGGGCAACAACTCACCATCCCTCCCTAATGGTAAAAACCCCCTCTCCTTCAGAATCGGCTTCCCCAACAGCCTAGTGTACTCCTCCTCCGCAGCTCTGTCAGTTAACCGAGGCCTTGCAGCAGTACCCCTTGATGAATCAGCAGTGAGAACTGTGCTGCTGCTGTCAATAGTGCGTGCTCTCTTGGGTGCCATTGATTTGTGAATAAAAGTGTGTAAGAACTGATTTTTGATGTTTAAGAGAGGGTTTAAGTGTAGGAAGTTTGTGGGAGATATGTGGGATAGTTGTATGTATATATAGGGTGTGGAGTAGGTTAAATTAGATTAGGAGTGGGGTTGAGGGATAAAATCATGGGGTAATGGGAAAAGAATTCGTGGGTTTATGGGCTGTGATGGGGTTTTGTGTTTTTGTTTTTGTTTTTTTTTTTCTGAACTGTAAAAAATTTTCTGGAAATTGACCCCTGCGCGGCCGCTCAGCATTTCTGCGCGGGCGCGCAGCAAGCTGCGCGGCCGCTCAGCATAGCTGCGCGGGCGCGCAGAGGGTCTCTGGAAAAATTTTTTTCAGCCCCTTTTTTCTGATTTTTTTTGTGTTTTTGGATAGGTTATTAACTTCTAAGGGTTCCTGTAACAATAATTCATGGGTTGCCTCCCACGCAACGCTTCTTTTTCGTCATTAGCTTGACGTTCCGTACCTTTCTCAAGTAGTCAACAAAATGGCACTAACCACCTCTCGGTTTGCCATGTCCCCATAGTAGTGCTTCAACCGCTGACCGTTAACCTTGAATGCTTGGTCCGAATCATTCTCAAAAATTTCCACCGCTCCATGTGGAAACACAGTTTTGACAATAAAAGGTCCAGACCACCTTGATTTCAACTTCCCAGGAAAAAGTCGGAGCCGAGAGTTGAATAACAGAACTTGTTGCCCTGGCACAAATAACTTAGGATGTAGCTTCCTATCGTGCCACCTCTTTACCTTTTCTTTATACATTTTGTTATTCTCGTACGCTTGCAGTCGAAATTCATCAGGTTCATTAAGCTGAAGCATTCTTTTCTTACCAGCTGCATCTAAATCCAGGTTCAATTTCTTCAATGCCCAGTAGGCCTTATGCTCAAGCTCCGCCGGTAGATGACATCCCTTACCGTACACCAACTGAAACGGTGACATCCCAAGTGGAGTTTTGTATGCTGTTCTGTAAGCCCAAACAGCTTCATCGAGCTTTAAAGACCAATCCTTCCTTGACGGACAAACAACCTTCTCTAGAATGCGCTTTATCTCTCTGTTAGACACTTCCGCTTGACCATTTGTTTGCGGATGATAGGCAGTAGCTACTCGATGATTCACATTATAACGCTGCATCATAGAAGTGAACTTACGATTGCAAAAATACGATCCTTCATCACTTATGATTACCCGAGGCGTTCCAAACCTTGTGAAAATTTGCTTATGAAGAAAATTTAGCACTGCCTTTGCATCATTTGTCGGTAAAGCTTTAACTTCGACCCATTTTGAGACATAATCGACTGCCAGCAAGATGTATTGATTATTGCAAGACGAGATAAAAGGCCCCATGAAATCGATTCCCCATACATCAAAGACCTCGACTTCAAGCATCACATTTAATGGCATCTCATCCTTCCTTGACAAATTTCCCACTCTCTGGCAACGATCACAACTTAAAACAAACTGATGAGCATCCTTGAACAAAGTAGGCTAGAAAAAACCTGCTTGCAGAATACGAGCTTCCGTCTTCTCACCTCCATAGTGTCCACCATAAACCGTGGAATGGCAGTCTCGTAATATCCCCTCCGTCTCACAGAACGGGATACATCTCCTGATGATCTGATCAGCTCCCTGTCTAAACAAATATGGTTCATCCCACATATACCACTTCACCTCATGCAGAAACTTCTTCTTCTGAGCGGATGTTAAATTAAGCGGCATTATATTGCTGACAAGATAGTTTACAATATCTGCAAACCATGGTTCTTCCTCCTGAATTGCAAACAACTGCTCATCCGGAAAAGATTCATTGATTAACGTCCTATCTTGTGAAGTAGAATCGGGATTCTCCAACCTAGAGAGATGGTCAGCTACTTGATTCTCAGTACCTTTTCTATCTTTGATCTCTAACTCAAATTCCTGAAGTAAAAGCACCCAACGAATGAGTCTCGGCTTCGAATCCTTCTTAGAAACCAGATAGCGAATAGCTGCATGATCAGTGAATACTGTTACTTTCGTACCAAGCAGATAAGATCGAAATTTCTCAAAGCCAAAGACTATAGCCAAAAGCTCCTTCTCAGTAGTGGAGTAGTTCAATTGGGCCCCATTTAAAGTCTTACTCGCATAGTAGACCACATGGAAGAGATTTTTCTTGCGCTGTCCCAGAACTGCACCTACCGCATAGTCACTCGCATCACACATCATCTCAAACGGTTCTGTCCAATCTGGTGCTGTAATAACTGGTGCCGTGATTAAACTCCCCTTGAGAGTCTCGAATGCTGCCAAACATTCATCATCAAATTTAAAAGGCACATCTTTCTCAAGTAAATTGCACAACGGCTTAGATATCTTTGAAAAGTCCTTGATGAATCGCCGATAAAAACCCACATGACCGAGAAAACTACGGATTCCTTTCACCGAATTAGGTGGGGGAAGATTTTCAATGACTCCCACCTTGGCCTTGTCCACCTCCAGACCTTTGCTAGAGACCTTATGCCCAAGGATAATGCCTTCACGCACCATAAAATGACATTTCTCCCAATTAAGCACCAAATTAGTTTCCACGCATCTTTTGAGTACGGTGCGCAGATTATTCAAACATTCATCATATGAGTGTCCAAAGACGGAGAAGTCATCCATGAACACTTCGACATTATTTCCAATCATGTCAGAGAATATGGCCATCATACATCTCTGAAAGGTGGCCGGGGCGCCACATAACCCAAACGAAACTCTACGAAAAGCAAATGTGCCAAATGGACAAGTGAAGGTAGTCTTTTCCTGATCCTCTGGTGCAATACAAATCTGATTATACCCGGAATAACCATCCAGAAGATAAAAATACTCATGTCCCGCCAATCTGTCAAGCATTTGATCAATGAATGGGAGAGGGAAGTGATCCTTCCTTGTGGCTTTGTTCAATTTTCTATAATCCATGCATACTCTCCATCCTGTAACTGTTCGAGTAGGGATGAGCTCATTCTTTTCATTTGCGACCACAGTGATACCTCCTTTCTTAGGTACACATTGCACGGGGCTCACCCACGAGCTGTCAGAAATAGGATAAATGATGCCTGCATCTAGCCATTTCAGAATTTCTTTCTTCACCACCTCCTTCATGATCGGGTTCAGTCTTCGCTGCTGTTCCACAGTTGGCTTACTACCTTCCTCTAACAGAATTTTATGCATACAATATGAAGGACTTATCCCCTTGATGTCTGCTATGGTCCATCCTATAGCCGATTTGAATTCTCTCAAAATCCTTAAGAGCTTGTCTTCCTCACTACCTGAAAGGTCAGCTAAAATAATAACAGGTAACGTAGATGAATCACCTAAAAAAGCATACCTCAAGTGTTCAGGTAATGGTTTTAGCTCCAAGGCAGGTGCTTCCTCTATTGATGGTTTGAGCTTCCCTTCAGCATTCTTAAGGTCAGAAGTACCCAGAGATTCAAATGGTATGTCGAGCTTTCGCTTCCATGGAGAAGCGTTCAGATATTGTAATTGCTCGTTGCTATCTTCATCATCGCTGTCAAAATCCCCCACTAAGGCCTTTTCCAATGCATCAGATATTAGCATGTGATCGAGTTCCGAAGTAACCGCAGAATCAATCACATCCACTTTTAAGCACTCCTCATCTTCTGTAGGGAATTTTATTGCCTTGAATACGTTGAAGGTCACATCCTGATCTTGGACCCGCATTGTAAGTTCTCCTTTTTGCACATCTATCAAAGTACGGTCAGTAGCCAAGAAAGGCCTCCCCAAGATTATGGGAATCTTCTTATCTTCCTCAAAATCCAGAATAACAAAATCTGCAGGAAAGAAGAGCTTATCCACCTTGACGAGCACATCCTCAACTATGCCCCTTGGGTAAGTAATGGAACGGTCCGCCAATTGTAGCGACATGTATGTGGGTTTTGGATCAGGCAGATCCAGCTTTTTAAAGATCGACAACGGCATCAGATTAATGCTTGCTCCCAAATCATAAAGGCACTTGTCAAAAGTTAGATTGCCAATGGTGCAAGGAATGGTGAAGCTTCCTGGATCTTTCAGTTTTGGTGGTAACTTTTGTTGCAGAACCGCGCTGCATTCTTCCGTGAGAGCAACGGTTTCAAGGTCATCCAGTTTCACCTTCCTTGAAAGAATAGTCTTCATAAACTTCGCATAACTAGGCATTTGTTCCAGAGCCTCAGCGAAAGGTATATTGATGTGAAGTTTCTTGAACACCTCCAGAAACTTCCCGAACTGTCTATCCAACTTTTGTTGCTGCAATCTCTTAGGAAAAGGTGGTGGAGGATAGAGCTGTTTCTCCCCTGTATTAGCCTCAGGCAGAGTGTGTTCAACAGTAATCTTCTTTGGTTCTGCCGCTTTCTCCTTTTGCTTAGATTCTTCATCTCTAACTTCAGCTTCGACTTCTTTTGCCTTTTCAGCATCAGCTACTTTTCCAGACCTTAAGGTAATAGCCTTGACTTGCTCTTTAGCTTCCTTCCTGCCTGGTACTTCCGTGTCACTGGGAAGAGTGCCAGGTTGACGATTGAGCACTGCATTGGCTAATTGACCGATTTGATTTTCCAAGGTCTTGATAGAAACCGCCTGACTCTTGCACAACAGCTTAAGTTCCTCAAAATCAGCACTAGTAGGTGCAGCTGCACTTCCCTGTTGAGGATATGATTGCCTTGTAGCATACTGCTGTGGTTGCTGGAATCCAGGTGGGTTAAACTGTTTACTTACTCCTTGCTGATATGGTGGCTGAATAGCATTCTGATTATTCCCCCAGCTGAAATTTGGATGATTTCTGTTGTTAGGATGATAGGTCGCTGGCACAGGCTGCTGTTGTCGCTGATAATTATTCACATACTGAACAGATTCGTTGACAAGAGAACACTGATCCGTAGCATGAGAACCTTCACAAAGCTCACAAACCATAGCTATTTGATTAACTCCATACGTAGCCAAAGAATCAACCTTCATTGATAGCGCTTGGAGCTGGGCTGCAATAGCGGTGGCTGCATCAACTTCCAGAATACCTGCTACCTTGCCTGACGTCATCCTCTGAGTTGGGTTTTGATGCTCATTTGCAGCCATTGTCTCTATAAGATTATACGCCTCAATATAGCTTTTAGCCCATAAGGCGCCTCCAGCTGCTGCATCGAGCATGGGCCGAGATTGGGCCCCCAAACCATTATAAAAACCAGTGATTACCATCCAATCCGGCATTCCATGATGTGGACATTTTCTCAACATTTCCTTGTAGCGTTCCCAAGCCTCGCACATAGATTCTGTAGGTTGCTGCGCAAACTGAGTAAGAGCACTCCTCATAGCAGCAGTCTTTGCCATTGGATAAAACTTCACCAGAAACTTTTGCGCAAGATCTTGCCACGTAGTGATGGACCCGGCTGGTTCAGAATGTAACCAGTCTTTAGCCTTATCCCTCAGTGAGAATGGGAAAAGCCTCAACTTGATAGCCTCATCAGTCACGCCATTATACTTAAAAGTGCTGCAGATCTCGACAAAATTCCTTATGTGCATGTTGGGGTCTTCAGTTGCCGCTCCTCCAAAAGATACAGAATTCTGCACCATCTGAATAGTGCCCGGCTTGATTTCAAAGGTGTTAGTTTGAATAGCCGGATGAAGGATGCTTGACTGAATGTCATCAATTTTAGGCCGAAAAAAATCCATAAGAGCTGGATCAGCATGAACAATACGATCTCCCATGTTTACTGGTTCTTTCTGCTCAGTTCCTGAATCCGAATCCTCAAAATCTAACTTCTCCGGAGTATCAAGAACTTCATCTTTCTCTTCAGCTGTATCTGAGGTCCTCTTGCGAGCACGAGAACGAGTTTGCATAAACGCTTGCTAAAGTACCTGAAACACAACCGAAAAGAGTAAGTAACTACTATGTCCTAATCACTGAGTCCTAATGACCAATGATGGTAAGTACATAAACTAAACAAATATGCCGAGTCCCCGGCAGCGGCGCCAAAAACTTGTTAAGGCGAAATCACGCACTAATATTCACGCAAGTATACGCGTTCGCAAGTAATATAGAATATTTTCTAGTTCGTTCCCTCAGAGACTCAGACTAAGTTTTTGTCTAATTAAACTCACTCACCAATGTATGATTACTTCTCAATGTTAAGATAATAACACTTAAAATTGTTGATTAAATATTAACTATAATTAACCACTTAACTAACACTTCAACTTATCAATAATAAAACACTCATAAGATCACAACTTCATTATTACTTCCTTCTATAGCCATTGTTATTACCTTTAGCATGTGACAGTGATGACATTAATCGAATAACACGAAACTGATAAAAGCCAACTTTCATTGTACTAATACCATTCTACCAAACATCCACAATTAAGATAGAAGTTGAATAGTCATCAATTATGTTGAGCTCCTATATGTCTACAGAAATTGACAACACAACGATTTAAGCACAAGTTATTCCTTTTGATTACATAGGGCAAATAAAACTGTTAGAATTACCCACTAATCATGCAGAACGTACATGAACCTATGCTAGCATGGCAAGTTCTAAATCTCAAGATCCACCGTCGCTTCACAAGAGATTAACACCCTATCTTATATGTTCGCGACGCACATAAGACGAATACGCACAACCAATACTAGATATCATGCAATCATCACACACTAAAGTATTAAACAATTAACTAAAGAATTCCATAATAAATCCGTCGCAACCCCATGATCACGATTAGCCCATAATAGAACTTATCGCCATCATGGGTTCATATGAAATCATGATAAACAACACAAGGAAATAATAACTAAACTAATTATATTAAAACAGAGTACGTCACAAGAGTAAATAAGCCAAAGCAAGAAAACTAGCATCCAACGTTACAACGAAATAAGAATCATAAGAATATATGCTTCCTCTTCGCTGCAGTGTGCCAAATCGGTCTTCTTCCTTATCTCCTTCGCTTCTTGTGCAAAATACAATCTAAAACATAATCTCCTTCTTATTCTCTATGAAAACGTCTCAAATCTACTTATATAATAGTCCCATAAAACTCAGATTACATAGAAGTTGGAAGCCAAACAGAAGTAGAAGTCTAAAATAATTCAGCTTTTTCCCCGACCCTGCGCGGCCGCTCAGCATTTCTGCGCGGGCGCGCAAGGCTGCTGCGCGGCCGCTCAGCATTGTTGCGCGGGCGCGCAGGACCCTACTGGAAAAATTCCAGGTTTGCTCCGTTTCTTCGCCGTAATCTGCCCGTTCTTTTCCTCTCTCAATGGTGAACACATGCCAAGGCTTATTCTTGATGATTCCTCCTCCGAAATGCAACTAATACCCTGAAATGCATAAACACTAGAAAAACGCATCAAATACACAAAATACTTGATTTCAAGACACCAATTTAAGCCATTTTAAGACGTTCTAAGTGGTATAAAATGCCACTTATCAGTATGATAACTTCTACTTTAAATCTTCTTTAATATTTCAGAAGAATATATTCTAGGTGCAATGTAACTTTCATAGTTTGAAGATACTGACTTGCTTCTGCACCAGCTTCTATCTCCAGAATTCCTTGGTCATCATCAGCAGTTATGACTTTCAGAGTTTGTTGAGTTGTTGTAGTCACAGTCTATTTTATTGATTTTATTCTTCTTTCACTTCTCCTACTTTCTTCACCTTGTCTAGATTGCGACCTAGTGACAACTTTTGATGAGCCACTAGTTCCAACTAACTCTTCGCCTCTTCTCCTTACACTATCCTTATGTCCCCCTTATTACCTCCATCGGGATTTTCATCATCAACATTTGTCAATGTCAACTGCTTGCATTTAGATTTAACAAACTTCTCCCTCCTTTTTGGCATCATCATCAAGTAGTAGAGAAAAAATCAGCTCTATTGAATTATGTACCTCTGTAAGTTGTCCAAACATTTGCTCTTGCTTGGCTTCCAATCTAACCTGATTGGCTTCAATTTTAGTCTGTCTGTCAATAATTGGTGCAATCTACTTCTGAATTTCCTGATGAGTAGTCAGCTTTGAAGCAATCAAGGATTCTTTGATCTGATTGATTTGAGAAGTTGTTGCTTCTTGAGATGTATGCAAGGATCTCACAGTCAGAGTAGATGCTTTGAGGTGATTCAGCATGTCAGGATTTTGAATTCTCTGTTCATCTGTTTTCAGATGTTCAACATCATTGGTTCTGGAAATAGGATATGCAGCATCTTTCCATTTAGCATTCCAGATATCATCAAAATAATCCTGCTTCTTTTTAGCATCTATGTAATATCCGGGATATATCGTGTAATTATTTTTATCAATAAATAATTATTATGTGATTTCTGGTGAATTATCTGATGATTGGTATTGATATTTAGATGTTTATATGTGATAAAAGGTGAGTATGTTAATTTTAATATGTCCAGAATAAAGAATAGATAATTATGATATTTTTCTGGTAATTTTTGGATTGTTATATGATTTTATAATAATTTATGAATTTAATAATCATTTTCTGTATAATTACAAAACTATTTTATGAAACCGGGTATCGTCCAACTTCAACCGTTTTTACGTTTTTACAACCCGAAGCTCATCGGAAAACTCCTTCCTAACCTAATCTGATTATTCTGAACATTTTCTGTGTTTTGAATTTTTCGATCCAGAGTAAGGTTTCACCCGTACGAGTCCCGGCGTAAATTTTTTGATACGAAAATCATTTTGATAGATCAATAAAACTCGTATTCTCGAAAGACGGGGTATTATTATATTATCTTCGTATAAAGTGTTTTATACGGGTATCAAATCGGATCGTTTTTGCAGTTACTTAGCGGCTAAGTAACTTATTTTTCGATCCAATACGATCCAACGGGTATTAATATTCCATAAATATAAATAGAATTTTTATTATTTTATTTTATTCGTATAATCATAATCAAACAACACAAACATAGAATTTACAGAGAAAAACCCGTAAAATTGTCGCGTTCTTGAAAATCAAACTTAAAAACGAAAACGTTATCGAACTCGGAATCAAGCGTGCCATATACCGAATCGGAGATCTCGAAAAGTTATATCAGAATCAACTATCCTTTTCAGTGCAGAAATCAAGGTTATTTTCTTATTTATTTATTTTAATTCGAATTAATTAATAATTAAATTATGAGATTTTGATTTTGATGTTGTTGATATGATTTGATGGCTTAATCTTGTAGATAATTTTATCCTCGTCATTTTGGTATATTATATGATGAATTTGGAGTTCAATAACGTGTAGAAAATTGTGTTTGATTCTCGAAATTAGAAATTAGGGTTAACAGTTCGTTTGAATGTTTGCAATTGAATTTGGGCGTTTCTGTTTGGCTAAATCTGGGTTGAAACAAATTGTACCAACATATAGATCGTATAAAAACAAAGTGATTCGTATATTTGATTGTGATTTTTGACTACTGGAAGGGCTTCGCCGGAAACCACCGCGTGGCAGCGTCGGGAACTTCGGCCGGGTTTTCTGGGAGATTTAATGACGTTTTCCTCAAGTAGTTTGTATGATTGTGTTGCTGGGAACGAGGGGAATAAATCTCGTTAATTTGGCGTAAATTTGGGCATTTTCCGGCCGTTGGAAAAGCTCCATGGCAGCGGCCATGGAGTTCCGGCCGGCAGTGAGGAAGAAGACAGGGAATGGGGGATTACAATTTCCACCCTTATCATTTGCAAAATTTGCAAATTTAATATTTCTGTTTTAAAAACTTTTAAAAATTGTATTTTTGTTTTCAAATTTCCAAAAATCATATTTCTATTTAATATATTTTCAGAAAATCAGTTTTAATTGTTTTAAATTCCAAAATTCCAAAATTTATTGTTATTAAGAAAATTATTTTAATTCAAAAATAAATCTAAATTATTTAATTAATTAACTTTAAGTGATAATTAATTATTTAATTAGTCAGTTAATTTAAATATTAATTGATTAATTGATTTAATTAGTTATTAATTCATTTCAATTGATTATTTAATTAGATTTCATTATTTATTTTGATTCAAAAATTTTGAAATATAGTTTCGAGTTTTAAAATATTATTTTAAATTATTTTCAAAGCTCGATAATTATTATTAAATGATTTTAAAGTCATATTCGGGTGTTCGAATCCTGATATTTAATTATAAAGTGACTCGGAGACCCGTTTTAATTCCGAAAAATATTCAAAAATTCGTATTAAATACTTGAAAAATTATTTTTACCCCGAATCTTCTTTAAATAATCATTTTGATTGAAAATCTTATGTGCTACTTGCTATATGTGATCTGATTGATGTATAATATGCCTGTATGTACATTGTTTGACGGTTTTATCCATAACTTTCAATCTGTACATCGTATTTGGGTAAAACGAAGGGTAGATAGAAGCTTGTAACGAATATAATGAGATGATAATTAGTATTGATACATACGTGTGATGTTTAAAAGAGGAAGTGAGATGTAGGAAGGGAAAACAAGTGGTCAGTGAGTGGGAACCCATTGACGAGTGCAAGTAAAGTAAAAGAGGATTGATAAGGCAAGTGCTTCTGCTCTTTCTTGTAATGTATTGCAAATATCTTCAAGCTCTCTTCATATATGTTGAAATTATTTCTGTTCATTCTTGTTATATTGCAAGTACTTTGAAGTACTTAACCCTAAACCCTGATTATTGTTATTAATCTTGAGCCGTAAGCCTTATTCTTTGTAAACCATTGATTGTTGAATTCTCAGATACGAACCACACATATACGATACTACTCAACAAATACATATATACCACATACTGATCCCTGGTATGGAATTCTTAACATACAAACCTTTATGCCTTATGTAACAGAAGATTAATCCTTGTAACCATTGAACCCTTGGTCTTCTACTTGAAAGTCAATCTTCCTGTTTACCTTGTCATACCTTCAGGGTAGTATGAATCACCCTATGCTTAGAGATAAATGTTGTTTATAATTCAGCTTATTAATTTACATTGTTTATCATGTTGTTATTATAGAATTAGATTGTTTTTAAATATGGATTAAATTCGTGGTCGGATCAGATTCATGGTCATAATAGGACAATGTGTGCCTTGGATCCAGTATATAGAGCAAAGCTGGGAGCCTTGCTCGGGGTAAGTGCGTGACTGATCAGCAGCCTAACCTTGGTTTTTAAAATAAAAGTGAATATCCAATTTTAATCATTGCTTATCAGGAAACTTAATTCCTTATATCATTTCAACTGATCATCGTTTAATCTCAGTGTTGTCGTTATGACTTGCTGAGCTAGTTAGCTCACTCTTGCAAATCTGTTTATGTTCTTTTCCAGTTAAAAAGGAAATTGGTGGTAGCACGGATCCCCAGACAAGTGTGCAAACTAGGTTTCCAGGTTGAAATGGAATAAGCTAGCAGATGATGTTTATCTTAGTTGTGTTGATAGTTTGTAATAAAGTTTACTTCAGTTGTAAGATAAATAAACTGGGATTTGGTACGCTTGTAATATAAATAAGGTTGTGGCTTGTGGGCATACTTTAAACTGTTGCGATCCGTGGTTATGGTAATTAGGGTCATTGCATAAATATTATTTTCATAAACAGGTTTATATATGGTGTGTGTGTGTTATGGACCCCAAACTTCTGACCCGGGTTTGGAGGGCGCCACAGGTTTGGTATTAGAGCTACAGTTTAAAATTCACTACCACAAGCCTAGATTGTCGAGAATGGGTAGAGGGTTAAGATTAAGATTAAGAAATAGAGAAATAGGATGTCGAGAGGTTGAGTGTGACTGTTGATAGCCCATAATAATACAACCCAATTAATAAGACCTCAGGGCCCAACACGATGAGCCCAGAGCCCAATAAATATAGCCCAGAGTCCAGAAAACAATAACCCTGGAAGAGCCCAGGATACGTGGCAAAATCTACACCACCCAGGTTGCCGGGATCCAGAACCTTCTAACGGTCCATATCCGGAGGTACATCAGTCCATCATGGACGTCCACACGTCTCAGAATCCAAAATGTTCCTACAGTCCAGATCAAATGTATAGACTCCTAAAACCCTAATGGGAAGCCTATAAAAGGCTGAACAGAAGGAGTATGAGGGGTTACTTTATCTCTTATATACACACATATACACACACCATTCATATATGTATAACTCTAGTTTTACCCCCTTCTCCTCCAAAACCCTTTCTCATTCTCACACCGGAGGTGCCGCGAGGATGCCACCCCTTCCGATTCTGTTTTGCAGGTCCCCCACTCACAGATACACCACATACAACCCATATTTCTAAAAAATGGAGTTTGAGTCCGGGTCAAAGACATAGAGGACCCCAGGGTGATTTGGCATTATCATTGGCGCTAGAAGGAGGGGTTGAACCTCCAACCTTGTGGTGTCCACTCACGCCGCCCACGCTTCGCCTCGAATATCAGAAAGCTACATCCCAGTAAGAGCTCTACCCACACTTTCTCAGATCTACTTTTAACCTCGAACCATACTTTCTTGAAATAGTAAATTCTGTTTGTCTACCTTTGTTGTCGTGCTATTATTATCTTGGAACGTAGAAACGGTCGTTAATACGTATTTTAGATCTGTAGTATATGTGTTAAGGTTTCAACTTATGTTATACTTCGCTATAACTTTGTGATATTGCTAAACAATCATGGCTATGAAAAAGAGCAAAATTGTCGTCTCTACTTCCGTACCGCCACCTCCACCCCAACCCAGGGATGGAGAGATGGAAGATGTGGATAAAGGGCTCCTCATAACCTGGACTCCCTCCCAACCCCTCCAACCATGAGACCAGAGAATAGTCATTGAGAAGGCTGCCCACAAGTATGCCGAAACTACAATTAACTCATGGGGAAACATGACCCCGGACCAAATTCAAGCAGCAATGACTCTATGGAAGGAAAAGTATAATATCGAGCCAGAGGAACGTCCCGGGGACCAAGAGGAACGCTCCGGTGAATCTCGGGGATCGGTTTTGGACCGGATTGTGAAAGGCATGAAAAGGCCTACAGGTGACGCCCGAGATGAGATTAAGAGGGCTTCCCTCCGGGAGAAGATTTGGAAAGAGGAGGAAGCCAAGGCCAACAGAAAAAAGCACCGTGAACATCTCAGAAAAAGGGCTAGATTAGATGTGAACTTGATCGAGGATTCTGGATACAGCATAACCAATACCGACGCCCGGGTTTAGAAGTTTGTGGAAACAAAAGAGAAGACGAAGGTCGAACCTTCCCAAAAGACAGTGGGAGTTAAATTGGATCCCGGGAACCCCACCCGGGCAATCAAAATTGGCAGTGGCTTGGAAGCTGCCTTTCAGAAAGAACTCATTGATTTATTGAAAGCATATGCAGATGTGTTCGCCTGCTCCCCGGAAGACATGCCCGAAACTGATGAATCCGTTGTAATGCACAGCTTGGATGTGGATCCAAAGAAAAGGCCCATAAAGCAGAAATGAAGGAACTTTGCCCCAGAACGGCAGCAAGCAATCGATCAGGAAGTAGAAAAATTGTTAAAGGCGGATATCATCTGTGAGATCAAGTACCCGGAGTGGCTAGCGAACGTTGTCTTGGTAAAAAAAACCAACGGAAAGTGGAGAATGTGTGTGAATTACACAAGTCCTAATTCCACCTATCCCAAAGACTCCTACCCCTACCCAATATTGACTAACTAATAGACGCAACCTCGGGTCATGTTATGCTAAGCTTCATGAATGCTTTCTCCGGATACAACCAAGTCAAGATGAACCCGAAAGATATAGCGAAGACTGCATTCATCACACACCGGGCTGTGTATGCATTCATTATGATGTCGTTCGGCCTGATCAATGCTGGAGTAACTTATTAAAAAATGATAAACACCATCTTCAAAAGCCAGCTCGACAGAAATATGGAGTCATATGTCGATGATATGATATCCAAATCAGTCACCATCCCGGATCACATCACAGATCTCAAAGAATGTTTCGACAACTTAAGAAAGTACAACATGAAGCTGAATCCGGAGAAGTGCGCCTTTGGGGTCCCATCTGGAAAATTTTCGGGTTTCCTGGTCAGTGAACGGGGGATCGAAGCCAATCCGGAAAAAATCAAAGCTATCATGGAATCAGCAAGCCATAATAACAATAACTGAGGTTAAACAATGATCAAATGAGAAGATTCAGAAGAAGCAAGTTTCGTGTTAAACAATCATTAGAATTGGATATTCATTTTAAACTTTTAAAACCAAGGTTAGGCTGCTGATCAGAGTCACGCACTAACCCCGAGTAAGGCACACATTGGCCTAATTCGACCACAAATCTGGTCTGACCATGAATCTGGTCCACATAAAGAAAACTATCCAATTCTAAAACAGTTTAGTATGATAAACAATATAATTCAATAAAGCAAGATCATAATCAATAGTGATAAAAAATTTAAATAAAAGCGTAATGCAATTCATGAGTATCGCAAGGGTATATCAAGGTATGTATGAGGAATGGCTTCCAGCCTGTAGGAGGATCAGGTATTAGATGAACAATGATTTCACCAGGTTTAGTCCTTTGATGTTATAAGGTATGATTGAGTATAAAAATTTCTGTATGTTCAAGCAATTCTGTTCCAATGTTTGGTGTATGGTGGATATGTATTTGTGGAGTAATATCGTATTTGTGTGGTTTAGTATGTGGTAAATCAACAATGGATGGTTTACAAATAATAAGGCTTACAACTCAAAGATCAAATGATGTGATCAGGGTTCAAGTCTGAGTGATTCAAAACACTTACAATATAAAGCAGAATTATTTTGAATACTAACAATATGTCACGAGAGAGTTTAGAAATATTTGTAATATATCTCGAGAAAGGTTCAGAAGTACTTTCCTTATCTCAAATGATTCCAACTTCACTTGTACTTGTCTAATGATTCTATCCAACAACCACTTGTCTACTTTTTCTATGCCTCGCTTATATTCACAGATCACCTGCTTTATTTCATGCACATCGAATCCATTTTTCTGATCACCTGCTTCCCTTTTCTACGCCTTGCTTGCTCTGCTACATATCATATGTATCTATCAATATTCGCCTCACATTATTTTAATCGTCACACAGACATCATAAGGTTTTAACTACCCTTCATTTCACCCAAATCCGATTTACAGATTAAAAACTATGACTAAAACAACCAATCAATAAGCATATAGCCATATATCACATTAATTAGATAGCACATAGCACATAATATACAAGATATTCGATCAAAATAATTTTTCAAAGAAGATTCGGGGTTAAAATAATTTTTCTGATATTTAATACGAGTTTTTGAACATTTTTCGGAATTAAAATGGGTCGTTGAATAATTTATAAATAATTAATCAGGGTTCGAATACTCGAATCTGAATTTAAAATCATTTCATAATAATTATCGGACCTTGAAAATGATTTAAGATAATAATTTAAAGCTCGAAACTATTTTTCAGAATTTTTAAATCAAAAGAAATAATTAAATTCAATTAAATAATCAATTAAATTTAATTAATAAATAATTAAATCAATTAATCAATTAATATTTAAATTAATTGACCAATTAAATAATTAATTATTAATTAAAAGTAATTAAATGAATAATTCAGATTTATTTCTGAATTTTTAAATCATTAAAAATATTTTTGGGAATTAAAAATGAATTTTAGGAAATTAAAATATAATTTTTGACTTATTTTTAAAAAGAAAATCCCAGAAACGGGATTTGGAAATGAAACTGAACAAAAAAGATCAAAAATGAGTCGAAAATCAGGAAAACGGGTCAACAATCGGGTTGCCAAGAACAACCCAGACCCACCGGAAATTTTGTAGAATCCGGCGAGGTCGGGAAGTTCCGGAGACCTCGATTATTGCTTAAATCGATACTTTTTGGTCTGGTTTTTGTTTGGAATTCAATTACAGCCTTCCCAGAAACACTAATCAAGTAACAATCATCACAAACCATGCCTGGAACACAACCTCCGACCAAAATCGACATAAATTCCAACGAAGATTTCAAGAACTCGATGAACACTATTCAGGAATCGTTTGATGCTTTACTATATACCAATCGATTGCAAATGAATCAAGGAACACAACCCAATCATTTAAATCGACTAATAACCCCTAATTCAAAAATGCCTAATTTCAATTAAGAATATTTATACTATGTAAACCCTAATTCAATTAATTTAAAGATCAAACCCATTTTTATATATGTTATTGAACTCCAAATCAGTCATATAATATACCAAAATGATCAGGAAGAAAAGATCTACAATATTCAAGCATCAAATCACACAAACATCATCTCGAACAATAATTTATATTTTAATCCAAAATAACTGAAAATTAAATAAAATAATAGAAAAATAACCTTTATTTGTGCAGTAAAACAAGCCCTTGATTCTGATAGTACTCTTCAATACCTTCGATTCGGTTACTTGAACTCCAAAATCCGATATCGGTAACGCCTTCAAATCTAGGTTTGATTATGAAGAACAATTATGAATTTAGGGTTTTTCTCTGGAAATTATATAATTTTACTGTTTATAAATGATTATACGTACATAATACAATAATGTATTAGCTATTTATATTTACGGAATATTGGTACCCAGTTGAATCATATCAAATATGATATATTACGTTTATTTGATAAAACAGATCCAAATCGGTACCGGTTTTAGGATAATTATCTAAATCTATACATTTTGTAAATACATACTTGGTCTCAGCGCTTTGGTTACACATATTACGAGAATATAATATAATAGTTTAATCAAAAGATCCCGTTTCTCAAAAATACGGGTTTTATCGATTAACTGAAACAAATATTATATCGAAAATTTTGCGCCGGGACCCGCACGGGGAAAACCGTATTCCGGATCGAAAAAGTCAAAATATTGAAAATGCTTAGAATATTGCAATTAGGTTAGGAAGGAGTTTTCCCGAGACTTCCGGGTTGTAAAAATGTAAAAACAATTGAAGTCGGTTGGTTCCCGATTATATAAAATAGTTTATAACTATTCGGAAAAATAATTTATAAAATCCATAAATCATTTATAAAATTATATATCAACATAAAAATTAATAGAAAAATACCATAATTATCTATACTTTATTTTGGACATATAAAAATTAAAATACTCAAATTTTATCATATTTACACATCCAAACACAGATACCACTTACCAGATAATTCACCAAAAAATCATATAATAATCACAGAATATTTATTTATTGATAAAAATTATTACACGATATATCCCGGATATTACATCCTTCCCCCTTAAGAGGATTCTGTCCCCAGAATCACTTAACCAATAACTAAGAGTACTATTTCACGTATATCACTTTTTAAACCCCAGATTGACTTTTCAACCCTTAGGTTTCTCCACCATACTCTTACTAATTTTGTAACCTTTTTTTAACACTTTCTCTCTTTTTTATGATTCTGATTGAATTCTCAACATAGGACAACTCTTCCTGAAGTTCTAGCGGCTCATATTCTATCGCATGTCTAGAATTCTAGTTTATACCTTTTTAAATATTGCATGTAAAAACATTATGAATACGTTGCATATGCGGGGGTAACGCTAATTCGTAAGCTATCTTACCGACACGTTTCAAAATTTCAAAAGGTCCAACGTATCTAGGACTCAGCTTTCCTTTCTTTCCGATCGTGGATGATCCCTTTTCACGGTGACACTTTTAACAATATTAATTCTCTTTCTTCAAACTCCGTATTCTTTCTAGCTTGATCCACATATTTCCTTTGACAATCATGTGCTGCACTAATCCTTTTCTAAATAATCCCAACAACTTCCTTTATCTGGTGTACCAACTCTCGTCCAAGTATTTCATGTTTCCCAATTTCATCTCAATTTCTTCTAAAAACAATAGCACAAATGTGGCGCCCTCCAAACCCGGGTCAAAAGTGTGGGGTCCACAACATACACACACAATATATAAACCTGTTTATGAAAATAATAATATACAATGACCCTACTTACCAAATTCCACGGATCACAACAGGTTAAAGTATGAAAACAAGCCACAACCTTAACTTTTGTTACATCGTACCAATCCCAACTAGTTCAACTTACAATAGAATTAACACTAATCTTACAAACTTGCTTCACTTAAAACTATAGCATAAAGCTCCTGCTAGCTTGATCCAACTCAACCTGGAATCCTAGCTCGCGCACTGGACTGGAAATCCTCATTACCAATTACTTTCCTTCTTAACTGTAGAATAACATAAAAGATTCGTAAGAATGAGCTAAATAGCTCAGCAAGTCATAACAACAATAACTGAGGTTGGACAATGGTCAATTGGAAAGATTCAAAGGAATCAAGTTTCTTATTAAACAATTACTAGAATTGGACATTCATTTTAAGTTTTAAAACCAAGGTTAGGCTGCTGATCAGTCACGCACTAACCCCGAGCAAGGCACACATCTCTGCTCTATATACTGGATCCAAGGCACACATTGGCCTATAATTGACCACGAATCTGGTCTGACCACGACTCTGGTCCATATTTAGAAAACTATCCAATTCTAAAACAATTCAGTATAATAAACAATGTAATTCAATAAGCAAGATCATAATCAACAGTGATAAAACATTTTTAGAAAAGCGTAATGCAATTCATGAGTATCACAAGGGTATGTCAAGGTATGTATGAAGAATAGATTCAAGTTCACAGAATGATCAGGTCATAAATGAACAATGGTTCAATGGTTATACAGAGTTTAGTTCTTTGATATGACAAGATATTGTTGAATGTATAGGTTTCTATAGGTTCAAGCAATTCTGTTATAGTGTTTGGTGTATAGTGTATATGTATTTATTGAGTAGTACCATGTCTGTATGGTTTGGTGTATGGGATATCAACAATCAGTAGTTTACAAGGAATATGGCTTACAACTCGAGTATTAAATGTTTAGTTCAGGATTTTGGGCTGAGTAGTTTAACTATCACATGCTAACTGTAGTTGTATGTAAAGTATTTGTAATATAAAACAGAACATCGGGATGTATTGCTGATATATTTCAAGAAGGTTTAAGAACACTTTCCTTATCATACCTGATTCCAACTCCAATTGTATTCATCTAATAGTTCTACACAACAATCATTTGTCTTCCTTTTCGGTGCCTCACTGCTATTCGCTGATCACTCATTCTCCTTGTCTAGGCCTTGGTTCTATCTATTGATCACTTGTCTCCCTTGATTATGCCTTGTTCCACTGCTAGGTATCACAAGTATCTATCAATACTTAATCTCATATCATTCTAACCGTCATACAGATGTTATAAGCTTCTATCTACCCTTCGTTTCACCCAAATCCGACTTACGGATTGAAAGTTATGCCAAAAATAAGTAAACACTGATCATATAGACTGCTAGTCTAACAAACAAGTCACATATAGCACATATCACGTCAAACAATCAATGAAATTTCATTTATAAAGAAGTCTCGGGTCATAAACAGTCTTTCGGGTATTTAATATGATTTTTAAAATATTTTTCGGAGTCAAAATGGGTCATTGGATCAATTTTGGGTAATAAACAGAGTCTGATTACTCAAATCTGACTCTAAAATAATTTTATAATATTTATCGAGCCTTGAAAATAATTTAAAATAATTTTTTAAAGCTCGAAACTATTTTTCAGAATTTTTAAATCATTTTAAAGTTATTAATCAAATTAAATAATTAATTAAATCAATTAATAAATAATTAAACTAATTAATCAATTAATATTTAAATTAATTTATCAATTAATTAATTAATTATTAATTAAAATTAATTAATTAAGTAATTTAGATTTATTTTCAAATTAAAAATGAATTTTAGAATTACAATAAATGATTTTTGGAATTTAAAATAATTAAAACTATTTTTAAAATCATTTTATAAAAAGAAATCCTATTTTTGAAAGGTTTATAAACAGAAATCCTAAATTCGAAAATTTTGTAAATAGAAATCTTATTTTCATTAGATTTTAAAACGAAAATATAAGTTTTATACGTTTTTAAAACACAGGGACTACTGTGCAATATCATCGAAAGGTCAGGGACCTTTCTGCACTTTTGTCATCACCTTCACCACGTCACCGGCGCAGCCATTGCCGGCGAATTGAAGCTTTCCGGTGAGCTTCATAACAGCCCAGAACACAACCAAATAAACGGGAAACGTAGACAGTGATGCCAGGAACTCAAATCCATCAGTAAAATCAACAACAACGTAACAATTCGACCGGATTTTTGTCCGAAAAATATGAACGCCGCCGGTTATATAATAATCCGGCGAAACTTCGAATTTAATAATATTCCTTCTACATACAACGTCGATTTGCAAACTATATACGAATCGATTCCAAATTTCAAGGGGAACAAAACCCACCCAATCTCAACGACTTTTAATCCCTATTTAAGAAACCCCTAAAATTAATTAAGAACATTCATATAAACATAAACCCTAATTTTTAAAATTTGAGAATCAAACACATATTTGAGAATGTTATTGAAATCCAAATCAATCATATAATATATCAAAATCATCAGGAAGAAAAGCTCTACAATATGCAATCATCAAATCATACAAACAATCTATCAAACAAAAATTCATAATTTATTCCAAAAATAATTTGAAATTAAAAAAATTATAGGAAAATAACCTTTGATTCTGCAGGTGTATGGATCACAGATTCTGAAAGTACTCTTCAAGACCTTCAATTCGGTTACTTGAACTCCAGAACCGGATATCGCTAACGCCTTCAAATATAGGTTGATTATGAAGAACACTATGAATATAATGTATTTTCTTTGAAAACTATATATTTAGCTGACTACAAATGATTTTCCGTACAAAATAAAATACAGTAAAGGCTATTTATATTTACGCAATATTGGTACCCCGTTGGATCATACCGGATATAAAATATAACGTTTATTTATAAAAACCGATCCAAAACGGTATCGGTTTCGGGATAATTATCCAAACCTGTACAATTTGTACCGCGGTCTTGGTCTCAGTGCCTGGTTACACGTATTATGAGGTGATAATTATAATAGTTTAATAAAAAGATCCTGTTTATCAAAAATACGAGTTTTATTGATTTACTGAAACGAATCTTGTATCGAAAATATTGTGCAGGGACCCGCACAGGACAAACCGTATGCCAGATCGAAAAAGTCAAAACATGGAAAATGCTCGGAATATTGCAATTAGGTGAAAAAGGAGTTCTCGGAAGAATTTCGGGTTGTAAAAATGTAAAAACGGTTGAAGTCGGTTGGTTCCCGATTATACAAAATAGTTTATAAATACTCGGAAAAATAATTTATTAAATCTATAAATTTCCTATAAAACCATAAATCATCATAAAAATAAATAGGAAGATATGACAATTATCTATATTTTATTTTAAACATATAAAAATTAAAATACTCAAATTATATCACATTTACATATCCAGACACAGATACCACTACACAGATAATTCACTAAAAATTCATATAATAATCACAAAATATTGATTTATTAATAAAAATAATCACACGTCATATCCCGGATATTACAACAAACATATAACTTATCTTCAATTGTTTGAATCATTCTTTTGATTTGGTCGTCAGTCGGTGGATGATAAGCTGTACTCATATTCAACTTAGCTCCTTAAACATTCTTGAAAACTTTTCTAGAACCTTGAATTAAATCTTAAATCTTGGTCGAATACCATAGACACGGGAACTCCATGATGAATTACTATCTCCTTCAATTACACGTGAATCAACTTGTCCAATGAAAATCTTCCATTAATAGGTAGAAAATAAGCTGACTTAACTAGCTTTTCCACCATAACCCAATTGGCATCGTGGTCCGCTTTCGTTCTTGGTAACCTGGCTATAAAATCCAGAGCAATATGCTCCCTTTTTCATTCTGCATTTCTAATGGTTGCAATAATCAACTAGGCCTCTGATACTTCGCCTTAATTCTTTGATAAGCCTAACACCTCCTAATCCATTTTGAAATTTCCTCTTCATATCTGGCTGTCAATATTCTTCTCTAAATTTCTGTATACCTTGGCATTTCTTGAATAGATTAAATACTAAATATTGTGAGTTTCCTGTAAGTTCACATTCTTTAATTCTATCACTTGTAGCATCCAAATTTTGGAAGAAAATCTGAGAATACCGTGATCATTCTTCTGAGTGCATAAATTTCCTCTTACTAAACCGTTGACATCCTGATCCATTATCTCCTCTTTACATCTCTTTATCTTCTCTTAACAACTCTGGATGAAAGGTCATACTATATATCCTTGCTTCCTTTGGATTATAAATTCTGACTTCCAATTCCAACTTCTGAAATTCCATAGAAATTTCTTCTAGTGTAGTTACTACATTCATTTTCTCCTTTTCACTTATTGCGTTGCCACTACATTTGCTTTTTCTTGTGAATGCATACTTCAAACTCTTATGGTCTGTAAAATCTCACACCCTTCTCCATACCAATTAAGCTCCTCGCTTTTCCTAGTAGGCTTCGTCAAAGGTGTCGCAATCTTCAAAAAAATCTTGAACAAATTTTTCGATAATATCCTGCCAATAATAAAACTTCTTACTTTTGTTGGTGTTTTTGGTTTTTCTCCATTCCTAGTAGCTTTAATCCCTGCTAGATCCACTTTGGTTTCTTTGTCACTGTCTATTAATGCTAAGAATTAAACTTCCTACAATCAAAACTCTTACTTTGAAAACTTTACATACAACTTCTTTCTTCTCAGACTCCCAAATTATCATTAAATACCTTGCATGGTCCTCTGTTAACTTTGAGTAAACCACAATATCATATGTAAGCACAAATACAACTTATCCAGATACTTCTTAAAAGTTTTGTCCATCAAATTTAAATATTGCTGGTATATTAGTCAATCCAAATAACACTACTAGAATTTCATAATAACCGTACTTAGTTCTGAAAGCTGCCTTTAGCACGTCCTCAAGTTCAATCTTCAATTGATGATACCCAAATATTAAATCCATCCTATAAAAATACTTTGCTTTCTTCAACTGATCAGACAAATCATTAATTTGGGGTAATGAATACTTGCTCTTGATAGTAAACTTGTTGAGATTTCTCTAGTCGACACATATCTCATGCTTCTATCTTTCTTATTAACAAATAATACCGGTACACTTCATGGGGTACGTTATGTCTAATCGCTCCTTCTTCTAACAACTCTTGCAATTGCATTGCTAACTCCTTCATTTCAACTAGCGCCATTCTGGACGGGGCCTTGGATATTGGTTTCATTTTAGGTGCTAAGTCGATCGCGGACTTAATTTCTCTATCTGAAAGAAGTTCTGATAACTCATCTGGATACATGTCTTGAAACTCATTAATTATTATAAAATTCTCAAATTTTGCTGGCTCCTGATTTCTATTTATCACATATTCACTATAGTGCTCCTATCTTTGCCATGGTAACCCTTTAGTTTGAATCATTGTTAAAGCTTCTTTGCTTGTCTTCGACCTCTAACCATCATCACATTCTCAATCTGGCGTCTTCAGAATTATCTTCTTATTCAGACAATCTATTTGAGCATCATTCTTAAATAGCCGATTCGTTCCTAGAATAATGTAATATTCTCCTCTCTTAAAGAGTATCAAATCAGCACAAACCTATTTCCATCACACAGTTGATACACACTTGGTTAACAGAAACACGTCTCTGGTTTACTACTTCTACAGTCATGATGTTATTTAAAAATTCAATTTATCAATAAAATCTTGAGAAATAATCATCGAGTTGCTCTCGAATCCATTAATACTTTAGCACATAAAGAATCCACAGTAAGCGTATCAGCTGTCACATCCATATTCTGAATAGCATCTTTCACTGACGTTTTATAAACTTTTGCTCTTGGAGGCTTATTCACCATCACAGTAGAGTAGATCTCATAATTCTTAACGTATTACTGATTGGGACTGATGATTTACAATCCTCGCCATATGCCCTGGTTATGTGTGAGAGGTAGCTGGAACTTTACCCGCTTGATTCATGATAGGGTGATTTTTGTTTGGAAAATTTTATAAAGAACAACAATGCATCAAAAAAACTAGAAGGATCCATAATTCAATAAATTTAGAGTTGAAAATAAAGAAGAAGTAATGATTTGAATATGAATGAGACAACCACATTGGTACTTAAGATGGCCAACCTCTCATACAATATGGCATACAACACATGATTAGGTGGCATGCCACCCGACTCTTCGTCATTCCGACAAAGCGTCTCACCTTAACACTGCTTGTCCCAATCTAGAAAACAAAACTTGAGGGGAAAATTAAATTTGAAAGGAATGTAATATTCTCCTTTTTCTTATCACCATAAAGAATTTTATTAATGAAAGAAGTTTATACATATTCAGGAATCAAAAGAACATACGCCTTAGCATTGTAGAAAAGAATAATACCATTGGTCACCATCCATATTTCACTTGTAAACATCTTTCGAGCTTGTTCAATCAGATCCCATTTGTTTCATATAATAACTTCAGAAAGTCCCCTGAAATACCTTCGTAAATTAAGCACTATGATAGATTCTTACTTATTAAATCTCGTGTCTTAAGCATTGTACCTGCACGTATAATACTTGAACAATTTGATCATAATTGCGCTCTTACAGGATAACTTCAAGTTTCTTCTATGCAACTTAGAATAACCATTGATTATTCAACATATCGATTCTTTTGTTAATAATGTTCTTCTTCTAGAAAAGTCTGGAAATTTGCTCATCCTTCTTCGATCATGCTCAGGCTTCTTTTAAATCAATGAATTCTTTAAACTATAATTGTAATAACCCCAATTTTTGGAAATATTTGAAACCCTGATGAATAGTAACTTTTTGCTGATGATGCTGATTAAGAAAAATTATCAAACCACACTATATAGGAGTACTGTTACGGAAATTCTGAGATCGTATTAGTATTCCATTAAGTAAATGAGTGTATGTAAAGGTCGTTAGAATTCGGATTCGAAAACTTTGATTTTTCCCGAAAATCCACCAGATACCGAAAGGATTAAGTATAAGTTAACATAATTAAAAGGATTTTTATTTAAGGATTATAGCAGAGGATCATCAAGGAATATAAGATATTAATAAAGGTTCCGAGAAACCCCAATAATAAGATCCCGGATATGCTCCCTAAAATGATCAACGAGAACGAGAGTTAAGCGAATCGTAAAACAAATAAACGACCAAGGGACAAGCACATACAAGTAAAATGGGAAGGAAGATTCCAAGAGAAGCTAAAACATGTGGTTAGAAGAGAAGGTTATATCATCACACCATGAGGATTGGTGAAATTGAATTCTCCGTGAAGATGCGGAATACCAACGGCTAGACGGTAAGACCCCGTGCACCTTAAATATAGCTTCGCAGTGACAACCTTGATCGAATGTGTAGGATAGGTGGGAGGTGGTGACGCACAACGACCAATCCTGAAAGACCACTCTTTCATCTAAGGATGCCTAACCGCCGCACCGATCATTGGAAAAGTGGCAAGATGATGAGGTAGGCATGATGATGCAAGCAATTTGCAAGATATTTAGCCAAGGATTGATATCAACCAAGAATTTTATGCACAAAGATCAATAATATAAAGAAAGCTTCTCCCCCCCAATTTTATCTTCTTCACTTCGAATTTCTCATAAAAATGGTGAATTAGAAATTCAAAACACAAGCTATACTCCATGGAAAATTACAAGGTTTGTTTCTTTGGATCCTATATTTCATAACTAAGAAGAGCAAGTAGTTTGAGTGCTTGAATCCAAGGTTTTCTAGCTCAAACAAATCATTTTAGTGGAGGGTGAATAGTAATCAAGTTAGTTGTGTTTTGATTTTCTTAGGTTCCATTGAAGATCCAAGTTTCCTAAGGCCATATAAGCACTCCTTGAAGCTTCTAAGTGAATCCCCACTCTTCAAGAAAGGTATAAAGTTCATGAACCCTTAGAAATCAGTTGGTTTAATATGTTTTTAAGCATATTATGATAGTTGTGGGAGTATGCTAGGAAATGAGTATGATTTGGATGAGTTTATGCTTGTTTATTATCATTAGTTAGTCATGATTATTCTTAAATGATTAAAGTTATGAATCTTGAATATTTGACTTAGAAATTGGTGGATTAGGTTATGGTATGTTATTGGTGAATGAATGATGGATTGGTTTTGGTTGCTTTTGGTTGAATTGTTGGATTGAAGATGAATTGAATTGATTTGGTAAAAATTGGTAATCGCGTAAACATGGCCGTCGTAATGCCCATTTTCATTCAACTGTTTGTACTTAGTGTTCGGGACAGAAAGCTCATTGACCAATCTGTAACCTTGCCATGTTTAACTAGATTGTGTCATAAGCTTCATTTTGGTATGTGGTTCGCTTAGATCCGATGTACGGTTTAGGAGAAACGACTGTTTTAAGTAACGGTATTTTGCGAGCGAACCATTACCCCTCGCTTTACTTTGAAACCTTGATTACGGTCCTTAAATGACTAATTGGAGTACGAAACAATTATATAAGATTAATTGGTCGGTTGGTAGAGTATTCGCGAAAGAGTCGCCTTAAAACGTTTAACGGTTAATTTTATAAATATGGTGGAGCCGAGGTTACTCGAGCGATGTACGTAAATCGCTAAGCGCAAAAGCGAACGTTAGGGTCTAAGTGGATAAAGTCTAGTTTCTTAAGAGACTGTGGTTTAATTCCGGCTTATATTGTTTTTCATAGGTTACCGGACCCACTCTAAGCTTAAGTCTACCCCGGAACACTCAGGCAAGTTTTCTACCCGTTATACTATTATTATGATGTAAATATATTGATGCATTATCTTGAGATAAGTGCATGGTTGTTATTAGCAAGTCTTGCGATATATTGGAGCATGTTGATATGATATATATATATGCATGCCTGTTTTGTAATCTTGATATTTAATTGTAGATTCAATTGTTATAAACTGCATAATACCTATGCTAGAGATACCTATGCTAGAGATAGACATTATTTGTGTATACCCTTAGTAAAGGGGACCCAAAGTTGAACATTTTCGTAAAACCGGGAGGCGAGGATCCCGAGTATATTATATATATATAGTTTTCAAAACAATTAATCAAATAATGTTTATTCGATAGTTTTAAATTATAAGTTAATATTAGTTTGAATATTCATTCGAGAACTTATAAGTCCGTTTATTTTATTAAATAATATTCTTTATTTTCTTAAAGAATAATGTTTCGTTATTCTCCAAGTATTCGAGAAATGATTGATATCGTCAATCATTCTTACCTTAAATCTTTTCAGAAAGTTATTTTCAAAACTTTTACTTCATTTGCTTTGATAAAAACTATTCGTTATTGGAATATTATTTATAGCATAATATTCAAATATTTTTTTGATTATCTTGGAATTGATTTATTCTATCAAATCATCCTTATTCCAAACGCTTTCAAAAATATTTTCGAGTTTTCAAATGATTTTAAAGGCTTGAGCGGATCCCAAAACTCATTTTCAAATTTAAGATCTTCCTTTCGAAGGAGATTTAAATACTCGCTTAAAAATCTGAGGGATCCGGCTCTGTGGTGTATTCGCAACGAGGTGTCTGATTTAATAAAAGAGCTTTTGATTACTTGCCCAACATTCGGGAAGTGAGTCCATCTAAATGAGTTGGCATAAGCGACAGGCCGGGGTACGGTCTATCAAAGTGTAAGTGGTTGGGTGGCAGTCCATCAACGCGTAAGAGGCCGGGTGGCGGTCCAACACAAGGTCCTAATGTGGTCAGGGTGATGACCGGTGGGGGATTCATCCATCTACTAGTAGAAAAGGTTACTTAATGGGTATCTTTGCCTGATCAGCAAAATATCGGGTTTATGCCAGAGTTTTTCTTCTTTCCAAATTTATTTGGTATTATAACTTTGTTTATACTTTTCATAACAGAGGTTTTCAAGAAAAGTATGAGATATATATAGGTGTATATATATCAGGACTTAATGAAGTATCTCGTAACTTCATTTCTTTTAAATGATATTTCAAAGATTGAATCTATTCAAGTCTTATCTTGTAGTCTCATCTATGTGATGAACTTTTGAAACTAATTATAGCTTGAACGGTGGTAGTTCGAGTAGTATTCGGAAAAAGATATAAGTATATTGGAGTATCTTGTAACTTCATCTTTTCAACTTATATCTAGTTATGATTATCTTATGCATGGCAAAGATTTTCAGAAAAACGTTGAGACAAGGTTAGATATATGAGATCACCTTGCAATGATATTTTTAAACAGTTATGAACTGGAACTCTGTGTATATTATACATATTAGAGGATTTCAAAGATTTTGAAAAGTATATATGTATATATATACTAAATATTTTGCGACTTCATCGCATTAAGATATCAAACTTGGCTCATTTCTTCTTGACCAAGACTTTCATGAGTACTATGAGAAGGCTCAAATATTGTTAATTAAAATACATGTTATTTTGGTGGGCTTGTTGCTCACCCTTGATTTATTCTTTCATCACACAACAACAGCTAGACAAGATGACCAAGCTCCCAATTCGCGAGCGGATATGAAACGTTCCGCAGTTTCCTGTAGGCATTGATGCAGCTGTAGCTGAGGTAGGAACTACCAATAGGCTAGGCTTTTAACTTTTGATGTACCAGACTTATGTATATTTACGAATTATAATAATGGAAAAGATTATGTAAATCTATTCAGAAACCCTTTTGAGGTGTAATGACTTATAATTGTGCAATAAAATGACTTGTGTTATTTTTGGTATACATCTCTGAGACTATAACTTGTGGTGTGTGTGTATATTGTGGGGTTACAGTACACAGTAGCTGGTTGTTTATTAAGATTGAGTGTTATTAAGGGAAATGGAACTCGTGACACCCCGGATCCCCGACCCCGGATTTGGGGGTGTTACAGAAATGGTATCAGAGCTAAGCGTTATAAACCTCTGAGATGATGCGACGTTAAGATAAGAAGTTCACTAAGATAATAAGAACTCTTGCCAAGTTCATAGTCAGACTACTTAACGTAGTATTGACAGTTAAAACCCTTATGAGAACCCTTATAAATATCGTGATAGAAGCGTAGTTCATTATCATATATGGTAGTGGGACTCTGAACCCTGAAGTTCAAGAGCATTAATACGATGATGTTTTACTATATATTAAGGATCAGATTGTGGATCCAATAGAGCACCCTAATGAGGGACCAGATGATGTTCATATTAAGGATGTAGAAATTAAGGATGTTATCTCAAAATGGATTGTTGCTGAGAAGGATCCCGTGGAGGATCCTGAAAAGAATGAAGAAAGGACCATTGAGGAATTGATGACCGTGGTTAGGGCGACTACCAGAGGTAGGATTGGACGGTTATTACCGTAGGTTCGTTCAGGTTTATAAAGATAGCAGCCCCATTAATGCGGCTTACTCGTAAGACTGAGAAGTTCGAATGGACGGAGAAATGCGAGAACAGCTTTCAAGAACTGAAGCAAAGATTGGTGACGACCCCTATGTTGGCGTTGCTAGATGGAAAAGGAGATTTTTTGATTTGTAGTGACACTTCGTATAAGGAATTAGGGTGCTTCTTATACAGCACAACAAGGTAATCGCGTATGCGTCAAGACAATTAAGGGAATATAAAGTTCGATATCCCAACCATAATCTTGGGCTCACGACAATATTTTTGCCCTAAAGATTGGAGGCACTACTTGTATGGACAGAAGTGTGAGATTTACACAAACCATAAGAGCTCAAGTATATTTCCACGCAGAAAGAGCTCAACATGTACCAGAGGAGGTGGTTAGAGCTAATCACGGATTACGATTATGAGATTCTTTATCATCCAGGGAAAGCCAATATGGTGGCTAACGCCCTTAGTAGAAAGGAGAGACTCAAGATGATAATGTCTTTAGGATAGTTGATAAGAGATTTTGAGAAAATAGAAATAGAAGTGAAGGTAACCGGAGCCGGTACTGAAAAGATGATTGAGATTGTACTGCAGCCCGAATTATTGGAAAAGATCATATTGTGCCAAGAAAAAGTGATGAATGAAGGCAGAGAGCCAATGAATAGAGAAGAGATTAATACCGAGAAAGATGATAAGGGAATAATGAGGTATTCCTACAGAATTTGGGTTCCAAATGTTCAAAAGCTAAGAACGGGATCTTAGATGAAAGCCATAGTTCGAGGAATAAGATTTAGGGAAAACCCTGAATATAATAATCAGGGAGGTCGCCATCAAGAAAGAAGGAACCCATAACATAATGAAGTGGAAAACAAGAATTTTAATGTATAAGATAACCCCACTTATGGGAGAAGGATGAAACATTTCATACTGAGAAAACAGAGGTCGAGCAAGTTAGGGAGAACCAGGATGGTACTCCTATGGGGCAATTCATGAACCTGCCTAAACAAAACTTATACTTTTACCCCCAACCACCACCCTGAGGAAACAATGTGGTGGAAAATTCTTTCAGGAACTTTAAGTCGCTAAGCTCGCAGAGTTCCAAGGAACAAGTTGACCCAGTAGAAGCAAGATCTTGGCTAAAGGAAATAGAGGAATCATTTGAGATTCTAAATGATTGACGAAGCGCAAAAGACTGTTTTTGCCACTTACCTTCCTAAGAGAGAGGCCACCAGCTGGTGGAAGGCTAAGGAAGATAGAGAGAAAGTGTAGAAGTTTTAAAACCAGCCCAGAGGCGGACAAGTATGATGAATTATGAATCTAGGTTGTGAAAGTCGTCAAGGTTCGTCTGACGGACACGAATCCCAGAATGACGAGATATTTGAAATCAATGTTTATGTTGTGTTGGTTCATGAAATGATTGTAATAGAAACAAAAATAAAAGACTGAAAGGGGAAGGAGTATAAATGGATAAAAAGGAAATAGAGTTGAGAAGTGATAAGGGAGTTAGGTATGTGAAACCCTAAGAAACCCTAGCAATAGCTGATGATGAATTGTGTCATCATCAGCGTGATGGTGACTGATCATGAGATAAAGTCAAGGTTTGAAGGCGTAAGCGATACATATAATTAATCCCCTTTAAGTTGAGAGTATTCGATGAAACTTTGAGATAGACCGATGGATTAATAAGGAAAAACGGATGGACTGAGGAGACAAGATCACAAGAAATTAGGAAAATGGGATGAAGGAAGTGACCTTCAAGAATTTGAAGTGTATGTAAGATCGGTGGTTTGATACCCAGAAAGGGAGACGCCAGGTATAAAAGATATCCCAACATTGAGATGACTGTTGAGATAAATAACAGAGGTAAATGAGTAATTAGAACAAAAGAAAGGGTTCACGTTGAACACGGCCAATATCTTCCAGAACATCCCTGCTATCATTACCAAATCATGCAAGAAAAGCGGATAACCATTATTATCTTTTGGAGGCCATATGGATTGGCCTTAGTTTGGAAAAGGATGTTACATAACACTAAGTATAGACTATCGAGGTGGGAATGATTGAATGAGATACCCTTACTAGGGATAGATGAATTGATTTATCAATGGAAAAGTGTAAGTATCTTTTAAAGGTGGAATTAAGGATAAAACCCCGATAACTTGAGATGAACCCTAGGGGAGTGTATAAGGGTTAGCATTTCATCCTTAATAGGGACAATATGAGTTTTGATAGTACAAATTGGAAGGACTAAGGTAACAACAACCTTTAAAGCTCAGTGGAGAAAGTTTTCAGAACTATATAGACAACGATTGTATATTAGTAAATGGTATCTTGATATGCCCTGTACCTAGGGTGTACCTGATGAAGGATTTAACGATAACCTTTGAGGTTCTACAAGGAGAAATGTAATATTCAAATTTCTCAAGAATAGAAATTTTTATAAATGAAATATGACGTAATTATAATAATGCCAGGTGGGGCACGTGTTGAACTACAAGAAAGTATAGATTGGCCCAATGAGGGTCGAGATTGGTGAAAACAAGAAGGACCCAAGATAAGAGACGTCCTAAGTATGATCGAGAGTCAGTCGTGACAATGTTCACATCTAAAGACTAAGGCAATGGCTTATGGAAAAATGATGATATTTTTTTTCTCACAGGGACTTAAGAAAAGCATTTTCACATAAGCAGTGATTTGAAATGAGGTAGAAAATTTAGTTGAAGGTGGTTAAAATGACATTGATTGTAAGGAAATATTTCTATCAGGAAAGGCCAAAGAGGTGACCGACACTTTAAGTGTAAGAGGACAATTATAGGTGCTCGTGCCAGAGGAATACAATGATGATGGTTAAATCCGTGAAGGTTGTATTATGGTTTGAAAGATTGACGTTCCTTTTGATGATTGTGCGATACTCAACCGTAATAGTAGTTTGGCAAAGATTTAATTCATGTTATCGCCGTGAGCGGGCTACCTATCTTAGAAGGTCCTATCTTGAGATAAGCCAGGGCCATGTTACGAAAGGACTAAATAAACCTTTGAGCTTCGTGGCTCCTAATAAAGACAAATGGTTAATAATGGTGTTAACCTGCCATCATTTCTTTGATCAGAACTCTTCTACAATTTTATCTGCTTCATGTCATATGTACGCCAAGTTTAGGAGTGTTCTTCATGAATCATTAAATGGTGATTATGTTGCCTCCTTGGAAGAATTCAATACGACATGTATGGACTCCATATGGTTAGCTATTAATATTTCATGGAAAACGAATGACTACAATAGGTCAACGGTGGACCATAGTAATGCAGCAATGATTCTGTGAGTAATGAGCCGATTACAACCGTGAGAGTTGTATTGGAATTGTAAGTCATATGTCATAGCCTATTTGTATATTTGAGGATTCAACTCAACTCAAATAAGAATGTAATAAGTAAATAGTGGATCGACCGTCAGAGAGATCTCGCAAAGTAATATCTGTCAAAGGATTCAGAAACAAGGTTCATCTACAGACTTGAGGAGGTAATTCACTGGAAGAAGTTCAAGAAGTTGATCATGCCTCAGTGATATAAATCAAGATCGTGGATTTAATCAAGTGACAGAGATCTCGTCAGAGTATCATTAATTACAAGGATTTAATCTAAAGAAAATCAAAGCGTCAAAGTCAAGACATGAAGAAACGTCACGGAAGTTAGTCACTCATGAACCAGACAGTACATCGAGTGTCAACGTTGAAGTGGTGGAATTGATTCATAATTCTCAGTAATTTTCAGAAGATATTCAGAAGAATGGATGCTGCTCAGGGTTAGTATTAATTCTCTATTAATTAATTAAGTCATATAATTTAATTAAGTAAATAAATTATATCTGCAAAGATTAATTTATTGATTAATTAAATTAATTGATTAATTAATTCAGAATTAATTTTAGGAATTTTCAGAAGTTTAATTGGATTAAATTCAATCTTAAATCAGCAAGACAATTGAAAATGAACTAGCATGACAATCTGGATTGTCATACCGATTGTCATGCCAGTTCAAAAGATTGTCCTACCGATAGTCATGCCAGTTCAAAAGATTGTCCTACCGATAGTCATGCTGGTTCAAACGATTGTCTTGCTAGCTCAAAAGGATAGTCTCACCGATTGTCATACAAGCTTAAAGGATTGTCATTCCAATTCAATTAATTCGGCTGTTGATAAATAGAAGCAGAAGTCATTCAACTCAATAATCTCAATCATACAGAACACATTCAAGAACAAAGAAAAGAAAGCAGCCGCCTTGAAACATTTTATTTTCTTCTCTGCTTACATCAAGATCAAAATTCTAGTTTGTTAATGTTAAATCCAAACCACTAGAATTATTTATCTTGTTCTTGTGTAACAATCTAGCGGATCAAAATCCCTAGAACTTAATCTCAAATCGCGTTTAGCATTCGATTCTAATTATTGCAAAAATAGAAAAAGTTCATGTCGAATTTATTCTAGATTTGTGATAATTGATTTGAGATTAATTCCTTGTAATCGATACAGTTGTTGTAACACCTTTCAAGTTTAATAATATTTTTATTTAACTTGAATTTTGTTTCACATTTTTTTTATTCCGCATTTATTCGATTATTTGGTACTGTTTGTATTCAACCCCCCTTCTACAAACACATTGGGACCTAACAATTGGTATCAGAGCCTTCTGATTAACGAACAAATCAAGATCCTAGACTTTTGTGATTTTTCAACTCTTTGAATTTTTATTCATTCAAAAATTCATAATGACTTCACATAAAGTTGGAACCGTTAAAATTCCACAATTTGATAAAGAGAATTATATCATGTGGAAGAAGAAGATGCTATTATTTTTACAAGTTGCAAATCCCAAATATTCAAACTTGTTAAAGAAGGGTATAAAAACTCCGATGGTTATTGAACCAGAGGTAATAATAGATGGTGTGGTGACTACTGAAGCTAGAACCTATCCAAAAGAGCCTGAAGATTTTACTCCTGCTGAGAAGGAAGAAGCCTCCTTGGATGCCAGCCTTCAATTAATATTAATTGATTCCCTTGATCCCTTGATGAACAGACATGTGATGAACTGTAAAAATTCCAAACACATGTGGGAAACTATTGAGGTGATTAATGAAGGCACAGAGGAAGTTAGGGAGAACAAGTTGGAAATCCTAACCTCTGAATATGAACATTTCAAATCAAATCCAGGAGAAGGAATTACTGAAGTGTTTGAGAGGTACAATGCGTTGATCAACAACCTGAACATCAATGGAAAGTATTATTCAATCAGGGAGGTCAACAAAAAGTTCCTTTTAACACTGCCAGCTCATCTTGAACATAGAATCACTGCCATTAGAGAAGCTAGAGATCTGAGTGAGATTTCTTTGGATAGGCTCTATGGAGTGTTAAAAACTTATGAGTTGGAGCAGATTCAACAGAAGGAAGTCTACGGGAAGGATAGAATGGTCAGCACATCTAATGCACTTGTAGCTGAAGGTCAACAACAACAACAATCTCAACAGTTAGAAAGAATGGTACAGTTTTCCAAGGGTGAGGAAAATGAGTTAGTAGCAGAATATGATCCTCCTACTACAAATCAATCAAGTGATGATTTTTATTCCTTGGAAGAGCTGGAGCAATTGGAAGATGAATCAATGGCCCAAATTGTCAAGAGATTCTCCCATGTCAGATTCAGGAGGAATCCCAAACTTAAGTACAAGTCCAACTACAACAAATTCCAGAAAGGTGGATCTTCATCCTCTAACACCAGCAGTGGTGGGTACAAAACAGGGATGGTTGATCGAAGCACCATTAGATGCTATAACTGCAATGAGTTGGGACACTTTGCCACAGAATGTAGGAAGCCAAAGCAAGTAAGAAAGAACTCTGAAAGGGCTTATCTGGCAAAGGGAAGAAGCTGGGATGATACTGACAGTGAAGATGAAGATGAAGGAAATCTTGCTCTTATGGCTATTGATGGAAAAGCTTCATCGTCAAGAATAGAGGTAAAACTTTCTGATGCTGAAATGGTTTATCATCTAAGAGGTAACTTAGATTGTGCACGTCGTGATAATGAACTGTTAAGTTTACAGATCACAGACCTTGAGAAAGAGGTCAATGAATTAAGACTTGTGCACATTAATCAAGACAAATTAAAAGAACATGTATCTTTTCTAGAGAATAGAGTTGACTGTTATAGAAAACTCGAAACTATTCTCAAAGACAAGATCACCGGTCTTGAGACTAAGGTTAGAGCGTACTTCAATTCTTGTTCGAAGGCTAAAGAGTTCTACAGTAAGCAAGCTGTTAATCAAACATCTGGAATAGGTTATGATTACAATGCTGCTATTGGAGAATTAGGCATAAACTCCCCTCCTCATGTCTGTGCTAAAGGGAGGGAAGTACCACATGTGCTTAAGGGTGTTGATGAACCCCTCTATAAAGCATCAATTGCTGAACCATTTGATGCGACCTCTTCTGTTATTCAAGAAGAAATACGTGCTGAAGATCTTGCTAATGAGAAGGTTGTTTCCAAGTCAAGTGTGTCGAAAGTTCCAGTCAAAGTTGTGAAAGCAACTGAGACTAACTCAGACACACATGAGTTGGATAACAAAAATGCCATGTCTACCATGCATAAATTGCCTGCTGTTAATCACTCTCATAAAGCATGTGGTATTTCTAATTATATGTCTTGTGCTTTTAATATGATGTATGCTTATTTTAATGGTAAGCATGCGTCTAATGATAAGACTACTCCTCGTCAGCATGTGAATAACAAGAAGCATGATAGGTCTAAGACTGCTAGTCCTTCTAAGGCTAGAAAGGAGACATTTGTGCCTAAGCTTAAACAGAAATTTGTTAAGGCTGTTTACAAGGTCAAATGTTCAGTCATTGAGGATGTTGAGATCGTTAAAATTAAAAATGTTGTTCTGCCTGACAAAGGACAATTCTACAAGTATGCCGGGCCCAACCAAGTTTGGGTTCCGAAGAAGGTCTAATCCATTTGAAGTGCAGGGCAGTATACAGGTGTAACCGGTAGTGTGGATTCTTGACAGTGGATCATCAAGACATATGACCGGAGATAGAGCCCTGCTATCAAATGTGGATTGAGAAAGCTGGCCCCCTGGTTACCTTTGGAGATAACAGCAAAGGTGTATCCGAGGGATATGGCTGTTTGCAAGCTGGGAATGTTATCATTGTAATTTTGTATATTGTGCTAGGTTATTATCAGGAAGCAGTATCCAACATATAGCACCAGTGACGAGACTTGAGAATATTACGACATATCAGGCACCTGCTGCACATTACACTTGGAATTGGACTCTAGTAAGATGTGTACAAGTGTACTCCTGGTTGGTGAGTCAAAAGAGGAAGTCAATGCACCACAGTTCATGGACTTTGTAGCTGCAGATCTATTGGACTATGCAATCTCTTCTTCACAATCTCACTTCAGGTTGGTATGAACTAGTGTACTACTCAAGCAATCGTCAAGAACATGGTATGGCACTCTAACTAAAGTTATTGTTTAATATGAACTAGTAGAGTCGTCATATTTTTAACTCTCTTATCATTAAGCACAATCATATTGTTTTATATGTGCAGTGATATATTGTTTATGCAACATAACAATTAGTATCTAAAGTACTTGACAAGTATCGGTCAATGATATCTTGTTAACATTATGTTGCAGATATTTGTAAGTTTTTGACATGAATGAGAATTACTTAGACTTTACCCTAAGTGATCAATGTTTTATCAAAAACCCATTCATATTGAAAAACAAAATCAAACTTCTTTCTACATTAGTGATTTCTTATGTCATGTAAAATCTTTTGAAATCACTATTGTAAATCATTTTCTCTCTATTACCATATATTCTGTGTTACAGGTTCAGTCTCCAATGGCTTTCTTTCATTGACAGTCATGAGGTTGAAAACCCACAACGTCTATCCCAGACTGCAAAGACAAACACAGAAACAGAACCAACCAACACTCTCTTACCACTAAATGTAGTATGAATGAGCGTGAGGGAGATAGTGCCTTAGTGCACCACATAAGGAAGGTTCTGTAGTCAACCCAGTAGCTCTGTCTCCTACATAGATGAGTAGTATTTAAACCGAGACAACTGCTAGCCCCCATACATCTTCTCAAAAAGATGTAATGGCTGAAAAGGCACAAAAACAGTTACTAGATTCATTCTCTCAACAGGGTGCGTCTATTGAATTTTGCCTGTCAGCCAAGGTATCCGATGTAGTGTCACCACTTCAAACATAAACAATTCTTGATGCACAAGAAGAGGTTATACACACAAAGGATGAGTTGACGGAAACAAGAGTTTCGACCATTTTAAGGTCAGATGCAATTGTTCAAGGTTCGTTAGTGGACCAATTACCTTTACAGGTGTTAGGAGAGGATACTGATCCAAAAGCCATATGTCAGTGGTCAGTGTCTACCTCCCCAGGCTTAAATCCCCTGGATGCATCTGTGGATAGTGGATCTGACATAGGCGCAGATCGGCAACTTGTTGACAATGATTCAGATATTACCTGATGAGTCACAAGGAAGTGTCTTCACAGACATTAGAAGGGAACTTTGATCTTTATGCTAAAATCGTTGGATCATTGTTTACCTTCCCAGAATTCAAATTTGGAACCCTAAAAGGGAAACTAGCAACTTGTAGATTATGACTCAGATTTATCTGACGAGTTTAACAAGGATGGGGATTTGTGAACTCCCATTGCACCACCTGTGACCTCCTTTAAGGATGGCTAAGGTGATTTTCCTTGCAGGTACAGCTGGATTATGGAGCTATGAGAGAAGAGTGATACACTTGTGAGAATGAGTGTAAACACGAGTGGAGAGAAGAGTGATACACTTGTGAGAAAGAGTGTAAACACGAGTGGAGAGAAGAGTGAAACACATGTGAGGTACACTAAACAGAATCACACACTCACAGTGAGGTAGAAAGAGAAACTACTTGTTATTTCTTTTCCAACCAAGTGAAATATGAGAACTCCTTCAGACGACGGCATACATTCCTTCTTTAAGGGGGAGATAAAAGCTTAAGAAATAGTTTGGAGGATTCCTCAACTAAGGGGGAGAAATAGCAGGGAGGAAGAAAAAGATCCTAAAAATGTACATTACACCACACCATTATTGTTTCTAACTACGGATCCTATTGTACGGGAGCGGTGGTAAACACAAGGTGATTTCCTAGTAAGGGAAGAAGCAGTTAGGGGAGTACCATTGGTTTTTATCTGCGGATCCTATTGTACGGGAGAGGTGGTAAAACGAAGGTGATCTTCTTTAATCAGTTGATTCTCATAGGGGGAGAAGCAAGAGATATGGGCTTCTCAACAGGAAATGTGGTTGTACAAATGAAGATGGAACTACTTGAAGATATGTTCAGTCTAGAGGAACATCTACTTGGAATCTAGAAAATGTTAAATCTCATCCAGAACTTTTCTGCTATTTACTTTGCATGTATGTTTATATCTTTTTCTTATTTGTTAGTTGAGTTATCCTCTAGGTATTTGTGTGTTATTGTCTAACAAACAAATAGGGGGAGATTGTAAGTCATATGTCATAGCCTATTTGTATATTCGAGGATTCAACTCAACTCAAATAAGAATGTAATAAGTAAATAGTGGATCGACTGTCAGAGAGATCTCGCAAAGTAATATCTGTCAAAGGATTCAGAAACAAGGTTCATCTACAGACTTGAGGAGGTAATTCACTGGAAGAAGTTCAAGAAGTTGATCATGCCTCAGTGATATAAATCAAGATCGTGGATTTAATCAAGTGACAGAGATCTCGTCAGAGTATCATTAATTACAAGGATTTAATCTAAAGAAAATCAAAGCGTCAAAGTCAAGACATGAAGAAACGTCACGGAAGTTAGTCACTCATGAACCAGACAGTACATCGAGTGTCAACGTTGAAGTGGTGGAATTGATTCATAATTCTCAGTAATTTTCAGAAGATATTCAGAAGAATGGATGCTGCTCAGGGTTAGTATTAATTCTCTATTAATTAATTAAGTCATATAATTTAATTAAGTAAATAAATTATATCTGCAAAGATTAATTTATTGATTAATTAAATTAATTGATTAATTAATTCAGAATTAATTTTAGGAATTTTCAGAAGTTTAATTGGATTAAATTCAATCTTAAATCAGCAAGACAATTGAAAATGAACTAGCATGACAATCTGGATTGTCATACCGATTGTCATGCCAGTTCAAAAGATTGTCCTACCGATAGTCATGCCAGTTCAAAAGATTGTCCTACCGATAGTCATGCTGGTTCAAACGATTGTCTTGCTAGCTCAAAAGGATAGTCTCACCGATTGTCATACAAGCTTAAAGGATTGTCATTCCAATTCAATTAATTCGGCTGTTGATAAATAGAAGCAGAAGTCATTCAACTCAATAATCTCAATCATACAGAACACATTCAAGAACAAAGAAAAGAAAGCAGCCGCCTTGAAACATTTTATTTTCTTCTCTGCTTACATCAAGATCAAAATTCTAGTTTGTTAATGTTAAATCCAAACCACTAGAATTATTTATCTTGTTCTTGTGTAACAATCTAGCGGATCAAAATCCCTAGAACTTAATCTCAAATCGCGTTTAGCATTTGATTCTAATTATTGCAAAAATAGAAAAAGTTCATGTTGAATTTATTCTAGATTTGTGATAATTGATTTGAGATTAATTCCTTGTAATCGATACAGTTGTTGTAATACCTTTCAAGTTTAATAATATTTTTATTTAACTTGTATTTTGTTTAACATTTTTTTTATTCCGCATTTATTCGATTATTTGGTACTGTTTGTATTCAACCCCCCTTCTACAAACACATTGGGACCTAACAGGAATGGATGTTGAGATTGAGTACCACTAATCGGCTTGTGGTGATGTATACGTTATTAATGATAGACCAACTAAGCCGAACATTTACCTATGATATATTTTTTCCTTCTTATCGATAAAGAGTAGTATTACTATACGAAGAAAGTTGCGGTATAGAATTGGATTCTAGTAACGATGAGGTCTAGAATAAAATCCCAGATTCGATTTTCACCGTCAAGGGAGTTTCAATGGTGATTGTTTATAAGCTCGAGCAAGAGCATGGTTCCATAGAACGATTGACGGAATAGTAAATATTCAGGCATGTGAATTGCGATGCTATAATACTTGATGTTGAGATATATACATATATATGTTTTGTTCTCTTGTGATAAACCTCTATAGTTCAGAGGTAGACTACAAGCCATATATTTTATGGCAATATTTTTTTTATATAATTCTCTTAAATTCTTTCTTTTCTCTTCTTTTCATTTTCATATAAACTGAGAAGAACAACCTTTCCAAAAGGGGATGTACAGCCGAATGACTATCTATCTGTGTGATAGAAGCCTAGTAGGATACCACATGTTGTTTAATTGCTTGTCAAGTACTAAAGGCTAGCCACCTTCTATACTAAATATGCAATAGAACAAGTGTTCATGATCATAGTGATCTCTCAATAAATTCTTGTACTTCTATATGATTGATCAAACTTTGGAAGACAGAAGCAGCTAGAAAAGGAGTAGTAAAAGTATGGTGGTATTCAGAATGGAAACGCGTTAGTGATATTAAGGTTGATGCATTTATTAAAAGGTTATAGAATGCTAACGAGCAAAAGTGTAACCAGTATAGTATTATGTACGGAAGATAGTAACGACTACGAACTGGAAAAGAGTGGATACTGTGAAACAAAAGCTATAGTGCTAGAAACTATGATGAGAATCTGTGCAGTAGACTTGAAAGGAATTTGGAATGATCATTTAGCACGGATTGAGAGTTTTTTTTACGACGATAGATGATATGACAGTGTCGGGATGTCGCCTTACGAGGCCCTGTACGAAAAAATAAGAAGATGCCGATCTCCCTTATATTGGGATGAAGTTGGAGAGTGCAAGATGCTCAGGTCCAAAGTAGTCCAAATAACCAAGGACATAGTAGATATAATTAGAGGACAGTTGGTAGCAGCCCAAGATCGACTAGAGAAGTATGTCGGTTTGGCCCAAAAGGACAAAGAATATGAAGTATGGAACCTAGTATTGTTAAACTTATTCCCTTGGAAAGGATTAATGAGGTTCAGAAAGAAAGGAAAGCTAATTCCATGATTTATTGGACCCTTGGAGATATTAAGACGTATTGGAAAGTTAACATATGAGCTAACCCTACCCTTAAACCTGTAGCAAGTTCATAACGTGTTCCACATATCAATATTAAGGAAGCATAATCCGAATGTTAAGCATATAGGAGAATACGAGCGCATAGACATGCAACCAGACTTGACCTATATGGAGCAACCAGTGAGGGTTATGGATTGAAATGAACAAGTGCTTAGGAACAGGGTTATCAGACTAGTCAGAGTTTTGTGGTAAAACCACAATATGGAAAAAAATAAATTGACTTGGGAGTTAGAAAGCACAATGCTAGAAAAGCATCCACAGTTGTTTTCTATCTGATTCCGGGATATAATCCTTTTAAGGACGGGAGACTGTAATAACCCCAATTTTTGGAAATATTTGAAACCCTGATGAATAGTAACTTTTTGCTAATGATGCTGATTAAAGAAAATTATCAAACCACACTATATATGAGTACTGTTATGAAAATTCTGAGATCGTATTAGTACTCCATTTAGTAAATGAGTGTATATAAAGGTCGTCAGAATTCAGATTCGAAAACTTTGATTTTTCCCAAAAATCCACCAGATACCAAAATGATTAAGTATAAGGTAACATAATTAAAAGGATTTTATTTAAGGATTATAGCAGAGGATCATTAAAGGAATATAAGATATTAATAAAGGTTCAGGGAAACCCAAATAATAAGATCCCGGATATGATCCCTGAAATGATCAACGAAAACGAGAGTTAAGCGAACCGTAAAACAAATAAACGACCAAGGGACAAGCACATACAAGTAAAATGGGAAGGAAGCTTCCAAGAGAAGCTAAAACATGTGGTTAAAAGAGAAGGTGACATCATCACACCATGAGGATTGGACAAGTGGCAAGATGATGAGGTAGGCAAGATGATGCAAGCAATTTGCAAGATATTTAGCCAATGATTGATATCAACCAAGCATTTTTATGCACAAAGATTAATAATATAAATCAAGCTTCTCCCCCCCCCAATTTTATCTTCTTCACTTCGAATTTCTCATAAAAATGGTGAATTAGAAATTCAAAACACAAGCTATACTCCATGGAAAATTACAAGGTTTGTTTCTTTGGATCCTATATTTCATAAGTAGTTTGAGTGCTTGAATCCAAGGTTTGCTAGCTCAAACAAATCATTTTAGTGAAGGGTGAATAGTAACCAAGTTAGTTGTGTTTTGATTTTCTTAGGTTCCATTGAAGATCCAAGCTTCCTAAGGCCATATAAGCACTCCTTGAAGCTTCTAAGTGAATCCCCACTCTTCAAGAAAGGTATAAAGCTCTGGAACCCTTAGAAATCAGTTGGTTTAATATGGTTTTAAGCATACTATGATAGTTGTGGGAGTATGCTAGGAAATGAGTATGATTTGGATGAGTTTATGCTTGTTTATTATCATTAGTTAGTCATGATTATTCTTAAATGATTAAAGTTATGAATCTTGAATATTTGACTTAGAAATTGGTGGATTAGGTTATGGTATGTAATTGGTGGATTGGTTTTGGTTGGATTGTTGGATTGATGATGAATTGAATTGATTTGGTAAAAATTGGTAATCGCGTAAATATAGCCGTTGTAATGCCCATTTTCATTCAACTATTTGTACTTAGTGTTTGGGACAGAAATCTCATTGACCAATCTGTAACCTTGCCATTTTTAACTAGATCGTGTCGTAAGCTTTGTTTTGGTATGTGGTTCGCTTAGATCCGATGTACGGTTTAGGAGAAACGACTGTTTTAAGTAACGATGTTTCGCGAGCGAACCATTACCCCTCGCTTTACTTTGAAACCTTGATTAAGTTTGTTAAATGACTAATTGGAGTACAAAACAATTATGTAAGATTAATTGGTCAGTTGATAGAGTATTCACGAAACAATTATGTAAGATTAATTGGTCAGTTGGTAGAGCTAAGGGTACTCGAGCGACGTATGTAAATCGCTAAGCGCAAAAGCGAACGTTAGGGTCTAAGTGGATAAAGTCTAGTTTCTTAAGCGACCGTGGTTTAATTTCGGCTTATGTTGTTATTCATAGGTTACCAGACCCACTCTAAGCTTAAGTCTACCCCGGAATACTCAGGCAAGTTTTCTAGCCGTTATACTGTTGTTGTGATGTAAATATATTGATGCACTATCTTGAGATAAGTGCATGGTTGTTATTAGCAAGTATTGCGATATATTGGAGTATGTTGATATGATAAATATATATATACATACCTGTTTTGTAATCTTGATATTTAATTATGGATTCAATTGTTATAAACTACATTATACATATGCTAGAGATAGGCATTATTTGTGTATACCCTTAGTAAAGGGGACCCAAAGTTGAACATTTTCGTAAAACTGGGAGGCGAGGTTCCCGAGTATATTATATATATATATAGTTTTCAAAACTATTAATCGAATAATGTTTATTCCATAGTTTCAAATTCTAAGTGAATATTAGTTTGAATATTCATTCGAGGACTTATGACACCGTTTATTTTATTAAATAATATTCATTATTTTCTTAAAGAATAATGTTTCGTTATTCTCCAAATATTCAAGAAATGATTGATATTGTCAATCATTCTTACCTTAAATATTTTCAGAAAGTTATTTTCATAACTTTTACTTCATTTGATTTGATAAAAACTATTCGTTATGAAAAAAATATTATTTATAGCATAATATTCAGATATTTTTTTGATTATCTTGGAATTGATTTATTCAATCAAATCATCCTTATTCCAAACGCTTTCAAAAATATTTTTGAGTCTTCAAATGATTTTAAAGGCTAGAGCAGATCCCAAAACTCGTTTTCAAATTTAAGATCTTCATTTCGAAGGGGATTTAAATACTTGCTTAAAAATCTGAGGGATCCGGCTCTATGGTGTGTTCACAACAAAGTTGCTGATTTAATAAAAGAGCTTTAGATTACTTGCCCAACATTCGGGAAGTAAGTCTATCTAAATGAGTCGGTATAAGCGACAGGCCGGGGTACGGTCTATCAAAGTGTAGGTGGTTGGGTGGCAGTCCATCAACGCGTAAGAGGCCGGGTGGCGGTCCAACACAAGGTCCTAATGCGTCCAGGGTGATGACCGGTGGGGGATTCATCAATCTACCAGTAGAAAAGGTTACTTAATGGGTATCTTTTCCTGATCAGCAAGATATCGGGTTTATGCCAAAGTTTTTCTTCTTTCCAAATTCATTGGGTATTATAGCTCTGTTTATACTTTTTATAACAGAGGTTTTCAAGGAAAGTATGAGATATGTATATAGGTGTATATATATCGGGACTTAATGAAGTATTTCATAACTTCATTTCTTTTGAATGATATTTCAAAGATTGAATCTATTCAAGTCTTATCTTTTAGTCTCATCTATGTGATGAACTTTTGAAACTAATTATAGCTTGAACGGTAGTAGTTCGAGTAGTATTCAGAAAGGATATAAGTATATTGGAGTATCTTGTAACTTCATCTTTTCAACTTATATCTAGTTAATGATTATCTTATGCATGAAAAAGATTTTCAGAAAAACGTTAAGACAAGGTTAAATATATGAGATCACCTTGCAACGATAATTTTATACAGTTATAAACTGGAACTCTGTGTATATTATACATGTCAGAGGATTTCAAAGATTTTGAAAAGTATATATGTATATATATACTGAATATTTTGCGACTTCGTCGCATTAAGATATCAAACTTGGTTCATTTCTTCTTGACCAAGACTTTTATGTGTACTATAAGAAGGCTCATATATTGTTAATTATAATACATTTATTTTGGTGGGCTTGTTGCTCACCCTTGCTTTATTCTTTCATCACACAACAATAGCTTGATAAGATGAACATGACTAAGCTCCCAATTCGCGAGCGGATAGGAAACTTTCCGTAGTTTCCTGTAGGCGTTGATGTCGATGTAGCTGAGGTAGGAACTACCAATAGGATATGCTTTCAACTTTTGATGTACTAGATATATGTATATTTACGAATTGTAATAATGGCAAAGATTATGTAAATCTATTCAGAAACCCTTTTGAGGTGTAATGACTTATAATTGTGGAACAAAATGACTTGTATTATTTTTGGTATTCATCTTTGAGACTATAACTTGTGGTGTGTGCGTATATTTTGGGGTCACCGTACGCAGTAGTTGGTTGTTTATTAAGATTGAGTGTTATTAAGGGAAATGGAACTCGTGATAACTCGGATCCCCGACCCCGGATTTGGGGATGTTACACTAATGGTCTCAGAAATTGGATGAATAGTTTTTCCGTACGTGATTCTGTTGTTAATCTTATTAAACAAGATTTGCACTCTTCTGTTAGGATTAATCAAAACATCTTCATAATTGAGGGTTACTTTTCCCTGTGAATTAACAATACTAAGTCTGGAACAAGGATCCTTTCGGGTAATCCGGGTCTTCTTAACAAACAAGAAACTCAAGTACTAACTTGACAACCAATGTTTAAAACTTATTTTGTTAAAAGGGTTTTTGGAAATTTTGTTAAGAAAATCTCTTTCGAAAACATGTTTAAAAATTTTGAAAATTGCACATCTGGTCATCTTCACTATATGAATTGGTTGTTGTTCTCCTTAACCATAACAAGGTACCTAATCACATAAAGGTCTATTCACTTCAATCTATCTTCTCTCTTTAATTGGGTCCATCTTGCCTGCACTAATTGACCAAAACTTCAGTTACCATTGCATACTATCTTATTCATAACTTCACTTCAAAGCTTCCCTACTGGTAATACTCTCATCATCATTTTTCATTTTTTTTGCAGTCATTAAGTACAACAGGTCTATCCAATAGTTAACAAGTCTAATCTATAAAATAAGTCTGTTGATATCACATCACATTGCTACTATATATATCACATTGTTATAACACCAATATCTAATTTCAAGAAAACTCCAGATCTATAGTCTTCTACAACTCTCTTTCAAAACTCGTCTAGTACATCCCATAAATTAAGCATGGGTGACCTATTCACTATTGGCTTCATTTAACCTGGTAGCAGCTACTCTCTAGATCACGTGAATCCTTTTTTCTAAACTCCTTCTCACCTTTATTAATATCTCATGTACTCACCATTTACTGTGGCTCTCGAATTCATCCTCATAGATAATGTTGCTCCATAAGATAGGTTTTAAACTGAGAGTATAGAACAAGGTGTAGAGTAAACTGAAAAGATACATTCAAAGTTGAATGTCCAGTAGAACAAGAATAAGCAGATGGAGGTTCTTGAATAGGTGGTCTCACATCAAGGGGGTGGTAGAATATCATAAAATAGCCTGAAGAGGTGCAACTATCACAACAGGAGGTAATATAGTTAATACTGGTGGAAAAACAAGGCGTGGGTCAAATCTAGGTGAAGATGACGATCCTCGAACAGAAGGCTCTGAATGATCAGATGATACAGGAAAATAGGATGTGCCATTGCCGTTACCTGGAAATCACATTGCAAGATAAGAATCTCGAATCGCAACACGAATTATACCAAAACTTACTATACAGTCTCCCTCAACCTCACGACGTCATATCTTTCTATTTCTGATTCCTAATCCTAACCCTCTACCTAATCCCGACAATTTAGGCTTTGTTTCAGTGACTTATAACCTGTAGCTCTGATACAACCCGTGACGCCCTCCAAACCCGGGTCAGAAGTTTGGGGTTCACAACACATACACACACACACAATATATAAACATGTATATGAAATATTATATGCAATGACCCATCTTTACACCACCACGGATCGCAACAGGTTAAAGTATGAAAACAAGCCACAACCTTAACTTTTATTACATCGTGCCAAATTTCAACTAGTTTAACTTACAACTGTTATCGAAATTATTCTTACAAGATTGCATATCTTATCTATAATTTAAAGCTTCTGTTGGCTCGATCCAACTCGTACAGAAATCCTAGCTCGCACAATGGACTGGGAAACCTTGCTATCAATCATTTCCTTTTAAACTGTATAATACATAAACAGATTCACAAGAGTGAGCTAACTAGATCAGCAAGTCATAATAACAATAACTGAGGTTAAACAATGATCAAATGAGATGATTCAGAAGAATCAAGTTTCTTGTTAGACAATCATTAGAATTGGATATTCATTTTAAATTTTTAAAACCAAGGTTAGGCTGCTGACCAATCACGCACTAACCCCGAGCAAGGCACACAAATCTGCTCTATAAACTGGATCCAAGGCACAAATTGGCCTAATTCGACCACGAATCTGGTCTGATCATGAATCTGGTCCACATAAAGAAAACTATCCAATTCTAAAACAGTTCAGTATGACAAATAATATAATTCAATAAAGCAAGATCATAATCAATAGTGATAAAACATTTGAATAAAAGCTTAATGCAATTCATGAGTATCGCAAGGGTATATCAAGGTATGTATGAGGAATGGCTTCCAGCCTGTAGGAGGATCAAGTATTAGATGAACAATAATTTCACCAGGTTTAGTCCTTTGATGTTATAAGGTATGATTGAGTATAATGTTCAAGCAATTCTGTTCCAATGTTTGGTATATGGTGGACATGTATTTGTGGAGTAGTATCATATTTCTGTGGTTTAGTATGTGGTAAATCAACAATGGATGGTTTACAAATAATAAGGCTTACAGCTCAAAGATCAAATGATGTGATCAGGGTTCAAGTCTAAGTGATTCAAAGAACTTACAATATAAAGCATAATTATTTTAAATACTAACAATATGTCACGAGAGAGTTTAGAAATATTTGCAATATATCTCGAGAAAGGTTCATAATTACTTGCCTTATCTCAAATGAATCCAACTTCACTTGTACTTGTCTAATGATTCTATCTAATAACTACCTGTCTACTTTTTCTATGCCTCGGTTCTATTCACTGATCACCTGCATTACTTACTGCGCATCGATTCCATTTTTCTGATCATCTGCTTCCCTTTTCTACACCTTTCTTACTTTGCTACGTATCAATATTCGCCTCACATTATTTTAATCGTCACATAGACATCATAAGGTTTTATCTACCCTTCATTTCACCCAAATCCGATTTACATATTAAAAACTATGACTAAAACAGCCAATCAATAAGCACATAGCCATATATCACATTAATCAGATAGCACATAGCACATAATATGCAAGGTATTCGATCAAAATAATTTTTCAAAGAAGATTCGGGGTTAAAATAATTTTTCTGATATTTAATACGAGTTTTTGAGCATTTTTCGGAATTAAAACGGGTCGTTGAATAATTTATAAATAATTAATCAGGGTTCGAATACCTGAATCTAACTTTAAAATCATTTCATAATAATTATTGAACCTTAAAAATGATTTAAGATAATAATTTAAAGCTCGAAACTATTTTTCAGAATTTTTAAATCAAAATAAATATTTAAATCCAATTAAATAATCAATTAAAATTAATTAATAAATAATTAAATCAATTAATCAATTAATATATAAATTAATTGACCAATTAAATAATTAATTATTAATTAAAAGTAATTAATTAAATAATTCAGATTTATTTCTGAATTTTTAAATCATTAAAAGTATTTTTGGGAATTAAAAATGAATTTTGGGAAAAAAATAGAATTTTTGAATTATTTTTAAAAAGAAAATCCCAGAAACAGGATTTGGAAATGAAACTGAACAAAAAAGATCAAAAGCGGGTCGAAAATCAGGAAAACGGGTCAACAATCGGGTTGCCAAGAACAACCCAATCCCGCCAGAAATTTTGCAGAATCCGGCGAGGTCGGGAAGTTCCGGCGACCCCGATTAATGCTTAAATCGATACGTTTTGGTCTGGTTTTTGCTTGGAATTCAATTACAGCCTTCCCAGAAACATTAATCAAGTAACAATCATCACAAACCATACCTGGAACACAACCTCCGGCCAAAATCGACGTAAACTCCGACGAAGAGTTCAAGAACTCGATGAACACTATTCATGAATCGTTTGATGCTTTACTATATGCCAATCGATTGCAAATGAATCAAGGAACACAACCCAATCATCCAAATCGACTAATAACCCCTAATTCAAAAATGCCTGATTTTAATTAAGAATATTCATACTATATAAACCCTAATTCAATTAATCCGAAGATCAAACCCCTTTTTATATATGTTATTGAACTCCAAATCAGTCATATAATATACCAAAATGATTAGGAAGAAAAGATCTACAATATTCAAGCATCAAATCACACAAACAACATCTCGAACAAAAATTCATATTTTAATCCAAAATAACTCGAAATTAAATAAAATAATAGAAAAATAACCTTTGATTCTGCAGTAAAACAAGCCCTTGATTCTGATAGTACTCTTCAATACCTTCGATTCGGTTACTTGAACTCCAAAATCGGATATCGGTAACGCCTTCAAATCTAGGTTTGATTATGAAGAACACATATGAATTTAGGGTTTTTCTCTGAATACAAATGATCTGTACAGAATACAATAGTGTATTAGCTATTTATATTTACGAAATATTGGTACCCTATTGGATCATATCGGATATAAAATATTACGTTTATTTGATAAAACAGATCCAAATCGGTACGGGTTTTAAGATAATTATCCAAATCTATACATTTTGTAAATATATACTTGGTCTCAGCGCTTTGGTTATACGTATTATGAGAAGATAATATAATAGTTTAATCAAAAGATCCCCTTTCTAAAAAATACGGGTTTTATCGATTTACCGAAACGAATATTCTATCAAAAATTTTACGCCGGGACCCGCACGGGGAAAACCGTACTCCAGATTGAAAAAGTTAAAACATGGAAAATGCTTGGAATATGGAAATTAGGTTAGGAAGGAGTTTTCCCGAGAGTTCCGGGTTGTAAAAATGTAAAAATAATTGAAGTCGGTTGGTTCCCGATTATACAAAATAGTTTATAACTATTCAGAAAAATAATTTATAAAATCTATAAATCATTTATAAAATTATATATCAACATAAAAATTAATAGAAAAATACCACAATTATCTATACTTTATTTTGGATATAAAAAATTTAAAATACTCAAATTTTATCATATTTACACATCCAAACACAGATACCACTTAACAGATAATTCACCAAAAATTCATAAAATAATCACAGAATATTTATTTATTGATAAAAATAATTACACGATATATCCCGGATATTACAGCGTATACTTGCATTAATTATTAGCGCGTGTTTAGCCCTAACAGATATCAAATGACAAATAACACAAATAACTTCTCTATGTAATAGTCCTTGAGAAGGACGAGCTGATATGAAATACTTTCCTTGACTGACATGGGAACTTGAGGATTGTCCTCAGGTTCAAGGATATCACTCAAACCCCTCCCTTATTTTTTTTAGCTGAGAATGAAACATGTGTTGAACAAAATGCTTACCCGATGCAAATTGATTATGCAATTGATGTTTCATGTCTCATGCTTGCAATTATGAGTGCCGATCTTAGGAAGAAATAAGAGCATATTGATGCTTATGATGTGATTGAACACCTTCAAAGGATGTTTGAAGGATAGGCTCGTCAAGAAAGATTTGACCATAATAAGGCACTATAAATTTGCATAAATGGGAGAATGAGATCCGGTTGGACCAAATGTTCTAAAGATGATTGGTTTATGTACCTTGATATTTTGGGCTTCAAGATTGGTCTAGAGACTCGACTTGATTTGATCAAGCAGTATGAACAAAATGAAAGAGATAGACAAAACACCCATTAAGTTGTGAGGCATGTTTAGAACTGCTGAAAATAACACGGTAAAGGCATGAACTATGTTCATATTGATGGTGTTCACATGGAATGCAAATGGGAAAGGAAACTAGACAGGAAAGGTTAAGATTTGATTTTGATTTAGTGCCAAACCAAACTCCAATCCCAGAGGGCTTTTGAATCCTGATAGTGGTGTTGTTAAAGGAGATGATTGTCACTTCTATGGAAATAATCGGATTATTGGAAGTTAAATTGTCGAGCTTGTTTGGAATATCTAAAGAAGAAGACCAGAAATGGTCAAGTTTCAGGTATCGGGTTAGAATTGGAGCAAAAGTTGTTGCTTTAGTTTAAGTAACTCGATACCTAATTTTGCCCATAAGGCGAGATTGAGAACTTGATAAATTATTATTACGTGCCTGCCTTTAGCGGATACATTAAATCAATTTCTTATCAGGACAAGAAAGGTTTTCATTTTAATTAAATAAACAATAGTTATTTATTCTATTTTAATGATAAGTCTTATAATATTGCACAATTAGTTAACAATTTATATGTTCTAAGATGACTCAAATCAAACATTACCTCCAGCATTGTCGTTAAGACATATTAATGAGAAACGCATTTCTGAGTTTGATATAGATGGATACTTGGATAAGTTTGTTTTTGAATCATACGGAAGATGCGAACTTTGTCTCATTGGCAAAATGACTAAAGCTTCTTTAACCTGATCAGGTGAAATGGCCACGGAACGATTAGGACTTATACATAATGATGTATGTAGTCGAATGCGTAAAATGGAAGGGGGTGGCTTATACTACTTAATAACATTTACTGATGATTTCAGTATATATGGATATGTGGTTCTTATGAAGAACAAATCTGATTCTTTTGAAATGTTCAAAGAATATAAGGCCGGGGTAGAAAACCAAACATGGGAAAGTATAAAAGTTTTACGATCAGATCATGGAGGAGAATACTTAAGCCTCAAATTCAAGAGTTTCTTGAAGGAGTGTGATATTGTATCACAACTTACTCCTTTTGGAACACCTCAATGGAATAGAGATTCTGAGAGGAGAAATCGTACCTTGGTTGATATAGTGCGATCGATGATGAGTCAAGCAGATCTTTCAATCAGTTTTCAGGGTTATGCTCAAGAAACAACTACATATACACTTAACCGAGTTCTGACAAAAGTGGTTCAAAAAACTCCATATGAGATATGGACTGAGAAACATCATTGCATGTCATTTATGAAAATTTGGGGACGTGAAGCGTTTGTGAAACATTTAGCCTCTGACAAGCTTATACCAAAGTTAGATATATGCTATTTTGTGGGATACCCAAGTGGGACTAAAGGGTATAGTTTTTACAATTTTTCCGAGAACAAAGTGTTTGTTGCTCGGATCGCAATATTTCTTGAGGGAGAACTACTTTCTAAGAAAATGAGTGGGAGGATAATACATCTCGATGAAGATTGACGACATGATACCATTGACCCAGAGTTAGAACGAGATCGGGATGTACATCAAAATGTTGAAAGTAATACTATTCAGGAAACACAGGTTGTTCGTAGATCTAGTAGGATTCACAATGAGCCTGAGAGATATTATGAATTTCTTTTGAGTCAAGATGGTGATGTAATGCTTACGGATAATGATGAGCCTCTCACCTACCAAGATGCTATGAACAGTCCAGATTCCGAGAGATGGTTGGAGCCCATGAAATCCGAGATGGAATCCATGTATCAAAATAAAGTATTGACTTTAGTTAATCTACTCGAAGGGGTAAACCCTATAGGGTGTGTGGCGCCCTCCAAACCCGGGTCAGAAGTTTGGGGTCCACAACACAAACAAAACATATAAACCTGTATATAAGATACTATTTGCAATGACCCTGCTTTACGTAACCACGGATCATAACAGGTTAAAGTATGAAAACAAGCCACAACCTTAACTTTTATTACATCGTACCAAATCCCAACTAATTTAACTTACGGCTGATAATAAAATTATTCTTACAATCTTACTATCTCACTACCGCAATAAGCTCCTGCTAGCTCGATCCAACTCAATCTGGAATCCTAGCTCGAACATTGAACTGGGAAACCTCGCTATCAACCGTATCCTTCTTAACTGTAGAATACATAAAAATATTTGCAAGAGTGAGCTAACTAGCTCAGCAAGTCACAATGACAATAACTGAGGTTAATCAATGATCAAATGAGATGATTCAGAGGAATCAAGTTTATTGCTAAACAATCATTAGAATTGGATATTAATTTTAAGTTATAAAAAAACCAAGGTTAGGCAGCTGATCAGTCACGCACTAACCCCGAGCAAGCACACAGCACTGCTCTAATTACTGGATCCAAGGCACACATTGGCCTAACCTGACCATTGGTATGGTCTGACCACGAATCTGGTCCACATATATAAAACTATCCAATCCTAAAGCAGTTCAATATGATAAACAATATAATTCGATAAAACAAGATCATAATCAATGATGGTTAAACACTTGAATAAAAACGTAAGGAAACTCATGGATATCTCAAGGGTATATCAGGGTATGTATAGGAAACGATTTTCAGTTTGTAAAATGATCAGGTATTAGATGAATACTGATTTTTCAAGGTATAGTTCTTTGATGTTATAAAGAATGGTTGGAGTATAAAAGTTTCTGTATTTTCAAACATGTTTGTTCCAGTGTTTGGTGTTTGATAGTTATACATTTGGGGAGTAGTGTTATACTTGTGTGATTTGGTATCTGAAAATCAACAAAGGATGGTTTACGAAAAATTTAAGGCTTATGGCTCAAGAATCAAGTGAGGTGATTCGGGTTCAATATTGTATGATTCAAAGTACTTACAGTATAAAACAGAACTATTTTGAATACTTAACAATATTTCACGAGAGAATTTAGAAACATTTGCATTATATTTTGGAAAAGGTTTAGAAGTACTTGCCTTACAGGGCTTTACAACTATTACTGATCAACTCCGAGCCGACTCTGCCGCTCAGGCTTTAACGTCTAACCATTAGATCACATTGGATTCGACTTTAATACTCAGGTTTCTCTATTAAAACTCTACTGGGCTCGTCGACTGACTACTAGGTCATCTTTAGACCATCGTCCATTTTCGGTTTCCCGACTAGAACCTATAAGGTCGAAATACTCTATGTTAGATGTCTAGGTATGCTTGACATAGCCTCGATACTAATTCTTACCCAACGATATTCAAACCCGACTCATAATTATGAATAACATAATAACACACGCAACAAATAAGGTTCACAATCTCGAAGATCGGTTCAGTGTTCGTTTTCGGAAAAATACATATACTTTTTATTTTACGGAATTAGGGTTATCGATTTGGCAAAATATTGCATCACATCGTACAACCAGGTTTCGTATAAAACATACACGTACATATATATATATATATATATATATATATAGTTTCTCGACGTCCCGATATTCTTCATATACGTTCCCTTATTTACATAATTCAGTTTCCCGGAAATTGGGCAGCGTCTCCTTTGTTTATTGGACTCCCCGTCGAAACATCAGTCGACGTCAATTTAATAACAACAATCCAATCACAATTCGTCAACTAAATTACGTACTCGACTTTAATATAAAATCAAATTCTCGTTTCAAATATAATTTCACGAATTAATTTATTTATTTTAAAATATTAGGACTCAGAATTATATCATCACTGTCCACCGTTAGCTCATCGAAATTCATCGCCGACGGCGGTAAAATTCACGGGTTTCCGTTTTTCGGACGTCCTTCGCGAATTTTCCCGATTAATACAATTTATTCCCACACGAATTTATTTATATCACGAAACGATAATCAAATAAACCCTGCAGAAAATAAAACAAATCCATAAATAAAATTAGTCCAAAATAATCAAGTGAACAGTAACACGTATACTCAGCCCAAATCAGGGCCCAATAGAGGAAAAACACAGTCCAGGAACACAGCCTACACTGCTGCGTTATACACACACAAACCCGCATAGACACACACACAACTGCACGCATCAACACATATATATACAAGGATATATAATTTCGTAACGGTATAAGCACAGAGCCAGGGTAGCCAGACACCAGCCGGCCGGAACTCACCGAAGGAACGCGGCGGCGGCAGAACCTCGCCGAAAAAAGAACAACGGCGACCGAAGATTTCTGAAACAAAGAAAAGAATAAGGAGGAAAGAAATGAAACAGAGAGGGAGAGATAAGAGAGGAGAGAGACGCGTGAGAGATTGAGAGAGATGAGAGGAGAGTAGAGAGATTAGATTAGATTAGGAAAAAAAATTAAAGTGTAGAATTGATATTAGGAGTTGCAGCCACCTATCACAAAATCATTGACACGTATCAACACATAAAACCACAGCTAAACACGTCTCTTGGTTTCATTTCTTTTCTGATTTGATCCCGTTTTTACAATTTAATGAACTATTGCGTGAATAAAAATAATCCCGAAAAATTCCAAATTAATTTTAAAATATCACAAATAATTCAAAGTTATTAAAAATAAATTTTCCCATAATTAAAAGTATGTTTGAAACGTAACTCGTACCCGTATTTAACAATTAACGATCCGAGCTACACTTAAACCAATTTCAGAAAATCACGGAAATAATCTTAAAATGTTAGAAATATCCCGAAGTTTATAAAAACATAATTTTCAAAAATTTAAAACAATTTCTGAAACGCAATTTATACCCGCTTTTCTCAAATAAATGAATCAACGCGCGGGTAAAATTAATCCCAAAAATTCCCAAAATAATTTTAAAATTCTCGTAATATTCCAAACTTAAATAAATATGAGTTTCATAATTTTTGAAGAATTCTTAGATTAAATATGGATTTTACAAATAAAAGCAATCAGAAAATCATTTAAAGATAAATAATTAATAAAATATTGATTTCTAAATTTTATAAAATCCCAAAAATAACTATTGTAATTATAGAACCATAAAAATAATTTTAAAGACATTCCAAATATTTATACAATTAAATTTGCATTAAATTCACTTTTGAAAATGAAAACAATTCAATACGACTCCATAATTAGTCACGCAGACAACCCGGTACTTTATAAATCACACATTAATAATCAAACAACACATATCAGTCAAAACCAATACACATACTTTATTCATTCAATAATTCCCATAATCACATTTTTAAATAATTCAAAAGTACACCAGTCGTTATATCCTTCCCCCCTTAAAAAGATTCTGTCCTCAGAATCTGGTCTAACTAAACGAGTGAGGATATTTGTCAAGCATATCTGACTCTAGTTTCCAGGTAGACTCTTTTACTCGAGGATTTTAAACGTACTTACTATGGATATACTCTCATTTCCAAGAACTCGCCTTTAACGATCAAGAATTTGGATCGATCACTATATACAGAATAAACTTAAACAAGAGCCCATTGGCTCCTAACCAATCACTTAATTCAAATCAAATACCTTTCGCTTTAATATTGACAGGCAACACATTATATGTACACACTGATGTGACGGTCATATCAACTTATGAACAACTTTACCTATATTTATCAATACCTCGAATGGTTCATTAATTTTAGGACTTAACCTATCCTTTCTACTCGAACTTATCCAGTCTCTTTCAAGATGAAACTTGTACTAACACTACTGGTCCTATTTCTATACTCATATTTTCTCTCGATACAATTTCGCCTTTTTTTCTTTGTTGGCTCCGCGCTGCGTTCATCAATATTACTACGCTCTTGGTGTGCTAAACTAACTTAGAATTTGACAACTTTCTTTCTCCCACTTTATCTTAGTAAAAATGGGGACTTACACTCGCGTTCACATAAGGCTTGGTAAAGTGGCATTCTGAAGCTGATATCGATGGTAAATGATCATCCCAGTTTTTCTTGAAATTCAATCTCTCGACATACCTTATATTTCCTGAATCGCTTCCTCGCTCTGACTCTTTGTTTAAAGATGGTAGGCGGTGCTCGTTTTCAACTTGGTTTCCAAATTACTCTTTTCCATCAGTTAAGGCTGAAAAGTAATCTCATATATTTACTTATTATCACCTTTAGGTATTTGAACTTTATATTCCACTTTTTTCAATTTGTTTATTAACTTCTCGGTGGGCTTGATTACATCCAATCCTTTCTGTCGGCATAAGGCATCTATTACCATACGGCTTTGCTTAGGTAGTTGTTAACGGATTAATAAGAGTCTTTTGTTAACCTTAGTCAAAATTTCATCCTTGAAACTCAACGCATAGTTGCTTTCCTTCTGGTCCTTGGAGAAAAATCCTTAGGCATTTCACGCAGACTTTCTTGTTCTTTGAGTAGCTGATGATGTTATCAATAAATACAGTTTGCTTATTTAAGTACTCCTTATACATCATGATCCTTAATTCCTTATAATCACCTGATACACTTATTATCTCGCATAACATCACCGGAGCTTGCAATGCTCATAACTCACTTTAATCATAATCTCTAATATGTTCTCGGGTCGAATCTTAAGTTAATCCCCGAAACATAACACACTTCATGAATTAGGTCTTGTAGGTAATTAATTCTTTATAGGGGTCACTTATTCTTATTCGTTATTTTGTTAAACACCCGATAATCTGTACATACTCTCATAATTTCATTCATTTTCTCCCTTAACATCACTGGTACACTTCATGATTTGCCTCTTGTAAAGTCACTTCCTGGGTCTACCTTATCCACTAGGCCTTCCAATACTTCATCTTAATTCTTTGACATGTCCAACACTTCCTGATCTATCTTGAAATTTCCTTCTTATACCTGGGTATCACTATTTTTCTTTAAATTTCCGTATATCTTGTCATTTCTTCAATAAATTAAATACTTTATATTGTGAATTCCCTGTGGGATCTCATTCCTCTTACTAATTGTTAACATCGTGATCCATTATCTTCTCTTGACATCTCTTTATGTTTTCTTAACAACTCCGACAAAAATGTCATACTACCTATCCTTGTTTCCTTTGATTTATATATCTGACTTCCAACTCCAACTTCTGAAATTTCATAGGTAATTCTTTTCGGTGCAGTCTCTATGTTTATTTTCTCCTTTTTGCTTATCGCTTGCCACTACTTTTGCTTTTCCTTGTGAATACATACTTCAAACTCTTATAGTCCGTTTAGATCTTACACCTTCCTCCATACATGTAATGTTTTCCAATCTCTCAAAGCGAATATTATTATTACTGCTAATTCCAAATTATGAGTAGGGTACTTCTGCTCATAAGGTTTCAGTTGTCTGGATGCATATACAATAACTTTATTATGCTGCATCAACACACATCCTATTCCCTTTTGAGAAGTATCACTATAAACTACAAAAATTTCTTTGATGATAAGGCAGGTGTTGTAACCATTCCCTCCTTTAACTTCGCAAAACTTTCTTCACACTTCTCTATTTTATATAAACTTCTTGCTTTTCCTGGTTAGCTTCGTAAAAGATATTGCAACTTTCAGGAAATCTTGCACAAATTTTAAATAATAACTGGTCTATGGTAAAACTCCTTACTTTTATTTGTGCTTTTTGGCCTTTCTTTACTCATAGTAACTTTGATTTCTACTGGATCTCCTTTGGTCTCCTCCTCACTGATTACCTATGCTTTCTACCATCAAAACTTTCACCTTGTAAACTTTACATACAACTTCTTTCTTTTCCAACTCCCAATTGTCATTAAACGCTTCACATGGTCCTTCGTTGACTTTAAGTAACACAAATACAACTCATCCAGATATTCCTTAAAGATTTTTTTTGTCCATCGAGTTCAAATATTCCGAGTATATTGGTTAATCCAAATGACAATACGAGAACAGTACTTAGTTCTGAAAATTATCTTTGGTATATCCATAGGTCTAATCATCAATTGGTGAAATACCAAGTCTTAAATCAGTCTTATAAAAGTACTTTGCTTCCTTCGTCTGACCAAACAAATCATTGGGTCAAGGTAACAGATACTTGCTCTTGATAGTAAACTTGTTGAGCTTACTCTAGTCGACGCATAATCTCATACTTCCATCTTTCTTATTAGTAATTAATACCAGTGCACCTTATGGGGTACACTAGGTCTAATCGCTCCTTCTTCTAACGTCTCTTGCATCTGCTTTGCTAACTTCCTCATTTTAACTGGTGCCATTTTGTGTAAGGCCTTGGTCACTAGCTTCGTCTCAGATGCTAAGTTAATCGCGAGCTTTATTTCTCTATCGGGAGGAAATGTTGATAACTCATCTGGAAACATATCTTGAAACTCCTTAATTGCTATAAAATCTTCAAATTTTTGTTTGCGTCTGACTTTTATGTATTCCATAATCACCATAATACTCATATCTTGATCACCGTAATCATCATTAACAAATTATTTACTTTTGTTCATCTTCTGAACCTCATCACCTTCTCATTTGGTGTCCTCAGAATTATCTTTTCATCACGACGGTCTGTCTGGACATCACGTTTTAATAGTTAATCCATGCCTTAGAATATTGTCAAATCCTCTTATCTTCCATGATATCAATTCTTCACAACTTATTGCCAGGAATCTCAATTCCGCCATTGGTACTCACTTGTTCAACAATTTCACGTTCTTGACTTGTTAGTCCTTTGTTCCCAATCTTATCAATTCAACAGGGTAATTCATCTTATCAACAAAACCTTGAGAGATAAACAATTAAGTTTCTCTCACATCTTTTAATACTTTAACGTGTAAGGTATTCACCATAATCATCCATGTCATCACGTCTGTATTCTGAATAATATATTTCACTGGAAAATTGCATATTCTCGTTCTCGAAGACGTATTCTTTATTGGAGTAGATTCCCTTGATTTTTAGTGCATCCCTGACTGGGCTAGTGATTTGCAATTCACATCATATGCCCTTGTTTTCTTTCCATGCGTGAGAGGTAGATGGAACTTTGCCCGCTTGGTCCATAATATGTTAATTTCTTATTAGAAAAATTCTTGCAAAGAACGACAGTACAACGAAACAAACAGAAGGATTCATAGTTCAACAAAAATTGGAGTTGAAAAGAAAGAAGAAACAAGGATTTGGATATGAATGAGACAACCATATTGGTACTTAAGATGGCCAGTCTTTCATACCATATGACATGCAGCAGATGATTAGGTGGCGTCCCACCCGACTCTTCGTCATTCCGACAAAGCGTCTCACCATAATTGTAACGCCCTCCAGACCCGGGGTATAAGTCTGGGGGTTACTAGCTAATCACCAAACCTGTACAATTTGATTAACAATTAATAAAGAAATGAAATTAAACCCCTTTAACACTAACCAGGATCTTTTTAGGTTGAAGTATGAAAACAGGAACCACTAACTACTTTTATTACAAACCAACATTCAAAGTCTCACAAACTCTCTTTATTACAAACCATTGTCTAATTCATTTTAAGCTAAGTTCAACTTTTATTCAAACACACACACCTACTATCTATCAACACTCCACCTGCTCGGGCAACTCAAAACTTTCTTCCTGGATTGGGATCAACACCTTGGGTATAAGAGGATCCCGAGGCTTGACTCGCTTCTTTACCACTCGAGTCCTGATTGGTTTCATATTCCTTCTTAACTGAAAACAATAAGGTGAATAACAACAAAAGGGGTGAGCCAAAAGTTGCTCAACAAGTCCACAAACATATAAACAGTGTTAAAGCATTTTAAATGAATCCGCCATCCCAGGTATATCTGCCAAGATATAACCTCACGAGAATAGAAAGAAGGCCATTACTGGCGAGTACAAATAAACTAAACTGGACACAAGTTCGCATCTATATTCTGCTGATCAGTCAGAATATAATACAGATCCATATCTCAGTATATAGATCCAGTCGGGTACCCAGGCACTACGGCCCACGTCGAGGCACCAGTCATCCCGGTCCTCAGGATTAAGACATACTCAATCCCAAAATATCCTTATCCAGTCCATCGCTTAGCAACCGGGACAATCGGTATGCTTTGATATATTCCAAACACTAGAATATATCAATCTTCATGTGTTACCAACAGAATATGAATCAAGAATCCAAAGAAACGGAGAAATCAAGAATTGAAATGAAATATGAACAAAGGAATAGGGATTGTATATTAGTGATCAAGAACAATAATCAAGAGAATGTAAATGTGATAAATATTTGAATCAATATTACTATTCCGAAAGTAGAATAGAGGAAAAACTTGCCTTCTGCGCGACTTACTGCAATTGAATCACTTATGTCTATCACCTTGGACTATTACCGACTCAACTGGCCTGGCTGGCTTAGCTTCTGTTGGCAAAACAGACTGGTTAAGTCACGTCGTACTTCATTTGCATCTTCAATCGACTTCAAACTGATCCTAACATCTACCCATGCGCTTATGACTGACTCATGTATTACATATAAGCAAGTAAGACTCGATTAACCACGTAATACACATAAGCACATAATTATTTTTATGGTTAAAATAATTTTTAAAAGCAAAATCGACTCGCTGATCGCTCAACTGATCGTTATCTGACTCGTTTCCCATTTTTCCGGAATTTTTCGGACTCGTCTCGGCACGTAACTTGACTGATAATCAAACAAGTCACAAAATCAACTAACTTCTAAAAAAAAAAATTAAGCTTTGATATTATTTTTAATGAAAAGAATTCATTTTTCTGAGTTAACAGGCTTTCGTTTCGCGCAAAACGGACTAACGGTTGAATTATTATTAATTAAATACTGATAATTCCATTTATTAATCATTATAAATAATTATTACTAATTTTTAAAACCCAAAAATAATTTTATAAATCATTATTTAAGAAAATCAGAATTAAAAATAATTTTTCTATAATTTTTGAAATTAAAATGAATTTATTATGATTTACTGAAAATTATTTGATTAATTATCAAAATAATTAATCACTTTTAAGTAATTAATAAGTAATAAATAAATAATAAATAATTAAGAAAATAATTCAATCTAATTTTTAGAAAATAATTCAGAATTATTTATAATATAAATTAATTAATTAAATAATTAATTAATCAATTTACAAAATAAATAAAACTGATTTTTAAAATTAATAAAAATAAAAAGTAAGAATAATTTCCAGAAACATATGTCAGAAAACAGACATCTGACAAGGTGGATCAAAACCGGGTTCTGGAAACGGGTCAACCGGGTTGGATTCCGGGTCTGTGAAGAACACCACCGGAATCTGGGTTTAAACCCAGAATCCGGCGACTTCACCGGACTCCGGCGAGTCCAATTCCTGGCCAAACGGACACCGTTTGGTTCCGTTTTTGATCCCAAAACATCCCAAACTACTTCCCCAATCTGTTTCAGGCCAAAATCGACCAGAAACATCCCTGGATATCATTCTCCGATCAAAATCATCAAGAACTCCGGCCAAAAATCCAAATTACTCATTTGTACATAACATCAAACGTTATATAGTGCAAAATGAAGCTAAGAACATATACAATCAAAGCCCTAACATTACAAGAACCAAATATTCAAAGAAATCATCGAGTTGTATTTTGAAAATTCGACCTAAACCCTAGAAATCGTGAATCATTATCCAAGCATCGTTTGTTCAATTAAACACCATGAATCGACTGTAAATCATCCAACAAAGCTATATCAATCATCAAAACATCACAATAACCCCAGAATCAAAAAGCCCTAATTCGAACGTAAACCCTAGAAATCAAAAATCAAAAAGGATGCAATAAAACGTGAAATTGATGCAAGAAACAGAAAGAACGGATCAAAACCTTCGATTTGAGTTCTTGAATCACACGTTTTGATGCTGTAATCAATGATAAATCACGACTTGATTCTTCGACCCGAACCTGTTCTTCCCGACCCGATTTCAGAGAATTTTTTGGTAATTTTGCAGATTTTAATGATTAATTATAATTAATTAAATAAAAATTAGGCTATTTATAGTAGTAAAAATAATACTCCTAATTAAAATTAAGGGGCTAATTATACATTATATAAAAGTATTGGGCCCTAATTTTTATAATTTTTGAGTATTAAAATTTAATTTATAAATATTTTATATATGCAATATATGCCAAAAATTCCCAAAAATTGTGAATAATGCAAAAATGCAAAGAAATAATATAAATGAAAGTCCTATAATTTTATAAAAATAAAAATGTGATTTTTGTGGGGTTTTTGACACCCAATGGGGCCCGGAAAAATCATTTTTCGCAAAACGAGAAAATTTATAAATTATCTAGATGTTCAGAACAAGGCGATTGTAAAAGCCATTTGATGAAAAATAAGGCCCATTATTTTATTTGAAATACTGGCTTTAAAATCATCGTTTGGGTCGTAAAATGTTTGAAATAAAACCTATAAATGCATAATAAAATATCTGAAAAATACCTTAAAATACAGAAATGACATGGAATACACGTATCACGTAACAGTTAGGGTTTATCAGATAATCACACATAAATGACACATTAATTCACATATTTTATTATAATCATGATATAATATAAACGTAAAGTTCCCAGTCGTTACATCCTCCCCCCTTAAAAGGATTCTGTCCTCAGAATCTTCTATGAAAACAAATGAGGGTATTTCTCTAATATTTCACTTTCGAGTTCCCAGGTTGATTCTTCAACCATAGGATTTCTCCACAACACTCGCACTAAATATACAGACTTATTTCTCAACACTTTCTCTCGCCGATCTAAAATTCTTACCGGCTGTTCTATAAAAGACAAATCAGGTTGGATTTCTATCGGCTCATACTCGATTACATGCCTAGAATCAGGATTATATCGCTTAAGCATGGACACGTGAAACATATTGTGAATATGCTGCATATGAGGCGGTAAAGCTAATTCGTATGCAACTTTTCCCACTTTCTTTAAAATTTCAAACGGTCCAACGTACCGTGGTTTCAATTTACCCTTATTGCTAAATCTGGTTAATCCTTTCCATGGCGATATTTTGAGTAGTACGTTTTCTTCTTCCTGATAGTCTATATCTTTTCTGGCTTGATCTGCATATTTGCGTTGCCTGTTTTGCGTTCTCCAACTTCATCCCAATATACTGGTGATCTGCATTTTCTCCCGTACAATGCTTCATACGGTGGCATTCCAATGCTGGCGTGATAACTGTTATTATAAGAAAATTCCACTAGGGGTAGATGTTCATCCCAACTGCCTTTAAAATCGATCGCATAAACTCGTAGCATGTCTTCAATCGTTTGGATAGTTCTTTCACTTTGCCCGTCGGTTTGCGGATGATAAGCGGTACTCATGTTCAATTTAGTTCCAAGACATTCTTGAAATTGTCTCTAAAATCTTGAGTTGAAACGAGGATCTCGATCAGACACGATAGATACTGGAACTCCATGTCGCATCACAATTTCTTTGAGATATATGTGTACTAGCTTGTCGAGTGAAAATCTTTCATTGATTGGTAGAAAATGTGCCGACTTCGTGAGTCTGTCAATGATTACCCATATCGCATCATGATTTGCCTTTGTCCTTGGTAGTCCTACCACAAAATCCATCGCTAGATGTTTCCATTTCCATTCTGGAATGTCTAATGGTTGCAATAATCCACTCGGACGTTGATGTTCCGCTTTAACTCGCTGGCATGTGTAGCACTTACTTATCCATTCAGCTATTTCCTTTTTCATGTTCGACCACCAGAAGTTTTCTTTCAGATCACGATACATTTTTGTACTTCCTGGATGAATGGAATACTTCGAATTGTGCGCATCTCGCATTATTTCTTCTTTTAATTCTACTACGTTAGGGATCCAGATTCTCGACGCAAAGCGTAAAATTCCTTCATTATCTTTCTGAGTTGTGATTTCTTCTCCCGTCAGGTCGTCATCTTGACTCATCACTTCATTTTGACAGCAACGAATCTTTTCTAACAATTCCGGTTGGAAAGTCATAGTGTAGATAGCTTCTGCAGATTCATTGGGAATACGAATCTCAATTTCTAATTTGTCGAATTCCTTGATTAAGTCTTCACACGAAGTTAACCGATTCAATCTTTCTTTCCTGCTCAGCGCATCTGCTACAACATTTGCTTTCCCTGGATGATAACTAATCGTGACTTCGTAATCCTTTATCAATTCCAGCCATCGACGTTGTCGCATGTTCAGCTCCTTTTGCGTAAAGATATACTTTAGACTTTTATTATCTGTGTAAATTTCACATTTTTCACCATAGAGATAATGTCTCCAAAGCTTCAACGCAAATACGATCGTTGCCAATTCCAGATCATGAGTGGAATATTTTTGTTCATGAGGTTTAAGTTGTCTCGAAGCATATGCGATGACGTTACCGTGCTGCATCAGTACACATCCTAACCCGCGATACGAAGCGTCGCTGAAAATGACGAAATTTCCTAGCTCGTCTGGCAATACAAGTACTGGTGCGGTTACTAACCGATTTTTCAGCTCTTGAAAACTTTCTTCACACTTATCACTCCATTCAAACTTTTTACTTTTTCGAGTTAACTTGGTCAGCGGCGTTGCTATTTTCGCAAAATCTTTGACAAACCTTCGATAATATCCTGCCAATCCCAAGAAACTTCGAACTTCTATCGGCGTCCTTGGTCTTTCCCAATTTAACATAGCTTCAATCTTCGCTGGATCGACTTGGATGCCTTCTCTACTGATAATATTCCCTAGAAATTGTACTTCTCTTAACCAGAATTCACATTTCGAAAATTTTGCGTATAGTTGCTCTTTCCTCAGAATTTCCAAAGTTATTCTCAAGTGTTCTGCATGCTCTTCTTCTAACTTGGAGTAAATCAAGATGTCATCAATGAATACAATCACGAATTTATCCAAATATTTCTTGAATACTCTGTTCATCAAATCCATGAATGCTGCTGGCACGTTTGTCAGACCGAATGCCATTACCAAAAAATCGTAATGCCCATATCTTGTACGAAACGCAGTCTTTGGAATATCTTCAGCTTTAATCTTCAATTGATGATAGCCTGATCGCAAATCTATCTTTGAAAACCATGCTGCTCCTTTTAGCTGATCGAACAAATCATCGATTCTCGGTAAGGGATACTTGTTCTTGATAGTGAGTTTATTCAATTCCCTATAGTCAATGCATAATCGTATGCTGCCGTCCTTCTTCTTCACAAATAACACCGGTGCACCCCATGGGGATACACTAGGTCGTATGATGCCTCGGTCTAGAAGATCTTGCAGTTGCGTTGACAATTCCTTCATTTCGACTGGAGCCATCCGATATGGAGCTTTCAAAACTGGTTCTGTACCTGGTGCTAGATCAATTGTGAACTCAATTTCTCGATCTGGTGGTAACCCTGGAAGCTCGTCTGGAAAGACGTCTGGAAACTCGCACACAATTGGAATGTCTTCTATTCTAGGACTTCCTCTTTCGGTATCTAACACGTAAGCTATGTATGCATCACATCCTTGTCGAAGCAATCGTTTAGTCTGCATCACAGTTAGAAATTTCTTCTGCTGTTTTTCGCCTTTGAATATTACTGTTGCATTCTCCGCAGTTCGCAATTTGACTCTCTTATTCGCGCAATCTATCTGAGCGTTATGACATGCTAACCAATCCATTCCCAAGATAATATCGAATTCTCCTAGCTTAAAAGGAATTAAATCTACCGAAAAATGATGTCTGGCTATTTCTATATCACACGCAGGACATACTCGATCTACCGGAACTTGGTCGTCATTCGCTAATTTTATAATTAACGTTTCGCCCAACCATTCGATTTCACAATATAACTTACCAAGAAATTCTTCAGAAACAAATGAACGAGTAGCTCCAGAATCAATTAATACTTTTGAAATTACAGAATTCACCAAAAGTGTACCTGCAATAACACTCGGACTCTGCACCGCTTCTTTTATGGTCATGTTAAAAGTTCTTGCTTTGGGTTGATTAGGCGGCGGCGGAGGTAATGCTAACATTCTTGGAACACTGGCTGCCATAGCTGATCCTTTGCAATTTCTGGCGATATGCCCTTTCTTTCCACACTGGAAACAAGTCATCTCTGCCGTTCTACCTGTTGGACATTCGTTAGAATAATGCCCTTTCTGCTTACACGGATAACACGTTACATCCCTTTTGATACATACACCAGTATGCTTTCGATTACATGTCTTGCAGTACGGCACTGGAACTCTGACCATTCCCTGCTGACTGGAGGTTTGGAAATGATTACCTGCCTTCTGTGAACCTTGTCCTATCCTTTTAAAATTCAAATTTGCCCGGGCTTGGAATCCCGGCTTTCTGCTGGAGCGATCTTGGAAACTTCCCTGTCCCTTGTCTTGCTGAGATCTTTCACTTTCCCCTTCTATAATCAAAGCTTTCTGAACTACGGCGGTATACGTCGTTAATTTGAAAACTGCAACTTGGCCACGAATCCATTGTCGTAATCCTTCTTGAAACCTTTGAACTAGTTTTTCTTCAGTGTCAACCTGTTCTGGAACAAACCTAGCCAACTCAGTAAATTTGGCTTCATATTCTGCCACGGACATATTTCCCTGCTTCAGTTCTAGAAACTTAATCTGCATTTGATTCTTCATATAGCGAGGAAAATGCTTTTCTAAAAACAACTCTTTAAACCTATCCCATGCAATAACTTCTTCACCCTCTAAGGCCTTTTTAGATTCCCACCAATAATTCGCCTCTCCTTTCAACAAGTAACTAGCAAAATCAGTCTTCTGGTCCTCACCTACCTTCACTAGTGCGAACGCTTTCTCTACTTCTTTTAACCAGGTGGTAGCTTTAATAGGATCAGTAGTCCCTTCAAACTCTGGAGGTTTAACCGACTGAAACTGCTTAAAAGTAACAACAGGTAATACTGGTGGTATTTGAAGCTCAGGACGAGGTGGCTGTTGTAACATTTGTTGTTGTATCTGATGTTGCTGATGCTGCATCTGCTGCTGCATCATTACCATCTGTTGTTGCATCAGATGGAACATTTGGTTCATGGTCTCATTAGTCTGATTTTCAGAATTGTTGTTAGAGGTCTCAGCCCTAGTCTTTCTTTTTGGTGCCATCTTCTTCTGATAATAAAACAGGTGATATTTATTTAACAGTTTAATAAACAATCGACAATATGTATGGAAAACAATTTATCCTGTATTCATACATGGTTTATTTAAAGAAAACAGTTGCTGAGTGTACAAACTGGAAATGTAAACAGTTAAATAAAATAATTGTTTTTTTTCAACAGGAATTATAATATGAAAAACTGTAAAGTGAAAGTAAATGCTATAAAACTGTAAAGACTGAAATTTAAATAAAAGAATTTGAAAAAGTTCATCTTATATATATGTGACACCAGCTTCAGGTGTAAATGCTTGATACAAAAAGTCTCGGGCTACTGGTCATCACTACGGCTACAAGTCACACTATCGCTACAAGTTAAACTACTACTACAAGTTAAACTATTGATACACATATACACACTACTCACTAGGTTATACTATGTTGCCTCTATATACACATGCACTCTGGAGTCACCGTCTCAAACCCTCTCAGAACCCAGGCGGAATACGCCTAAGCTCCTCTCTAAGTGCCTGGACCAAAGTCTGTGCCAAGCGAAAAACCCTGTAGAACTCTGCAAAAGAAGGAGGTCCATCATGAGTCAAATCATCCAGCTCCCAAGTAGCACTCATCAATACTGACTGTAATCGCTGTCTCATATAATAATCCGGCTGTAGGGCCGCTAACGGTCCTCTGTCCCTCTGATCAAACAGATGCATAATCTCTCGACACTGTGCCCGCCAATACTCCACATCATCCCTCATAACTCTATACTCATGGTATGGTACCATATGCGGCTGAGCAACCCGACCTACTGATTCCTGAGAAGGAACCCTCGGAATACCTGCACCCTGCTGGGGTAAACCTAACTGTAGATCCACATCATGCTCTCCCATCCCCTCTACTGGAATCATCTGAACTATGTCCGGCTCTGGGGCATGCACTGGTATAGGAGGTAACAATGGTGGTGGTGGTAACTCCTGCTCAATACCTAGTATAAACTGGTGCTCAATAGGTAAAGGAACCATCGGCTCGAAGAACTCAAATGGATCAAACATCTCTATGGGGTCATGCACTATCCCCTGTACTGGTGGTACCGGCTCCTGTGGCAATGGTGGTGGAGGTGGTAGAGGAGGAAACATATGCTCAAATACTGGAGGTATGGCTGGTGCTACTGGCCCAGTGACTGTCCTCTCAGAAGATGCAGAATAACCAGAAGATGCCATCTGATAATATACCAAAGAAAAGAAAAGGTCATTAACAATCCTAAGATTATTTCCCTATTCTAATATGACCTAAATCCTAACACTATTCATCCTAATTTGACTATCCCTATCTTATGTGATCTCCTTATCCTATCTTAATCCTAATGTTCTTATTTTCAGGGACCAAACCTACAGCTCTGATGCCGAACCTGTAACGCCCTCCAGACCCGGGGTATAAGTCTGGGGGTTACTAGATAATCACCAAACCTGTACAATTTGATTAACAATTAATACAGAAATGAAATTAAACCCCTTTAACACTAACCAGGATCTTTTTAGGTTGAAGTATGAAAACAGGAACCACTAACTACTTTTATTACAAACCAACATTCAAAGTCTCACAAACTCTCTTTATTACAAACCATTGTCTAATTCATTTTAAGCTAAGTTCAACTTTTATTCAAACACACACACCTACTATCTATCAACACTCCACCTGCTCGGGCAACTCAAAACTTTCTTCCTAGATTGGGATCAACACCTTGGGTATAAGAGGATCCCGAGGCTTGACTCGCTTCTTTACCACTCGAGTCCTAATTGGTTTCATATTCCTTCTTAACTGAAAACAATAAGGTGAATAACAACAAAAGGGGTGAGCCAAAAGTTGCTCAACAAGTCCACAAACATATAAACAGTGTTAAAGCATTTTAAATGAATCTGCCATCCCAGGTATATCTGCCAAGATATAACCTCACGAGAATAGAAAGAAGGCCATTACTAGCGAGTACAAATAAACTAAACTGGACACAAGTTCGCATCTATATTCTGCTGATCAGTCAGAATATAATGCAGATCCATATCTCAGTATATAGATCCAGTCGGGTACCCAGGCACTACGGCCCACGTCGAGGCACCAGTCATCCCGGTCCTCAGGATTAAGACACACTCAATCCCAAAATATCCTTATCCAGTCCATCACTTAGCAACCGGGACAATCGGTATGCTTTGATATATTCCAAACACTAGAATATATCAATATCCATGTGTTACCAACAGAATATGAATCAAGAATCCAAAGAAACGGAGAAATCAAGAATTGAAATGAAATATGAACAAAAGAATAGGGATTGTATATTAGTGATCAAGAACAATAATCAAGAGAATATAAATGTGATAAATATTTGAATCAATATCACTATTCCGAAAGTAGAATAGAGGAAAAACTTGCCTTCTGCGCGACTTACTGCAATTGAATCACTTATGTCTATCTCCTTGGACTATTACCGACTGAACTGGCCTGGCTGGCTTAGCTTCTGTTGGCAAAACAGACTGGTTAAGTCACGTCGTACTTCATTTGCATCTTGAATCGACTTCAAACTGATCCTAACATCTACCCATGCGCTTTTGATAGACTCATGTATTACATATAAGCAAGTAAGACTCGATTAACCACGTAATACACATAAGCACATAAGCACATAATCATTTTTATGGTTAAAATAATTTTTAAAACCAAAATCGACTCGCTGATCGCTCAACTGATCGTTATCTGACTCGTTTCCCATTTTTCCGGAATTTTTCGGACTCGTCTCGGCACGTAACTTGACTGATAATTGAAAGGCATATGTCATAGCCTACTCGTTTATTCGAGTATTTAACTCAACTCAAATAAGAATGTAATAAGTAAATAGTGGATCAATCATCAGAGAGATCTCACAAAGTAACATCTGTCAAAGAATAAAGAAACATTGTTCATCTGCAGACTTGAAGATTCACTGGAAGAAGTTCAAGAATTTGATCATGCCTCAGTGATATAAATCAAGATCGTGGATTTAATCAAGTGACAGAGATCTCATCAGGGTATCATTTATTACAAGGATTCAATCAGAATATCAAAGTCAAGACATGAAGAAACGTCACCAAAGTTAGTCACTTATGAACCAGACAGTACATCGAGTGTCAGCATTGAAGTGGCGGAATCGATTCATAAGTCTCAGTGACTTTCAGAAGATTGTCAGAAGAATGGATGCTGCTCAGGGTTAGTATTAATTCTCTATTAATTAATTAAGTCATATAATTTAATTAAGAAAATAAATTATATCTGCAAGGATTAATTTATTGATTAATTGAATTAAATTGATTAATTAATTTAGAATTAATATTAAGGATTTACAGAATTTTAATTGGTTAAAATCTGTTTTAATTCTAAAAAGACAACTAATTGTACTAGTATGACAATCGGTATGACAATTGATAGTCATACCGAAAGTCATGCTAATTCAGTTGACTGTCTTGATGGAATTATTATTTAGATTAAAATCACTTATTAATTCAGTAAGACAAATTTCATTTGTACTACTATGACAATCGGTATGACAATTGATTGTCATACCGAAAGTCTTGCTAGTTCATTTTAATTGTCTTGCTAGCTCTAAAGATTGTCACACCGAAAGTCTTATTGGACAAAGGATTGTCATACCAGTTCATTAATCTCGGCTGTGTTGATTAAAAGAAGCAGAAGCATCCAATTGATAAACACACACAAAAAGCAATCAAACAGAACATACTCAAGAACAAAAAGAAAAAGGAGCAGAAAAATATTACATCTCTTCTGCAACTTCAAGATCAATTTCTAGATTGTAAAGTTAAATCCAATCAACTAGAAATACTTATCTTGTTCTTGTGTATCAATCTAGCGGATTAAAATTCCTAGAACTTAATCTCAAATCGCATTTAGCATTTGATCTTTTAATTACAAAAATAGAAAAAGTTCATGTCGAATTTATTCTAGATTTGTAATAATTGATTTGAGATTAATCCCTTGTAACCGATACCGTAGTTGTAACACCTTTCAAGTTTAATAAAAGTTTTATTTAACTTGAATTTTGTTTCACAATTTTATTCCGCATTTTATTCGATTAAACGGTATTGTTTGCATTCAACCCCCCCTTCTACAAACAAATTGGGACCTAACAATTGGTATCAGAGCCTTCTGATTAACGTACAAATCTAGATCCTAGACTTTTGTGTTTCTTTCACTTCTTGAATTTTTTATTCACTCAAAAAATTCATAATGACTACACAAAAAGTTGGAACCGTTAAAATTCCACTTTTCGATAAAGAAAATTATGTTATGTGGAAGAAGAAGATGCTACTGTTTTTACAGGTTGCTAATCCCAAATATTTGCAAGTGTTGAAGAAGGGTCCAAAAATTCCTATGGTTATGGAACCAGAGGTAATAGAAAATGATGTGGTGATCACCAAAGCGAGAACTTATGTGAAGGATCCTGAGGACTTCTCTCCTGCTGAAATAGAAGAAGCTTCCCTGGATGCTAGCCTTCAATTAATCTTAGTAGATTCCCTTAATCCCCTGATGAATAGACATGTGATGAATTGTAAAGATTCCAAACATATCTGGGAAACTATTGAGATTATTAATGAAGGCACAGAGGAAGTTAGGGAGAACAAACTAGAAATCCTAACCTCTGAGTATGAATACTTTAAATCCAATCCAGGAGAAGGAATCACTGAAGTGTTTGAGAGGTACAATGCATTGATCAACAACCTGAACATTAATGGTAAATACTATTCCATCAGGGAGGTCAACAAAAAGTTCCTTTTAACACTGCCAACTCATCTCGAACATAGAATCACTGCCATAAGAGAAGCAAGAGATCTGAGTGAGATTTCTTTGGAAAAGCTCTATGGTGTGTTAAAGACTTATGAGTTGGAGCAGATTCAGCAGAAGGAAGTTTACGGGAAAGGAAGAGTGGTCAGCACGTCTACTGCTCTAGTAGCTGATGAACAACAACAACAACCACAATATCAACAACAATCTCAACAGTCAGAAAGAATGGTACAGTCTTCCAAGGTTGAAGATAATGTGATAGTAGCAGAATTTGATTCTCCTACTACAAATCAATCAGGAGATGATTATTATTCCTTGGAAGAACTGGAGCAATTGGAGGATGAGTCAATGGCCCTGATTGTCAAGAGATTCTCAAATGTCAGATTCAAAAGGAATCCCAAGTTCAAGTACAAGTCCAACTACAACAGATTCCAGAAAGGTGGATCTTCATCCTCTAACACCAGCAGTGGTGGGTATAAAACAGGGATGGTTGATCGAAGCACCATTCGATGCTTCAACTGTAATGAGTTGGGACACTTTGCCACAGAATGCAGGAAGCCAAAACAAGCTAGGAAGAACTCTTACGATTCTAATCAAAAGAGTAAATCTGAAAGGGCGTACCTGGCAAAGGAAAGAAGCTGGGATGATACTGACAGTGAAGATGAAGAAGTTGGGAATCTTGCTCTCATGGCTAGTAATGCAAGCACCTCATCGTCAAGAAAAGAGGGCATTAAATAGGTACAACCGGTAGTGTGGATTCTTGACAGCGGATCGTCAAGACATATGACCGGAGATAGAGCCCTGCTATCAAATATGGTTGAGAAAGCTGGCCCAGTGGTTACCTTTGGAGATAACAGCAAAGGTTTAACGGAGGGATATGGCTGTTTGCTAGCTGGAAATGTTATCATTGAAAATGTATATGTTGTGCAAGGACTTGAACACAATCTGCTTAGCATTAGTCATTTCTGTGACAACGGCTACAATGTTTTATTCGACAAGCTGAAGTGTCAGATTCTGCACAAGAAAAGTGAAAAACCCTCCTTAATGGGAATCTGGAAAGGAAATCTGTTCGTAGCTGACATGAACTCTGGAAGCAATCTTGAAGTCAATTGTTTCTATGCAAAGGCATCGTCAGATGAGAGTTGGCTATGGCACAAGAGACTTTCCCATCTCAATTTCAAAATAATGAATTCTCTTGTCAAAAGAGAATTGGTAAGAGGTCTGCCTCAGCTGGAATTCTCTCCAGAAGGACTATGTGAGGCTTGCCAGAAAGGAAAGTCAAAGAAAGCAAGTCACAAAGGCACTGACACATCTTCCATAACTGGTGTTCTGCAATTATTGCACATGGATTTATTTGGTCCAGTTAATATCCTTTCTATGTCAAAGAAGTGTTACTGTCTTGTGATAGTTGATGACTATTCCAAGTATACGTGGGTTTTATTTCTTCACTCTAAGGATGAAACACCACAAGTTGTGATTGATCATATCAAGATGATTGAGTTAGATTCTAACGTCCCTGTTAGAGCAATAAGGTCAGATAATGGGACAGAATTCAAGAATGCACTTCTCAATGGATTCTGTACAGACAAAGGGATTACCAGACAATTTTCAACTCCTAGAACCCCTCAGCAAAATGGAGTGGTAGAAAGGAAGAATCGTACATTGATTGAAGCTGCAAGAACGATGTTAAGTGAATCAGGTCTTCCAATGTACTTTTGGGCTGAAGCTGTCAATACTGCATGTTATACTCAGAATCGAACTCTAATCAACAAAGACTTCATGAAAACTCCTTATGAGATTTTGAATGAACAGAAACCTTCTATCAAATACTTTCATGTATTTGGTGCCAGATGCTTCGTGCTCAAGGATGGAGATGATCGTCGTGGTAAGTTCGAGGCAAAGGCATATGAGGGTATTTTTGTTGGATATGGAAGAAGATCATATAGAGTGTATATCATTGATCATCACAAAGTAACTGAAAGTGTCAATGTTACATTTGATGACACTAAACTCCCTAGTATCCAAACTGAAGATCCTTCTGAGAAACTGAAGTTTGATGATACGTCAGATTCAGAATCAGAACATGGTCAAGAACCTGAGGTTGTTGCTGGTGAAGAACCTGTTAATCCTGATGATACTCAAGGTAATAGTGATGGAAACTTTGGCAACAATGGAGATACCACTGCTACTGATGGAGAATCTTCAAGTCAACATGGCAACAACTCAGGGGGAGATGCTGAAGGATCATCTAGTAGGACACAACATCACAATGAATTTCAAGGCGAATCATCAAGATCAAATCTTCCAAGACAGACTGTCTGGAATAAAGCTCACCCTTTTGAGTTGATTATTGGTGATCCAGATGTTGGAGTCAGAACTAGACGTGCTACTCAAAATGAGTGTCTGTTCTCAGGATTTCTTTCTGAGATGGAACCTAAGAAAATTGAAGAAGCACTGACTGATCCAGATTGGGTAATTGCTATGCAAGATGAACTCAATCAGTTTGAAAGTCAACAAGTCTGGAAACTGGTACCTAGGCCTGTACACAAGAAAGCTGTTGGTACTAGGTGGGTATTCAGAAATAAACTAGATGAAGATGGTGTGGTTACAAGAAACAAGGCAAGACTGGTAGCTAAAGGGTATTCTCAAGCTGAAGGCATTGATTATGATGAAACCTATGCTCCAGTGGCTAGACTTGAGGCCATCAGGTTATTTCTGGCATTCGCAGCATTTTCAAACTTTAAAGTTTATCAAATGGATGTCAAGAGCGCCTTTCTGAATGGAAAGCTGGATGAAGAGGTATATGTAGAGCAACCTCCTGGTTTTGAAGATCCAGATCATTTGGATTTTGTCTTCTTTCTTTTCAAGGCTATCTATGGGCTAAAACAGTCTCCAAGAAAATGGTATGACACTCTCTCTGAATTTCTTATTGAAAATAGCTTTGTTAGAGGTGTCATAGACAAAACTCTCTTTTCTAAAAAACATAAGAATGATACTATATTAGTCCAAGTCTATGTGGATGATATAATATTTGGGTCTACTAATGATAATCTCTGTAAGAGATTTGCTAAGTTAATGCACAGCAAGTTTGAAATGAGCATGATGGGAGAGCTGAAGTTCTTTCTTGGATTACAAGTAAATCAAAGGTTAGATGGAACATTTATTTGTCAATCCAAATATCTCAAGGAACTCCTCAAAAAGTACAATCTAGAGGATTCTGCATCAGCAAGGACTCCATCAACTACAGCTGTCAAGCTTGGACCATGTGAAAACTCCATTAAGGTAGATGTCACAAGCTACAGAGGTATGATTGGCTCGTTACTCTATCTTACTGCAAGTAGACCAGATATTATGTATGCTACATGTTTATGTGCAAGGTTCCAAGCGGATCCTAGAGATATTCGTCTCGTTGCTGTTAAACGAATCTTAAGATATCTTAAGGGAACACCAAATCTAGGTATTTGGTACCCTAAAGAATCTGGTTTTAACCTTGTCGGATATACAGATTCAGATTATGCAGGAAGTGTTGTTGATAGGAAAAGCACCTCAGGAAGTTGTCAATTCCTAGGAAGCAGGCTAGTCTCTTGGTACAGCAAGAAACAGCAAAGAGTTTCCAACTCAACGGCCGAGGCTGAATATATTGCTGCTGGAAGCTGCTGTGCTCAGATCTTGTGGATTAGGAACCAACTACGAGACTATGGCTCTGTATTGAACAAGATTCCTATTTTATGTGACAACACAAGTGCAATAGCCATCACCAACAACCCTGTGCAGCACTCGAGGACAAAGCACATTGACATCAGGTATCATTTTATTAGAGAGCACGTCATGAATGGTACTGTTGAACTATTTTTTGTTCCAACAGAAGAACAAATAACATATATTTTCACTAAACCATTTGACGAATCCACATTTACCAGATTAGTTGGTAAATTGGGCATGTTGAATAGTTTTAGTGATTAATTTAGTTAATATCTGTGATCTGTTCTTGAATGAATTTACAAATGAATTTTTCATAAATGAAAAATTCATTTGCAAATTTATGTTATCATTTTATCATATTTCTTGCTTATTTCTATGTAATATATATTATCTTATCTATTTTTATTTTCCCTACTTGTTAATTTAAAATATCTCAGAATATTTTATTTCCTCTAAACATATTTTACTATGAATTTTATTTGCTAAAATTCAATAGAAATCTATTTTTGGAATAAAAAATAATAAATTCTGATATATTGTCTTTGGTTCTGTAAATATTATAGGTCTGTATTTCAGTTTTGATATTTTGTTATATAATTTCTGTACATATTTGAGTGTCTTTCTACTGAAATGACAATCGGCAAGACAATTGAAATTATCTTGCTGAAAATCATTTCAGTACTTATATATATATATACTTATTTTCATATTAATTCTGTGTGAAATCCTTTTATTTCCAGAATGACAATCGGCAAGACAATTGAAATTGTCTTACTGAAAGTCATTTGCGAATATAATTGTCATTTCAGTGTTTTTCAGTATAGTTTTATACTGGCAAGACAATCGGTATGACTATTGATTGTCTTGCCAGTTATAAACATTATATATATTTATTTTATTTTATTTTATACTGGTATGACAATCGGTATGACTATCAGATTGTCATACCAGTTATATATTATCACTTGTTTTACTCTTATTCTTTTCGGTTATTTTCTTTCTTTTGCCTGGTATGACAATCGGTATGACAATCCAGGATTGTCATACCAGCTGTTATATAAAGGCGTTTGTTGTTTTTTTTACCATCACAACAGTTTTCTTTTCTTTCAAAAATTCGAACAGTTTCCTCATTCTCTCTCTTCTCTCTCTTCGATCAAAAACATCTTCAAATCTGTTTTGATTCTCCTTGCTCGAGTTTTTACTCAGCTTACTAATTCATCACTTTGTGGTATATACATACAAGTATATACATACAAAGGTGCTGTTGAATTTTTGTTAAATCTATATTTTATTTCGATTTGTGTTTGTTGATTTTGAGCATTTTTATTTCTTATTTTAATTTCTGATTTGTGTCGTTTGGTCTTTCAAAACTGTGTTTGTGAGTTAGGAATTTTAACGAGATACATTTCTGTCTAAATTTTTCGATTATAATTAATTTAATTCGAATTATTAAATAAATTTAATTAATTCGAATTTTCTTAATATTATTCTTAAAATTCTGAAAGCGTGTGTCTTATTATTATTTTAAATGGCTCTCAATTTCCAAATTGTCGCGCATAATCAGGTTGGTTATTTTAATCCGGAAAAATGTGATGTTGAAAAATTTAAGCCATGGATTAGATTTTTAAATGACCATTCGATTGTTAGCTCTGCTATTAAATCAAATGTGATTTTAAACGTCGATCTACTTAGACTGATTTGCACAACCTCTACTGTGGCCGATGATTCAAAATCTTTTTCATTCACCGTCGCAAACACACAGTATGTAGTTGATGAAATAGTCGTCAATCGTGCGTTAAATTTTCCACTAGACAATTTCTGTAATTTACCCTCTGAAAATGATATCACAAATTTTTTCAATGCTATTCACTATCAGGGGGTGATCAATTTAACCAAACTTTCTAAATCAAATTTGGTGTCTGAATGGGATATTTTCTTTGATACACTTTCCAAAGTGTTTGCCAACTGCACAAAATCCAATTTTCATAACATCACTTCCACTCTGCAGTATATTGGTCTTGCGGTTGTTTTCAATCAAAGGATCAATTTTGGCAAACTACTTTTTCCCATTCTCTTGAGACGTCTAACTTCTGCTTTACGTGATCATTCTACAAATCGTAGGGTATCATGTTACTATGCTCGTTTTCTCATGCTTATAGCAGATCATCTACTCACACCTGAACACAAAGCCCTTTTTGCTAACTCTGCAGTAACCGAACCCCCTCCAGTTAGCAAAAAGATTTACACTCGCCAAGACATAACCTTCAAATTCATGCAAGTTCCAGTACTTGTATCTGCTTTCATGGCCACTTATATTCCTTTACCTATTTTCAATCTTCCCGGCCATGAACAGCAACCTCAACCTCCAGTGGTTCAAGCCACCCAGGCTCTTCCATTACAGGTAGTAATTCCTCACTCTCACTCTCTTCCTACTTCTGTTGAAAGACCCCCAGTGGTTGATAGGGCTGACCATGAAGTTGTAGAACCACAGCTTCAATCCCAGGTTATAGAGCCAAACACAGAGTCACATTCTATCTCAACCTCTCCCCCACTGTCTAAAATGTTACCCAGGAGATTACTAGGAAGTAGTACATTGTTAAATATGAGTGAACCCTCAGCTCTGCCTCCTCCTAAGAAAAGAAGAACATATTCTGAGGCATCTGAAAGCCCATCCTTGTCCTCCCAACAGGACATGGACTTTGAAATGGCCAATGAACAGTTACTAGAGGCATTCTCTCAACAGGATGCATCTATTGAAATTCGCCATAGGGCCATGGCATCTTGTACTGAGTCAAGCACAATTCCATTACTCACAATGGAACCATACACTTCCCCAGATCATACTCAGGACACACAGCGAGGAGTGCACGTAGAGTCGGTTACAGTGCCTGCCATAGTTATGGCAGAAGAGCAGTCACATGCTTCAGAGGGAAAATCTGACTCTCCGCCATCTTTAATAGAGTCATTTTCTCCCCTCCCAGAACCAACACCTCTGGCTCCCTTATGGGATTCTCCACTCGCAGATTTATCTGGAGAAAGTGGAGGGCAACTCGGTCAATCTATCCCTGAAGCAATTCAGACATCTATTCCAAAAGATTTGATAGTATTGACTGAGGATCGGGACTCGCGAATTCCCATTGCACCACCACTGACCTCTCTTGAAGAGGCTAGGGTGATTTTTAATGCAGGTACAGAAGAACAGCAACAGGAAGACTCCTCACGAGCAATTATATTGAGAGAAACACATGCACGTGAGGTGAGTGAACCAAACACGAGTGAAATTCAGGTGAGAGCACACACAGACACTGATACTGTAAACCTGTTAGCTCAGATTGCTGCCCTAAAAGAAGAACTTGCTAAAAGCCAAGCTGAAGCTCAAGCATTCAAAGCACAAGTGGTTGAACGGTCTTCTTCTTCCACCTCTGTCAACAATCAGCTTGCAATCATAAGGAATGACATCTCAGATCTAAAGACCACTGTAATACCAAAGCTCAATTCTATTCAGGACACTCCAACTTTATCAGCTGATGACATATCCAACTTCTGCTCTCTACACACAAGAATGACTTCTCTTGAAGACCTCGTTGAGATGAATCATTCACTGGACTCCTCAAGATTTCTAAAGATAGAGACGGGCATGGAACATCTCAATGAAGGGATGAAGCACCTATATTACATGATCAAGAATTCTCATTGCCCTAATGAAGAACAAAGAGCTTATTTTGAAGGACCGTCTGGTGGAGGATCAGGCTCTGGAGGTGATGGAGGTTCCAAAGGAAGATCAGAAGAGGATCCCTCAACTAAGGGGGAGAAGAAAGGGAGTAGTGCCAAAGGGAAAGAAAAAGATACCTCTGCTGGAAACAAAGGAAAGGCTGATGATGTCTACTACAGTGGAGAACAGGATGACTTTGATATTTTTGACATTCCCACTGAACCAGTTCAGGAAGATAAAGATGGGTTATTTGAAGCTGAAGAGGAAAGTGATTTTGAAGATTGGGAAGAGGAAGATACAGTGGATCCTATGTTTGAGAAAGAATTTCAGAAGGAGCAGTCAGAGATGAAAAGAAAAGAAGCTGAACTCAAGAAGGTCTCTCAGATCATTGACAGGAGGAAAGACATACAAAGAACAGAAACTCTTCAAAAGCAACGTCTTCATGACATTAAGGCTCAAGAAAGGAGAAGAGATGTCAGACTAAAGATTGGTGAAAAATGGGATGAAGCTAGGAGAGTACTTGATATGCCTCAGCTGAGCACTAACAATGATAGGCAGTTCTTACATCTTCTTGACAAGCTGGAAATCTCAAATCCTAACAATGACATGTACATGAATGCTATCAAGACTGAAGTCTCAAGGATCACAGCTGCTTTTGATAGATCCCTAAATGAGATGAGCATTTTTGTATACTGTCAGAGTGAAGGATCATTCAAGGTGTCACTTCATCTATTTGAGAATCGTTCTTTGTCAGAGATTTGGGTTCTTTTAAACAAAGTCAAAAGAAGCTCAGAATTGAATGAAGTTCTTCGAGAAAGGGTTAAAGAGTTTGCCAGCAGGGCTAGTCCTCAAGTGGTCAACAATCCTCATCAAGTGAGATTCTTTAAGTCTGATTATCTTCAAATCTGTCAGCTAGATGTACAATCTCTTAAAGACTACTCAGCTAAGCATCTGGTCTGGATGGAACATCATTTGAGAACTGCTGGATATTCATCCATGTTGAAGACTCAAGCTGCTGACTTGATTCAAGCTTATTGTGAAAAGAATGTTAAAAGGTACAATCAACTCAAGAATAAGCTGAAGTCAGTTGGAGTTCAACCAGTCAGACCAGCAAGCTTCACTTCAGAAAAGGATCGTGTCTTTGACAAGGAATTGCTTCAAGATTTAGAAGAAGGTGAAGTCAGAAGAGAAGACAACTGAAGTCAATTAGCTCAAAACTCAATGTAATATGATTAGAGCTTTATGAATCAAGATAGTCTAATGTAGTTATATGTTCAGGCTAGAGGAACATCTATCTTGTATTCACTTGTAAATTTCATTTGGAATCTGGAAAATGTTAAATATAATCCAGAACTTTTCTGCTATTTACTTTACATTACTGTTTATATCTTTTTCTTATTTGTTAGTTGAGTTATCCTCTAGGTATTTGTTGTTATTGTCTAACAAGCAAATAGGGGGAGATTGAAAGGCATATGTCATAGCCTACTCATTTATTCGAGTATTTAACTCAACTCAAATAAGAATGTAATAAGTAAATAGTGGATCAATCATCAGAGAGATCTCACAAAGTAACATCTGTCAAAGAATAAAGAAACATTGTTCATCTGCAGACTTGAAGATTCACTGGAAGAAGTTCAAGAATTTGATCATGCCTCAGTGATATAAATCAAGATCGTGGATTTAATCAAGTGACAGAGATCTCGTCAGGGTATCATTTATTACAAGGATTCAATCAGAATATCAAAGTCAAGACATGAAGAAACGTCACCAAAGTTAGTCACTCATGAACCAGACAGTACATCGAGTGTCAGCATTGAAGTGGCGGAATTGATTCATAAGTCTCAGTGACTTTCAGAAGATTGTCAGAAGAATGGATGCTGCTCAGGGTTAGTATTAATTCTCTATTAATTAATTAAGTCATATAATTTAATTAAGAAAATAAATTATATCTGCAAGGATTAATTTATTGATTAATTGAATTAAATTGATTAATTAATTTAGAATTAATATTAAGGATTTACAGAATTTTAATTGGTTAAAATCTGTTTTAATTCTAAAAAGACAACTAATTGTACTAGTATGACAATCGGTATGACAATTGATAGTCATACCGAAAGTCATGCTAATTCAGTTGACTGTCTTGATGGAATTATTATTTAGATTAAAATCACTTATTAATTCAGTAAGACAAATTTCATTTGTACTACTATGACAATCGGTATGACAATTGATTGTCATACCGAAAGTCTTGCTAGTTCATTTTAATTGTCTTGCTAGCTCTAAAGATTGTCACACCGAAAGTCTTATTGGACAAAGGATTGTCATACCAGTTCATTAATCTCGGCTGTGTTGATTAAAAGAAGCAGAAGCATCCAATTCATAAACACACACAAAAAGCAATCAAACAGAACATACTCAAGAACAAAAAGAAAAAGGAGCAGAAAAATATTACATCTCTTCTGCAACTTCAAGATCAATTTCTAGATTGTAAAGTTAAATCCAATCAACTAGAAATACTTATCTTGTTATTGTGTATCAATCTAGCGGATTAAAATCCCTAGAACTTAATCTCAAATCGCATTTAGCATTTGATCTTTTAATTACAAAAATAGAAAAAGTTCATGTCGAATTTATTCTAGATTTGTAATAATTGATTTGAGATTAATCCCTTGTAACCGATACCGTAGTTGTAACACCTTTCAAGTTTAATAAAAGTTTTATTTAACTTGAATTTTGTTTCACAATTTTATTCCGCATTTAATTCGATTAAACGGTATTGTTTGCATTCAACCCCCCCTTCTACAAACAAATTGGGACCTAACAATAATCAAACAAGTCACAAAATCAACTAACTTCTAAAAAAATAATAATTAAGCTTTGATATTATTTTTAATGAAAAGGATTCATTTTTCTGAGTTAACAGGCTTTCGTTTCACGCAAAACGGACTAACGGTTGAATTATTATTAATTAAATACTGATAATTCCATTTATTAATCATTATAAATAATTATTACTAATTTTTAAAACCCAAAAATAATTTTTTAAATCATTATTTAAGAAAATCAGAATTAAAAATAATTCTTCTATAATTTTTGAAATTAAAATGAATTTATTATGATTTACTGAAAATTATTTGATTAATTATCAAAATAATTAATCACTTTTAAGTAATTAATAAGTAATAAATAAATAATAAATAATTAAGAAAATAATTCAATCTGATTTTTAGAAAATAATTCAGAATTATTTATAATATAAATTAATTAATTAAATAATTAATTAATCAATTTACAAAATAAATAAAACTAATTTTTAAAATTAATAAAAATAAAAAGTAAAAATAATTTCCAGAAACATATGTCAGAAAACAACATCTAACAAGGTGGATCAAAACGGGGTTCTGGAAACGGGTCAACCGGGTTGGATTCCGGGTCTGTGAAGAACACCACCAGAATCTGGGTTTAAACCCAGAATCTGGGTTTAAACCCAGAATCCGGCGACTTCACCGGACTCCAGCGAGTCCAAATCCTGGCCAAACGGACACCGTTTGGTTCCGTTTTAGATCCCAAAACATCCCAAACTACTTCCCCAATCTGTTTCAGACCAAAATCGACCAGAAACATCCCTGGATATCATTCTCCGATCAAAATCATCAAGAACTCTGGCCAAAAATCCAAATCACTCATTTGTACATAACATCAAACGTTATATAGTGCAAAATGAAGCTAAGAACATATACAATCAAAGCCCGACCCGATTCTTCGAGTGAGAAATCACGACTTGATTCTTCGACCCGAACCTGTTCTTCCCGACCCGATTTCAGAGAATTTTTTGGTAATTTTGCAGATTTTAATGATTAATTATAATTAATTAAATAAAAATTAGGCTATTTATAGTAGTAAAAATAATACTCCTAATTAAAATTAAGGGGCTAATTATACATTAAATAAAAAATATTGGGCCCTAATTTTTATAATTTTTGAGTATTAAAATTTAATTTATAAATATTTTATATATGCAATATATATGCCAAAAATTCCCAAAAATTGTGAATAATACAAAAATGCAAAGAAATAATATAAATGAAAGTCCTATAATTTTATAAAAATAAAAATGTGATTTTTGTGGGGTTTTTGACACCCAATGGGGCCCGGAAAAATCATTTTTCGCAAAACGAGAAAATTTATAAATTATCTAGATGTTCAGAACAAGGTGATTGTAAAAGCCATTTGATGAAAAATAAGGCCCATTATTTTATTTGAAATACTGGCTTTAAAATCATCATTTGGGTCATAAAAAATTTGAAATAAAACCTATAAATGCATAATAAAATATCTGAAAAATACCTTAAAATACAGAAAAGACATGGAATACACGTATCACGTAACAGTTAGGGTTTATTAGATAATCACACATAAATGACACATTAATTCACATATTTTATTATAATCATGATATAATATAAACGTAAAGTTCCCAGTCGTTACAATAATACTGTTTGTCCCACTCAGAAGCAAATTTTGGGAGGGGAAAACAATTAAATTTGAAAGGAATGCAACATCCTCCTTTTTGATATCATCATAAAGAATTTATTAGGAAAAGAAGTTCATAATATTTAGGAATCAAAAAGGAATATACGCTATAATATTGGAGACAAGAATGATACCGTTGGTTACCATCCATATTTCACTTATATTCATCTTTCGAGCTTGTTCGATCATATCCCAGTTGTATCATATAACAACTTTAGAAAATACGCTGAAATGCCTTCCCAATTTAAGCATTATAGTAGATTCTTACTGGTTATGTCTTTTGTCTGCAACATCACGCCTACACGTACAATATTTTAACAATTCGATCATAATGGAGTTCTTACCAGATAACCTCGAGTTTTTTTATAGTTTAGAATAACCACGAATCATTCAATATAATAATCCTTTCGTTAATGATATTCTTCTTTTACAAAAGTTCGAAAATCTTCCCAATCTTCTTCGATCACGCCCCGACCCCTTTTAAATCAATGAATACTTTAAACTTTAATGGTCTCTACCACTGGATGAATATTTACTCCGTACGCGGATTCTGTTATTAACCTTGTCAAACCGTTAGGAATAGTCAACTTTTTTATAATCACGGGTTACTTCGTTCTCTGAATTAACAATACTAAGTCTGAAACAAACATCCTTCCAGGAAATCCGGGTCTTTTAACAAACAAGAAACTCAAGTAGTAACTTGACAACCAAGGTTTAAAACTTATTTTATTCAAAAAGGCTTTTAGAAATTTTGTAAGGAAAAATCTTTTTTGAAAACTTGTTAAAAATTTTGAAAATCGCAAATCTGGTTGTCCTTACTATATGAGTTGGTTGTTGTCCTTTTGACCTATAACAAGGTACCAAAGAAACAATCACATAAAGGTCCGTTCACTTCAACCTACCCTTTTTTTTATCGTGTCCATATGCCTTCCTTAATCGACGATCACTTCAATTATCGTTGCATGTTATTGTATTCGTAGCTTCACGTCAATAGTTTCATACTGGTAATGCTCCCGTCATCAACTTTGCAGTCGTAAAGTAGAACAGGTTATCCAATAGTCAACAAGTCTATTTCATAGAACAAAGTTTGCTCGTATTACATCACATTACTATTTTACATATCACATTTATCATAGCACCATTATTTAATTCATAAAAATTCCAGATTCATACTTTTCTCTCTAACTCTTTCAAAATTCATCTAATTCATCCCACAACTAATCACGGGTGGCTTAGTCACTAATGGCTTCTTTTAACCTGGTAACAACTATCCTCTGAAACACTTAAATCTTCTTCTCACCTTTGTCAATATCTCAGGTACTCACCATTTAGTGTAGCTCTCGAATCCGTTCTCGTAGGTATTGTTGCTTCATAGGATGAGTTTTAAACTGGGGGTATAGAACAGGGGGTAGGGTAAACTGAAAAGATACATTCACAGCCGAAAGTCCAGTAAAATAAGAATAAACAGATGGAGGTTCTTAATTAGGTAGTCTCGTATCAAGAGGTGGTAGAATAGCGTAGAATAACTGGAAGAGATGCAACTGTCATAACAGAAGGCAGTACCATTAATACCGATGGAGGAGCAAGGTGCAAATCAGATATGAGAGAAGATGACGATCCTCGAACGGGAAGCTCCAAATGATCAGATAATACAGAGAAATCAGGATTTGCCATTGCCGTTGTCTGGAAATCACTTCGCAAGCTAAGAATCCCGAATCGCAGTACGAACCATGCCGGAGACCTACTATATGGTCGCACTCATCCTCACGACGTCTTATCTTTCTATTTCCTATTCCTAATCCTAACCCTCTACCCAATCCCGACAATCTAGGCTTGTTTCAGTGACTTATAACATGTAGCTCTGATACCAACCTGTGGCACCCTCCAAACCCGGGTCAGAAGTTTGGGGTCCACAACACAAATATAACATATAAACCTGTATATAAGATACTATTTGCAATGACCCTGCTTTACGTAACCACAGATCGCAACAGGTTAAAGTATGAAAATAAGCCACAACCTTAACTTTTATTACATTGTACCAATTCCCAACTAATTTAACTTACAGCTGATAATAAAATTATTCTTACAATTTTACTATCTCACTACCGTAATAAGCTCCTGCTAGCTCGATCCAACTCAATCTGGAATCCTAGATCGAACATTAAACTGGGAAACCTCTCTATCAACCGTATCCTTCTTAACTGTAGAATACATAAAAAGATTTGCAAGAGTGAGCTAACTAGCTCAGCAAGTCACAATGACAATAACTGAGGTTAATCAATGATCAAATGAGATAATTCAGAGGAATCAAGTTCATTGCTAAACAATCATTAGAACTGGATATTAATTTTAAGTTATAAAAAAAAGCCAAGGTTAGGGTGCTGATCAGTCACACACTAACCCCGAGCAAGCACACAGCACTGCTCTAATTACTGGATCCAAGGCACACATTGGCCTAACTTGACCATTGGTACGGTCTGACCACGAATCTAGTCCACATATATAAAACTATCCAATCCTAAAGCAGTTCAATATGATAAACAATATAATTCGATAAAACAAGATCATAATCAATGATGGTTAAACACTTGAATAAAAACGTAAGGAAACTCATGGATATCTCAAGGGTATATCAGGGTATGTATAGGAAATGATTTTCAGTTTGTAAAATGATCAGGTATTAGACGAATACTGATTTTTCAAGGTATAGTTATTTGATGTTATAAAGAATGGTTGGATTATAAAAGTTTCTGCATTTTCAAATAATTTTGTTCCAGTATTTGGTGTTTGATAGTTATACATTTGGGGAGTAGTGTTATACTTGTGTGATTTGGTATCTGAAAATCAACAAAGGATGGTTTACGAAAAATTTAAGGCTTATGGCTCAAGAATCAAGTGAGGTGATTCGGGTTCAAGGTTGTATGATTCAAAGTACTTACAGAATAAAAAAGAGCTATTTTGAATACTTAACAATATTTCATGAGAGAATTTAGAAACATTTGCATTATATTTTGGAAAAGGTTTAGAAGTACTTGCCTTACAGGGCTTTACAACTATTACTGATCAACTCCGAGCCGACTCTGCCGCTCAGGCTTTAACGTCTAACCACTAGATCATATTGGATTCGACTTCAATACTCAGGTTTCTCTATTAAAACTCTACTGGGCTCGTCGACTGACTACTAGGTCATCTTTAGTCCATCGTCCATTTTCGGTTTCCCGACTAGAACCTACAAGGTCGAAATACTCTATGTTAGATGTCTAGGTATGCTTGACATAGCCTCGATACTAATTCTTACCCAACGATATTCAAACCCGACTCGTAATTATGAATAACATAATTATGAAGGTCGAAAGTTGGCGTTTACTAGTTTCGTGTTATCTGATTAGTGTCATCACCATTACATACTAAGGTTAGGAACAATAAGGCTATTGAATGAAGTATTTAATTAAGTTAGAATTCCATGTTTGTCATATATAGTAATTCAACCTCAATTCTCTTAGTTAATGTTATTTAGTATAATCTCTTAGTTTAATAAAAACCCAATTTATTATTTGTCTTAGCATTGAGCGATAACCATACATTGTTGCATAGGTGCATAAATTGAACTTAACCTAAACCAGTCTCTGTGGGAACGAATCTGATTTATATCTTATACTACTTGCGAACGCGTATACATGCGTGAATATTAGCGCATGTTTTCACCCTAGCAAGTTTTTGGCGCCGCTACAGGGGACTCGGTGTTAATTTTTAGTTTATGTGCTTGTCATCAGTGGTCGTTAAAGTTCACTGACTCGGACTCTTTTACTCTCATGATTTATTTGTTTGTGTTTCAGGTACTCATTACAATGGGAGATCCAGCAGCACGAACGAAAGCCTTGATGGATTTTTCTCAACCCAAGATCAATGACATTCAATCTAGCATTGTCAGGCAAGCTATCACAGCTAATACCTTTGAGATCAAGCCTGGCAGAATTCAATGGGTGCAGAATTCAATCTAGTTTGGGGGTTCTTCAACGGAAGATCCTAATATGAATATTAGGGATTTCATTGAGATCTGCGACACCTTCAAGTTCAACGGTGTTTCTGAAGATGCTGTGAAGCTGAGACTGTTCCCATTCTCTCTGAGGGATAAGGCTAAGAGCTGGTTACACTCTCTACCAGCTGGTTCGATTACTACTTGGGAAGATCTTGCTCAGAAGTTTCTTACTAAATTCTTCCCTATGGCGAAGACAGCTGCATTCAGAAATGCTATTACTCAATTTGCGCAACAAACGGGAGAATCACTGTGTGAAGCTTGGGAGCGCTACAAGGAGATGCTTAGGAAGTGTCCTCATCATGGAATGCCTGATTGAATGATCATCAATTGTTTTTACAATGGGTTGGGAGCACAATCCAGACCCATGCTCAATGCAGCAGCAGGCGGAGCATTATGGGTAAAGAGCTATGAGGAAGCTTATGATCTAATTGAACTGATGGCTGCTAATGAATATCAGTATCCAACCTAGAGATGTCCACAGGGCAAGGTAGCAGGAGTTCTTGAAGTGGATACAGCTACAGCTATCACTGCTCAATTAAAGGCGTTGTCTATGAAGATCGATTCTCTGGCTAACTATGGTGTTAAGCAGATAATTAGTGTTTGTGAGCTATGTGCAGGTCCGCATGTGATGGAGCAATGCGCTATATCTGGTGAATCAGCTCAGTTTGTGAGCAACTTTCAAAGATCGCAGCAACCAGTTCCAGACACTTATCATCCTGACAACTGGAATCATCCTAACTTCAGCTGGAGCAACAATCAGAATGCGATGTAATAGCCGTTCCAGCAGTTTGGAAATAAGCTATTCAACCCTCCTGATTTTCAGCAACAAATTACACCAAAACAATAAATTCATGGTGCATGTCTATCTTCGAATGAAAAATCTGAATTGGAGGAGTTGCGGCTTATGTGCAAAAACCAGGCTCTTATATTCCAAAGCCAGGCTATTTCTATCAAGACTTTGGAGAACCAAATAGGGCAAATTGCTAATGCCTTATTGAATCGACCATCAGGAACGCTTCCTAGTGATACCGAAACAAATCCAGGCAATAGGGAAGTTGAAGAACAGGTGAATGCCATCACCTTGAGGTCTGGAAAGGTCGCAAGCCCCAAAATTCAGCAAGACGAAGAGCCTGAAAAATCTTAAGTTTTAGAAAATGCAGTTGTGGGTGAAGAAGAAGTGCAGAAGGAACCAGAGGTGGAACCAAGGAAGACTACAATGGAACACACTCCTCCTGAGGGTAATACAGGGGAGAAACAGATCTATCCTCTACCTCATTTTCCTAGGAGGCTGCACAAGCAGAAGTTTGATACGCAATTTGCTAAATTTGTGGAGGTGTTCAAGAAACTTCATATCAACATACCTTTCGCTGAAGCTCTTGAACAGAGGCCTAGCTATGCGAGGTTTATGAAAGGTATTCTATCTCAGAAAGTGAAGCTTGATAACTTAGAGACCGTTGCTCCAACGGAGGAATATAGTGCTGTGCTCCAATAGAAGTTGCCTCTGAAGCTTAAGGATCCTAGAAGCTTCACTATTCCTTGCACCATCGGAAACTTGTCGTTCGACAAGTGTTTATGCGATTTAGGAGCTAGCATCAATCTGATGCCCTTATCTATCTTCAAGAAGCTTGGTCTGCCAGATCCGAAACCAACATACATGTCATTATAACTAGCTGATAGTTCTATCGCATATCCACGAGGTATAATGGAGGATGTCTTGGTCAAGGTGGATAAATTCATCTTCCCTGATGATTTTGTAATTCTTGATTTCGAGGAAGATAAGAAGATTCCCATTATCTTGGGAAGACCATTCTTGGCTACAGGCCGAACTATGATCGATGTACAAAAAGGAGAGCTTTCGATGAAGGTTTATGATCAAAAGGTCACTTTTAATGTGTTCAAGGAAAAAAAGTTACCCACAGCTAAAGAGGAGTGCTTTAAAATAGAGTGGGTCGACTCTGTAGTAAATTCGGAACTTGAGCAATTGCCAAAGTCAAAGACATTAGAGAGATCCTTAATGGGGAAATCAATTATTGATGACAAGGAAGGAGTAGAGCAACTACAGGTTTAGAATGCACTTCAATGAAAGAGGAAGTTGGATTTGCCATTTGATTCTCTTGGGTTAGCAGAGCTGAAAATTTCTCAGGAACGTCTCGAGCTGTCGACTGAAGATGCTCCCACACTTGAGCTCAACCCACTACCAGATCACTTGAGTTATGCATTCTTAGGTGCACCCCCTGACAAGGGGTTGGGATATACTTTTGATGATGTAGAGGGTGACCGGCCGGTTTCTGCCATGCTTACAGATGGTCCCTCTCGTACACCACAGGCAGTTGATATGACTGGTGTTGGTGATGCGCAGTATAGAAGATTGACTAGGCTTATGGAGGCCATGCATGTCATCCACCGATATTTTGCTGAAGATTTGACACACACTTTCGGTATTGTTGTTCGAGACACTGGTGGCGAGGTTGATTGGCCACCTAATCCTCCACCCGACGAGAGTGACTCTCCTGTTAATTAGGTATGCCTGAAATCCTTATTATTACCTTCAATGAGGACATTGAAAATTTTAAGTTTGGGGGTGATAATGTAAGGATTAGTAGTGTGTGTGTCCATATAGATTCATATAGATTCAGATTGCATGTTTAGTTGTAGTTCATTCATATATTTGCATGATTGTTCATTTAGGACATATTTGTTTATTTTTATGTGATTTCATATAGTTGTATTTGCTTGCATATTTAGCATGATCCCTTAAGATGAACTATGATATTTGATAAGTTGAGGTTGATTTGAGTGTGGTGATGACGAATAGAGGGATGTTTAAGTCCTAATGAATTGATTTGCGTGCCAGAAACAAATATTTTCATAAAGTCTTATAGGGTTGCTTTTGATCTAAATCATGATCATACTTGTTTGTTGTTGAGATTTAATCACTTGGTTATATTTAGAATTTGTGATATTCTCGTAATGACATAAAAATACCAATTTTTTATCTGGAGAAAAACTTGGATTTCATTGCTAGTTGTTGTAAGGCTAGGCGTCAAATGGCTAGTAGCCGGCTCATATTTTTATGAGTAGTCTAGGGTTGAATGAGATGGAGCGAAACACACTCATTCAGAAATTATTAAAAAAAAGAAAAAAGAGAAAAAAAAGAAAAAAAGTATGTGTTTATGCATAATTGATCAAGAGTGAGCTCTTTAATACTCGAGTTATTAAGTTCTAGGGGACTTTGTGCCGAGTGACCTAAGGCTTTTATAGTCTGGGATCCGCTAACCGAACGCTCGCTAATGGGTATTATTGCATGAGTCTTTTATGGACCTCATTCATTGCACGATCAAATAAGCATCTTTGTTATGTATTCAATAATAATGTGAATCCTTGTATAACTCTAGTAGAAAGGAGGTGTTGTGAGTCATAATGTGTTTATTGTCTATTTTATTTATAAACTTTTGATTGTTTCGATGTTATATAAGTTAGGGTTATTGATCTAGTATCGAGAGATATCTGTTAAGCATTCCATACACACACGTTTCTGGTTTGTGAGTTGGTTTGTGGGATTTATTCGAACTCTATTTTAAGTCATTGCATTCTTAGAGTCATTGGCTTATTCATTTGGTTATGGTTATTCTGAGGGGATCGATTGCATTATCATTTAGTCGCATTCACGTAGTTGCATTCATGTATTAGGTTTGTTTTGTAGTTTTGAGTCTGTTTGTGCTTGAGGACAAACATCGATTCAAGTTTGGGGGTGTGATAAGTGGATTTTATATCCACTTGGAACGCTTCATTACAAGCTTAAATTGTTGTTTTGGACTCAAGTTGTTGGTATTTTAATGTGTTTTTGTGTTATTGCATTTCAGGTATCAATTAAATGAAGAAAGAATCTTTTAGAGGAAATATGATGAAAAGTGATCAGATTTAGAGGCCTTGATTTGGAAGCCAAGGCTTTTGTCAAGTTGTAGAGAATCTCGTTAGCTTCGCGTGGGCAGTTGAATCGCCTAATTCTGACGAGTAGAACTCAAGTTATGGCCAAAATAAGATTCATCAGAATTTTTCCAAACAGGCTTCAGGCGCCCGCCTGCTGGAGGAGGCGCCCGCCCGCTGGTGGAGGCGCCCGCCTGGTGTGCCGTGCGGCCGCGCGCTGATGCGCGGCTGACTTCGCTGAAAAAGCCTTTTTTGAGTGGAATTTGACGGTTTTAAGGGTCCAGGTCCAGTATGGGCTTATATATACTTAAAAAAAGGGTTTTCATCATCCGGGAAGATTGGGATACCAAGGAGAAGACCTAGAAGCACAAAATAACTCCGAAAAAGAAGATCTTGTTTTCAACTTGTGATTCTTTGAATTATTATAACTTTGGATGTTCGTTTTCATTCTTGTTGAACCTAGATCTCGTTTATTCGTACTTTAACTATTATTCAGTTTATTAAGACCTTGTTTATACCATGCTTTTATTGGAACCCATGGTGACGATGAGTTTGATTATGAACTAGTCGTTGTCATGGGATTCTAGCGGATTTACTTATGGATTTCAATATTTAATTTGTTTCGATATCTTGGTGTGTGGTGATTGATTGATATCCTAGTATTGGTTGTGCTTATTCATCTTATGTGCGTAGCTAACATAAAAGATAGCGTGTTAATCTCTATTGAAGCGATAGTGAATATAGAGGTTTAGAACTTACCATGCTAGAATAGGTTCATGTATTTGTTATGCATGATTCGTAGGTAATTTTAACCATCTTACTTGCCCTGTGTAATCGTGATAGATAACTTGTGCTTAAACCGTTATGTTGTCAAATTCTATAGACATATAGGGTCTTAATATAATTAGTGTCTAGTCAACTTCTATCTCTTTTATGGATGCTTGGTAGTAGAGTATTCGTACAACGAAAGTTGGCGTTTACTAGTTTTGTGTTATCTGATTAGTGTCATCACCATTACATGTAAATGTTAAGAACAATAAGGCTATTGAATGAAGTATTTAATAAAGTTAGAATCCCATGTTTGTCATATATAGTAATTCAACCTCAATTCTCTTAGTTAATGTTATTTAGTATAATCTCTTAGTTTAATTAAAACCCAATTTGTTATTTGTCTTAGCATTGAGCGATAACCATACATTGTTGTATAGGTACATAAATTGAACTTAACCTAAACCAGTCTCTATGGGAACGAATCTGATTTATATCTTATACTACTTACGAACGCATATACTTGCGTGAATATTAGCGCGTGTTTTCGCCCTAACAAGGATGTAGACCAATATTTTGTTCAGTATATGAGGGACCCAAAGCTTTTGGGTTTTTATTATAGGGACATGTCTGAGGCGTATGGGGACCCGGAGGGATTGGATGGTAGGGAACCATACAATCAGGCGGATATGGATAGGAATTTTTTTAACACCCCGGGGACACGTTATGAGTGTGGGGTTGTTTACAAAGAGGTTGATGAGAAGTTCACCACCGAACAAGTAGATAGGGCCCTTAGGTTGGCATTTAACCTCGGGGACAAGTATCAGTGGCAGTGGCCCAAGGAGCATGAGAGAATGTATCATAGACCGGGGGGCTATGTTGGGGTTCCTCTAGAGCATCTCCGGGGTATGCGTCTAGGGTTACACCATTTTACCAATTCCTTATATCGGGATGTCTATGGGATTCCCTTCACACAGTTGGCCCCGAACTCTGTGAAGTGGATAAGCTGGTTCCTGGCCTGCTGCCACGCTAAGAACTACCTCCTCACCTTCCGACTCTTCCACCATATTTTCAAAATCAAGAGATCCACTGCCCGACCTATCTTTGAGTTTCTATTTAGGATAGGGGATTGTGGTTATCCTTCTGAAAAGATGGTTCTCCCGGTCAGCATGCTGACCTCTCTCAAGGGCTGGCACCGGGAGTTCATTTTCATCTGGGGTGGGGATTTGGAGTTTATTCCACTCCACAAGCTTGAACTTAAAACAGATAAATTTCTGGTCCAGCGGCTCAGGCAAGGAAGCTCTCACGATGGTGTATGCCTTCCGTGGGGCACTCGGGACATAGTAGACCCGGGATACGTTTATTAACAATGAAAACATGCATGTTGTCGGCTGTAAGTGTTTGTCCTTAGCTTCACTTTCTGGTTCTAACTGTTTCTTGTTTTTCTGTATCCAGGGTTAACATTTTTATTGTTTCATTTTCAGGTATTCCGAAGCTAATCCCCTACCCCAAGAATATGTCTGCTCAACTCAAAGACTTGGCTACTAAGTGCCGAAGGATTGGAGGTTTGACCAGTATGGACGTTGGGAAGAAGAAGGTTGGAGAGGGAGAGGAAGGTGGAGTCGGGGCCAGGAAGACAGCGCCATCCCGTCCAGGGAGAATCATAATCGTGATCAATGAGCCCCGGGTGGGGGATGTTCAGCGGAAAGAGGTGGAGAGGACGCAGGCTCCTCGGAAGAGGAAGAATGCCCCCGTGGGGTCTGGGGACCAGGGAGGCGAGGGATCGGAGAGCCGAGCCTCGAAAAAGATTGCTACCGAGTTGGCTCCAGACATGCCAGAGACCTTGAAGGCCCTGTTGGCCAGCTTTACTCCAAAGACTCGTCGGAAGGAGCTGTTTGAGAACTTTTCCAGCACGGCCGAGAGGAAGAAGTACCGGAAGGAGCCTCTCGAGGATTTTCTGGTTTCTCTTCAGGAGGATGTGACTGCTGTAAGTGTTAGCGTTCCTGTTTTGTACTTGTATTTTTTCTGCATCATGTTTTCTATCTCTGATATATCACTCTTTTAGGCTAACTCCCGGATTGCCGGACTGGTCTGTATTGTCTGGAGTCTGAAGGCAAAGGTTGATGCTGCGGAGGTCTCCAAGACCGAGGCTGAAAACCTCTCCCGAGAGCTGAAAGAGCTCAAGGAGGCGAGTTACAAGGAGGCTGAAGCTCACAAAAAGATCCTTGATGAGATAAGGGAGAGGCAGGATCGGGTTGAGGCATCTGTTTGGGAGAAGCGGGCTGAAAACAAGAAGCTGGAGAATGATCTGGCCGCCCGACCCACTCCTGAAGAAGTTCTGGCCTTGTTTCGGGGTACTCCCCCTTACTTTGAGGAATTGAACGACAAGGCGCTGGAGAAGATCTAGATCTGTTGGAGGGTTGCCTCCAAGTACCTTAGCGAAAATCCTTAGGGTACAATTAATATCTTCCTTGGGAAGTATATTGAGGAGGTGACCCGGATGGAGAAAGAAGCAGAAGCCATCGCGGCAAAGGAGTCCGGGGTCGGAACTTCCAGCAATGCCCCTCTCGTTGAATCCCCTCTTGCCGAGCAACCTCCACTTCCAGAGGAAGAGCCCGAGTAGCCTCCTTCCCCTCCCGTCGAGCCGGTTGCTGAAGAGTGAAGACTTTGCCATGTTTGGCATGTAATTTAAATTTGATGTATTTGTTTTTCATATTTCTGAACTAAGCCTTTTGGCTTCTTTGACTTGTTTTAATGCATCTGTGTTTTTACTTCATTATGTCGCTCGTCATTTCAATTTTTATAATCTGTAGAAATTTTCTAAGTACACATAGGCTGTGTTTTTAATTGACCCCGGGATGGGGGTAAGTTTTTGTAACTTGTAAAAAAAATTCTAAGTACACATGGGATGTGTTTTTTAATTGACCCCGGGGTAAAAATTTCTAATTTTAAAGAAATTTTCTAAGTACACATGGGTTGTGTTTTTAATTGAACTCAGGATGGGGTTAAAATTTCTAATTTTAAAGAAATTTTCTAAGTACACATGGGTTGTGTTTTTAATTGACCCCGGGATGGGGTAAAAATTTCAAATTTTAAAGAAATTTTCTAAGCACACATGGGTTGTGTTTTTTCAATTGACCCCGGGATGGGGTAAAAATTTCTTATTTTAAAGAAATTTTCTAAGTACACATGGGTTGTCTTTAATTGACCCCGGGACGGGGTTAAAATTTCTAATTTTAAAGAAATTTTCTAAGTACACATGAGTTGTGTTTTTAATTGACCCCAGAGTGGGGTAAAAACTTTTAATTATAAAGAAATTTTCTAAGTACACATGGGTTGTGTTTTTAATTGACTCCGGGATGGGGTTAAAATTTCTAATTTTAAAAAAACAATTCTAAGTGCACATGGGATGTGTTTTTAATTGACCGCGGGATGGGGTAAAAATTTCTAATTATAAAGAAATTTTCTAAGTACACATGGGTTGTGTTTTTAATTGACCCCGGGATGGGGTTAAAATTTCTAGTTTTAAATAAATTTTCTAAGTACACATGGGTTATGTTTTTAATTGACCCCGGGATGAGGTAAAAATTTTTAATTATAAAGAAATTTTCTAAGTACACATGGGTTGTGTTTTTAATTGACCCCGGGATGGGGTAAAAAATTCTAATTTTAAATTTAAAGAAATTTGTTATACTTTAAATTTGTTTGAATCATGCATTTGGGTGTGAGTATGATGACGATAAACAACCAGCAGAATATTTTGTCTAAGCTATGGGATGCTCAAAGTAAAGTTTTTCATTCAAATCAAAATATTGCAAAAATTAAATTCTGAGGTGAATGAGAACAGTGTTTAAATAAAGATGTCCTAGCATGAACATAAAGATGATCCCAGAATGGGCACCTTTCCCTCACTGGTAGAATTTCCTTAGCCGGGCTCCGTGCCAGGTGTTGGGGACCTCGGTTCCGCTAAGGTAGTTTAGCTTGTAAGTTCTCGGACGGAGAACCTCTTTCACTATGTAGAGGCCCTCCCAGTTGGGTTGTAGCTTTCCTTGGTTTGTTGGGTTCGAAGCTTCGGTGTCCCGGAGTACAAGATCTCCCACTTCATATTCCCTTATCCTGGTCTTTTTCGCAAAATAGAGCTTTGTCTTTTCTTTGTAGTTTTCCATCTTTTCCACAGCCCGGTCTCTTACTTCATCCAAGAGTTTCAGGTTGGTTTTGAGCCCTTCAATGTTTGAGATTTCATCAAAGTTGACTACTCTGTGGGAGGGGGACCCAGTTTCCATAGGTAACCGAGCTTCGGTGCCATAGGCGAGCTTGAAAGGAGTTTCTCCGGTTCTGGCCCGGGAGGTGGTCCTGTAGGACCATAAGACTTTCGGGAGCTCATCTGGCCAACTTTTCTTAGATTCTTCCAACCTTTTTTCTAGGCCACAGAGTATTGTCCTGTTGGTGATCTCTACTTGTCTGTTTCCCTTGGGGTGGGCCACAGACGCTTTCTTATGCTTTATTCTGAGCTCTTTCAGGTATGCTTCAAAGTCTGAACCAACAAACTGCGGCCCGTTATCTGAGATCAAAACCATCAAAATCCTGAACCTCATCACAATTGAATCCATGAATTTGATGCAGTCCTGCTGATTGATGATTCTCATGGCCTTGGCTTCTGCCCACTTAGTCATATAATCAATTTCTACCAGCACATAAGGAAACTTCCCTTTTGCCCGGGGAAAAGGACCCACGATGTCGATTTCCCAAACTGCAAATGGGACCGGGGATAGCACTCACCCCGGGAGGCTTGGACTTTGCTTCGGTACATTGCTGAACTTTTGGCATTTGCTGCACTTCTTCACATATGCAACTGCATCTACGTGGATAGTGGGCCAATAGTAGCCTTGTTTGATGACTTTGTAGGCTAGTGCCTTGGCATCCAGGTGATCTCCCGAGATACCTTCGTGCACCTCCCGGAGACAATAGTCTGCCTCATCCGGGTCAACACATTTGAGAGTGGGCGTGAAGAAGGTTCGCCTATATAGCTGATTATCTTCTAGAGAGAATCGAGCAGCCTTATACTTGAGGTAGCGTGCCTTGTTCTGATCTTTTGTCAGGGTGCCGTCTTTCATATAGGCTATGTAGGGAGTCATCCAGTTAGTCGGGCTGCTGATGCACAAGACTTCGGGCCGATCGGTGCTGGGCACCCCGAGCTCCTCGAAGTAGACTGAATTGCTTAGGTCTGAAGTATTCTGGACGAGCTTGGATAGCTCATCTGCTTTAGAATTATCTTCTCTATTTTTCTGCAAGATGGTTATGCCCGGGACGGTTTCCATGATACTTCGCACCATTGTTTGATATTGAGCCAGCTTATGATCTTTCGCAATATATTCCCCATTGGTTTGCTTGACTACAATTTGGGAATCATTATAGACAATCAAACTGGTTATCCCAAGGGATTTAGCCAGCCTGTGTCCGGAGATGAGCGCTTCATACTCAGCTTGGTTGTTAGTTGCTTTGAATGCAAAGGTTATAGCTTGCTGAATTACAAAGCCATCTGGGATGGATAGGATTAGTCCCGCACTGGATCTTTTGGCTGTTGCAGAGCCATCCACATATAATGTCTATGCGTTCTTGTCCTCAGCTCCTTTTTCGCCTCCAGGTTGGCGGGTTTTCACGGCCAGGGCTTCTGGGAAGGTACATTCCATGACAAATTCAGCCAGAGCCTGGGCTTTGATGGTCGTTCTTGGAACAAACATGATAGTGAAGTGACTCAGCTTTATTGCCCAATTTACCAACCTCCCGGATGCGTCTGGCTTGTGGATGATTTTTTGAAGTGGTTGATCAGTAATCACCTTGATCTCCCGGCCTTGGAAATATCTTCCTGCTAGAGTGTATGAGTGCTAAGAAAATTTTTTCCAGGTTTGGGTACCGGGTTTCAGCGTCCTTAAGGACCTGGCTCATATAATAGACTGAGCTTTGTGTTTCTTTTTCTTCCCGAATGAGAGCCGAAGAGACCGCTCTTGGTCCGGCGGCGATGTAGAGATGTAGAGGCTCGCCAGGCTTGGCTTTGGAAAGGATAGGCTGATTCATTAGGTGTCGCTTAACTTCTTCAAAAGCGACGTCATATTCCGGGGTCCAGTCAATTTGCTTTTTGTTCTGGGCTCCTTTTAATAACTCAAAGAAAAGAAGGCATTTCTCCGCCAGTTTTAAGATAAACCTGCGTAGGGCCGCCAAGGATCCTGACAACTTTTGGATATCTTTCTGAGTCCGGGATTTTTCTTGAAATTGACTGGATATTGACTGGTCCAAATAAGTCCATGTGAATAAGTTACAAAGGTGCACTTATGGAATTCACAGTTTTACTTTTTTGACTTAATCTTTTAATTTTTACTTTTTGACAAGCACCACAGACTTCATCTTGAGCAAATTCCAGATTAGACATGTCTCTCACTAACTCCTTTTTAACTAGAGTGTTGATAGCTTTCTCACTAACTCCTTTTTAACTGGAGTGTTGATAGCTTTAAAATTTAAATGAGACAACTTCTTATGCAATAATTTAGTTTGCTCTATTGATGCCTTGGTGTAGAAGCAAAAAATTCCATCCTCATTTGCTGAGTCCAAGCCTGCAACAAATAGGCTTCCTTTCCTTGCTCCTCTCAGAGCAACTTCACCATTTTTCTTGCTGATAAAAGTGCATTCTTCTTTGTTGAATAAAACTTTGAAACCTTTATCTGAAAATTGGTTGACACTGAGAAGATTCACTTCAAGACCAGCTACCAGTGCTACATCTTCAATGACAACACTTCCAGAAATCAATTTGCCATATCCCATTGTGAACCCTCTGTTGTTGTCTCCAAAAGTTACTAATGGGCCATCCTTCTCCTCAAACTGTGAAGGCTATTCTTTTTTTTCTTTCTTGTATCTTCACTTTTTACTTCCTTGACAGGTATCTTTGAATCTTGGTTAACCATGGGATTCTTTTCAGCTTTGGAAGTTGGAGTTGCTTCTGTATTTTCCTTCTCATTGTCTTCATCAACAATTTCTTGCTTTATGATCAACTCTTCTTCACTGAAATCTACTTCACATGCTTTGAACATAGGTGAACCGACCTTTCTCAGCATAGCTGGGACATCTTCATTTTATGTTACTTTTCCTTTACCAGCTACATTTTTCTTGTTGCTATTCAAAGCATCATAATCAAGGCCAATAAATATGTTAACACATGGCTTGTTCTTCTCATGGTATTGACCAACCAACTCAGATGTATTCCTGAATGATTTCAGTTTCACCTCATTCTTTTCAATCTTCTCTCTTACCACAACTTCAATCTCATTGGCACACTTCAGCTTATTTTTCAAATATTCATTTTCTTGCTTGACCGACTCAAGATCCACAAGAAGTAGATCCATCTTTTGCTTCTCACTCTCAAGCTTCTCAGTAGTTTTTGTTAGCCTACTCACTTCCTCAGTAGTTGCTACTAAGCTAGTGTGTATATGGAACATCTTCACATTCATCTTTTCCAAAGTGTCCTAATATTCACTAACATTTAAATCAATGGTGTTTAGAGTTGGTACCTTTGATTTTAAAGTGGATGCTTCTCCATGCTCAAAATTCATAAGTGCATAGTTTCTAACCTCTTCATCCTTATCATCAACATTAGTATCATCCCAACTCTTTCCTTCTGCAACGTAAGCTATTCCATACTGCTTCTTCAAGAGAGCGTCATACTTTGCTTCCAATTCCATATAAGCTTTATCTTTCTTCACCTTTTTAGGCTTTCTGCATTCAGTAGCAAAGTAACCTAACTCATCACAGTTGAAGCACCTTATCTTTGATCTGTCCACAGATCCTGTTTTGTAGCCACCTTTGCTAGCTGAATTGTACTGAGCTACTGGTTTCCAATTGTTGTTGTTGGAAGATTTTCCCTTGCTTTTGAAAAATCTTGGTTTCTTGACTCTTATGTTAGAAAATTTCCTAGCCAAGTAGACATTTCATCTAGCTCATCCAGGGTGTAATATTCATCTTCCTTCAGCTCCAACATAACTTACTTATGAGGTCCTCTGTTCTTTTGTTCCATGGTTTGAACAACTGGAACTTGATCATCTTGCTCATCTTCACTTTCTTCTATGTCATTCACAATCAAAGCACTGGAACCATCAACAACATGTCTATGATATAATTTCAATGACTTTCTTTGTAGCATCTCAAGTTCTTAAGTTTTCAAGAGCCCATATAGAACTTCCAAAGTCATTCTTCTTAGATCTCTTCCTTCTCTTATGGTTGATATCTTTTGTTCAAGATGGTCAGGAAGAGCTAGCAAAAACTTTAGGTTAATCTCCTCAGCTTCATAATATTTATCATGTAGCTGTAAGTCATTTATCAATTTGTTGAATCTTTCAAAAATTTTCAGTAATTCCTTCTTTTGGTATAGCCATAAACCCTTCATACAGAGAGACCCACAATCCAAGATCACTTTTAATGTGTTCAAGGAAATAAAGTTACCCACAGCTAAAGAGGAGTGCTTTAAAATAGAGTGGGTCGACTCTGTAGTAAATTCGGAACTTGAGCAATTGCCAAAGTCAAAGACATTAGAGAGATCCTTAATGGGGAAATCAATTATTGATGACAAGGAAGGAGTAGAGCAACTGCAGGTTTTGAATGCACTTCCATGAAAGAGGAAGTTGGATTTGCCATTTGATTCTCTTGGGTTAGCAGAGCTGAAAATTTCTCAGGAACGTCTCGAGCTGTCGACTGAAGATGCTCCCACACTTGAGCTCAACCCACTACCAGATCACTTGAGTTATGCATTCTTAGGTGCACCCCCTGACAAGGGGTTGGGATATACTTTTGATGATGTAGAGGGTGACCGGCCGGTTTCTGCCGTGCTTACAGATGGTCCCTCTCGTACACCACAGGCAGTTGATAGGACTGGTGTTGGTGATGCGCAGTATAGAAGATTGACTAGGCTTATGGAGGCCATGCATGTCATCCACCGATATTTTGCTGAAGATTTGACACACACTTTCGGTACTGTTGTTCGAGACACTGGTGGCGAGGTTGATTGGCCACCTAATTCTCCACCCGACGAGAGTGACTCTCCTATTAATTAGGTATGCCTGAAATCCTTATTATTACCTTCAATGAGGACATTGAAAATTTTAAGTTTGGGGGTGATAATGTAAGGATTAGTAGTGTGTGTGTCCATATAGATTCATATAGATTCAGATTGCATGTTTAGTTGTAGTTCATTCATATATTTGCATGATTGTTCATTTAGGACATATTTGTTTATTTTTATGTGATTTCATATAGTTGCATTTGCTTGCATATTTAGCATGATCCCTTAAGATGAACTATGATATTTGATAAGTTGACGTTGATTTGAGTGTGGTGATGACGAATAGAGGGATGTTTAAGTCCTAATGAATTGATTTGCGTGCCAGAAACAAATATTTTCATAAAGTCTTATAGGGTTGCTTTTGATCTAAATCATGATCATACTTGTTTGTTGTTGAGATTTAATTACTTGGTTATATTTAGAATTTGTGATATTCTCGTAATGACATAAAAATACCAATTTTTTATCTGGAGAAAAACTTGGATTTCATTGCTAGTTGTTGTAAGGCTAGGCGTCAAATGGTTAGTAGCCGGCTCATATTTTTATGAGTAGTCTAGGGTTTAATGAGATGGAGCGAAACACACTCATTCAGAAATTATTAAAAAAAAGAAAAAAGGGAAAAAAAAGAAAAAAAGTATGTGTTTATGCATAATTGATCAAGAGTGAGCTCTTTAATACTCGAGTTATTAAGTTCTAGGGGACTTTATGCCGAGTGACCTAAGGCTTTTATAGTCTGGGATCCGCTAACCGAACGCTCGCTAGTGGGTATTATTGCATGAGTCTTTTATGGACCTCATTCATTGCACGATCAAATAAGCATCTTTGTTATGTATTCAATAATAATGTGAATCCTTGTATAACTCTAGTAGAAAGGAGGTGTTGTGAGTCATAATGTGTTTATTGTCTATTTTATTTATAAACTTTTGATTGTTTCGATGTTATATAAGTTATGGTTATTGATCTAGTATCAAGAGATATCTGTTAAGCATTCCACACACGCACGTTTCTGGTTTGTGAGTTGGTTTGTGGGATTTATTCGAACTCTATTTTAAGTCATTGCATTCTTAGAGCCATTGGCTTATTCATTTGGTTATGGTTATTCTGAGGGGATCGATTGCATTATCATTTAGTCGCATTCATGTAGTTGCATTCATGTATTAGGTTTGTTTTGTAGTTTTGAGTCTGTTTGTGCTTGAGGACAAGCATCAATTCAAGTTTGGGGGTGTGATAAGTGGATTTTATATCCACTTGGAACGCTTCATTACAAGATTAAATTGTTGTTTTGGACTCAAGTTGTTGGTATTTTAATGTGTTTTTGTGTTATTGCATTTCAGGTATCAATTAAATGAAGAAAGAATCTTTTAGAGGAAATATGATGAAAAGTGATCAGATTTAGAGGCCTTGATTTGGAAGCCAAGGCTTTTGTCAAGTTGTAGAGAATCTCGTTAGCTTCGCGTGGGCAGTTGAATCGCCTAATTCTGACGAGTAGAACTCAAGTTATGGCCAAAATAAGATTCATCAGAATTTTTCCAAACAGGCTTCAGGCGCCCGCCTGCTGGAGGAGGCGCCCGCCCGCTGGTGGAGGCGCCCGCCTGGTGTGCCGTGCGGCTGCGCGCTGATGCGCGGCTGACTTCGCTGAAAAAGCCTTTTTTGAGTGGAATTTGACGATTTTAAGGGTCCAGGTCCAGTATGGGCTTATATATACTTAAAAAAAGGGTTTTCATCATCCGGGAAGATTGGGATACCAAGGAGAAGACCTAGAAGCACAAAACAACTCCGAAAAAGAAGATCTTGTTTTCAACTTGTGATTCTTTGAATTATTATAACTTTGGATGTTCGTTTTCATTCTTGTTGAACCTAGATCTCGTTTATTCGTACTTTAACTATTATTTAGTTTATTAAGACCTTGTTTATACCATGCTTTTATTGGAACCCATGGTGACGATGAGTTTGATTATGAACTAATCGTCGTCATGGGATTCTAGCAGATTTACTTATGGATTTCAATATTTAATTTGTTTCGATATCTTGGTGTGTGGTGATTGATTGATATCCTAGTATTGGTTGTGCTTATTCATCTTATGTGTGTAGCTAACATATAAGATAGCATGTTAATCTCTATTGAAGCGATAGTGAATATAGAGGTTTAGAACTTGCCATGCTAGAATAGGTTCATGTATTTGTTATGCATGATTCGTAGGTAATTTTAACCATCTTACTTGCCCTGTGTAATCGTGATAGATAACTTGTGCTTAAACCGTTATGTTGTCAAATTCTATAGACATATAGGGTCTCAATATAATTAGTGTCTAGTCAACTTCTATCTCTTTTATGGATGCTTGGTAGTAGAGTATTCGTACAACGAAAGTTGGCGTTTACTAGTTTTGTGTTATCTGATTAGTGTCATCACCATTACATGTAAAGGTTAAGAACAATAAGGCTATTGAATGAAGTATTTAATAAAGTTAGAATCCCATGTTTGTCATATATAGTAATTCAACCTCAATTCTCTTAGTTAATGTTATTTAGTATAATCTCTTAGTTTAATTAAAACCCAATTTGTTATTTGTCTTAGCATTGAGCGATAACCATACATTGTTGTATAGGTACATAAATTGAACTTAACCTAAACCAGTCTCTGTGGGAACGAATCTGATTTATATCTTATACTACTTACGAACGCATATACTTGCGTGAATATTAGCGCGTGTTTTCGCCCTAACAAGGACGTAGACCAATATTTTGTTCAGTATATGAGGGACCCAAAGCTTTTGGGTTTTTATTATAGGGACATGTCTGAGGCGTATGGGGACCCGGAGGGATTGGATGGTAGGGAACCATACAATCAGACAGATATGGATAGGAATTTTTTTAACACCCCGGGGACACGTTATGAGTGTGGGGTTGTTTACAAAGAGGTTGATGAGAAGTTCACCACCGAACAAGTAGATAGGGCCCTTAGGTTGGCATTTAACCTCGGGGACAAATATCAGTGGCAGTGGCCCGAGGAGCATGAGAGAATGTATCATAGACCGGGGGGCTATGTTGGGGTTCCTCTAGAGCATCTCCGGGGTATGCGTCTAGGGTTACACCATTTTACCAATTCCTTATGTCGGGATGTCTATGGGATTCCCTTCACACAGTTGGCCCCGAACTCTGTGAAGTGGATAAGCTGGTTCCTGGCCTGCTGCCACGCTAAGAACTACCTCCTCACCTTCCGACTCTTCCACCATATTTTCAAAATCAAGAGATCCACTGCCCGACCTATCTTTGAGTTTCTATTTAGGATAGGGGATTGTGGTTATCCTTCTGAAAAGATGGTTCTCCCGGTCAGCATGCTGACCTCTCTCAAGGGCTGGCACCGGGAGTTCATTTTCATCTGGGGTGGGGATTTGAAGTTTATTCCACTCCACAAGCTTGAACTTAAAACAGATAAATTTCTGGTCCAGCGGCTCAGGCAAGGAAGCTCTCACGATGGTGTATGCCTTCCGTGGGGCACTCGGGACATAGTGGACCCGGGATACGTTTATTAACAACGAAAACATGCATGTTGTCGGCTGTAAGTGTTTGTCCTTAGCTTCACTTTCTGGTTCTAACTGTTTCTTGTTTTTCTGTATCCAGGGTTAACATTTTTATTGTTTCATTTTCAGGTATTCCGAAGCTAATCCCCTACCCCAAGAATATGTCTGCTCAACTCAAAGACTTGGCTACTAAGTGCCGAAGGATTGGAGGTTTGACCAGTATGGACGTTGGGAAGAAGAAGGTTGGAGAGGGAGAGGAAGGTGGAGTCGGGGCCAGGAAGACAGCGCCATCCCGTCCAGGGAGAATCATAATCGTGATCAATGAGCCCCGGGTGGGGGATGTTCAGCGGAAAGAGGCGGAGAGGACGCAGGCTCCTCGGAAGAGGAAGAATGCCCCCGTGGGGTCTGGGGACCAGGGAGGTGAGGGATCGGAGAGCCGAGCCTCGAAAAAGATTGCTACCGAGTTGGCTCCAAACATGCTAGAGACCTTGAAGGCCCTGTTGGCCAGCTTTACTCCAAAGACTCGTCGGAAGGAGCTGTTTGAGAACTTTTCCAGCACGGTCGAGAGGAAGAAGTACCGGAAGGAGCCTCTCGAGGATTTTCTGGTTTCTCTTCAGGAGGATGTGACTGCTGTAAGTGTTAGCGTTCCTGTTTTGTACTTGTATTTTTTCTGCATTATATTTTCTATCTCTGATATATCACTCTTTCAGGCTAACTCCCGGATTGCCGGACTGGTCTGTATTGTCTAGAGTCTGAAGGCAAAGGTTGATGCTGCGGAGGTCTCCAAGACCGAGGCTGAAAACCTCTCCCGAGAGCTGAAAGAGCTCAAGGAGGCGAGTTACAAGGAGGTTGAAGCTCACAAAAAGATCCTTGATGAGATAAGGGAGAGGCAGGATCGGGCTGAGGCATCTGTTTGGGAGATGCGGGCTGAAAACAAGAAGCTGCAGAATGATCTGGCCGCCCGACCCACTCCTGAAGAAGTTCTGGCCTTGTTTCGGGGTACTCCCGCTTACTTTGAGGAATTGAACGACAAGGCGCTGGAGAAGATCCAGATCTGTTGGAGGGTTGCCTCCAAGTACCTTAGCGAAAATCCTTAGGGTACAATTGATATCTTCCTTGAGAAGTATATTGAGGAGGTGACCCGGCTGGAGAAAGAAGCAGAAGCCATCGCGGCGAAGGAGTCCGGGGTCGGAACTTCCAGCAATGCCCCTCTCGTTGAATCCCCTCTTGCCGAGCAACCTCCACTTCCAGAGGAAGAGCCCGAGTAGCCTCCTTCCCCTCCCGTCCAGCCGGTTGCTGAAGAGTGAAGACTTTGCCATGTTTGGCATGTAATTTAAATTTGATGTATTTGTTTTTCATATTTCTGAACTAAGCCTTTTGGCTTCTTTGACTTGTTTTAATGCATCTGTGTTTTTACTTCATTATGTCGCTCGTTATTTCAATTTTTATAATCTGTAGAAATTTTCTAAGTACACATAGGCTGTGTTTTTAATTGACCCCGGGATGGGGGTAAGTTTTTGTAACTTGTAAAAAAAATTCTAAGTACACATGGGATGTGTTTTTTAATTGACCCCGGGGTAAAAATTTCTAATTTTAAAGAAATTTTCTAAGTACACATGGGTTGTGTTTTTAATTGAACTCGGGATGGGGTTAAAATTTCTAATTTTAAAGAAATTTTCTAAGTACACATGGGTTGTGTTTTTAATTGACCCCGGGATGGGGTAAAAATTTCAAATTTTAAAGAAATTTTCTAAGCACACATGGGTTGTGTTTTTTCAATTGACCCCGGGATGGGGTAAAAATTTCTTATTTTAAAGAAATTTTCTAAGTACACATGGGTTGTCTTTAATTGACCCCGGGACGGGGTTAAAATTTCTAATTTTAAAGAAATTTTCTAAGTACACATGAGTTGTGTTTTTAATTGACCCCAGAGTGGGGTAAAAACTTTTAATTATAAAGAAATTTTCTAAGTACACATGGGTTGTGTTTTTAATTGACTCCGGGATGGGGTTAAAATTTCTAATTTTAAAAAAACAATTTTAAGTGCACATGGGATGTGTTTTTAATTGACCGCGGGATGGGGTAAAAATTTCTAATTATAAAGAAATTTTCTAAGTACACATGGGTTGTGTTTTTAATTGACCCCGGGATGGGGTTAAAATTTCTAGTTTTAAATAAATTTTCTAAGTACACATGGGTTGTGTTTTTAATTGACCCCGGGATGAGGTAAAAATTTCTAATTATAAAGAAATTTTCTAAGTACACATGGGTTGTGTTTTTAATTGACCCCGGGATGGGGTAAAAAATTCTAATTTTAAATTTAAAGAAATTTGTTATACTTTAAATTTGTTTGAATCATGCATTTGGGTGTGAGTATGATGACGATAAACAACCAGCAGAATATTTTGTCTAAGCTATGGGATGCTCAAAGTAAAGTTTTTCATTCAAATCAAAATATAGCAAAAATTAAATTCTGAGGTGAATGAGAACAGTGTTTAAATAAAGATGTCCTAGCATGAACATAAAGATGATCCCAGAATGGGCACCTTTCCCTCACTGGTAGAATTTCCTTAGCCGGGCTCCGTGCCAGGTGTTGGGGACCTCGGTTCCGCTAAGGTAGTTTAGCTTGTAAGTTCTCGGACGGAGAACCTCTTTCACTATGTAGAGGCCCTCCCAGTTGGGTTGTAGCTTTCCTTGGTTTGTTGGGTTCGAAGCTTCGGTATCCCGGAGTACAAGATCTCCCACTTCATATTCCCTTATCCTGGTCTTTTTCTCAAAATAGAGCTTTGTCTTTTCTTTGTAGTTTTCATCTTTTCCACAGCCCGGTCTCTTACTTCATCCAAGAGTTTCAGGTTGGTTTTGAGCCCTTCAATGTTTGAGATTTCATCAAAGTTGACTACTCTGTGGGAGGGGGACCCGGTTTCCATAGGTAACCGAGCTTCGGTGCCATAGGCGAGCTTAAAAGGAGTTTCTCCGGTTCTGGCCCGGGAGGTGGTCCTGTAGGACCATAATACTTTCGGGAGCTCATCTGGCCAACTTTTCTTAGATTCTTCCAGCCTTTTTTCTAGGCCACAGAGTATTGTCCTGTTGGTGATCTCTACTTGTCTGTTTCCCTTGGGGTGGGCCACAGACGCTTTCTTCTGCTTTATTCTGAGCTCTTTCAGGTATGCTTCAAAGTCTGAACCAACAAACTGCGGCCCGTTATCTGAGATCAAAACCATCAAAATCCTGAACCTCATCACAATTGAATCCATGAATTTGATGCAGTCCTGCTGATTGATGATTCTCATGGCCTTGGCTTCTGCCCACTTAGTCATATAATCAATTTCTACCAGCACATAAGGCAACTTCCCTTTTGCCCGGGGAAAAGGACCCACGATGTCGATTTCCCAAACTGCAAATGGGACCGGGGATAGCACTCACCCCGGGAGGCTTGGACTTTGCTTCGGTACATTGCTGAACTTTTGGCATTTGCTGCACTTCTTCACATATGCAACTGCATCTACGTGGATAGTGGGCCAATAGTAGCCTTATTTGATGACTTTGTAGGCTAGTGCCTTGGCATCCAGGTGATCTCCCGAGATACCTTCGTGCACCTCCCGGAGACAATAGTCTGCCTCATCCGGGTCAACACATTTGAGAGTGGGCGTGAAGAAGGTTCGCCTATATAGCTGATTATCTTCTAGAGAGAATCGAGCAGCCTTATACTTGAGGTAGCGTGCCTTGTTCTGATCTTCTGTCAGGGTGCCGTCTTTCATATAGGCTATGTAGGGAGTCATCCAGTTAGTCGGGCTGCTGATGCACAAGACTTCGGGCCGATCGGTGCTGGGCACCCCGAGCTCCTCGAAGTAGACTGAACTGCTTAGGTCTGAAGTATTCTGGACGAGCTTGGATAGCTCATCTGTTTTAGAATTATCTTCTCTATTTTTCTGCAAGATGGTTATGCCCGGGACGGTTTCCATGATACTTCGCACCATTGTTTGATATTGAGCCAGCTTATGATCTTTCGCAATATATTCCCCATTAGTTTGCTTGAATACAATTTGGGAATCATTATAGACAATCAAACTGGTTATCCCAAGGGATTTAGCCAGCCTGAGTCCGGAGATGAGCGCTTCATACTCAGCTTGGTTGTTAGTTGCTTTGAATGCAAAGGTTATAGCTTGCTGAATTACAAAGCCATCTGGGATGGATAGGATTAGTCCCGCACTGGATCTTTTGGCTGTTGCAGAGCCATCCACATATAATGTCTATGCGTTCTTGTCCTCGGCTCCTTTTTCGCCTCCGGGTTGGCGGGTTTTCACGGCCAGGGCTTTTGGGAAGGTACATTCCATGACAAATTCAGCCAGAGCCTGGGCTTTGATGGTCGTTCTTGGAACAAACCTGATAGTGAAGTGACTCAGCTTTATTGCCCAATTTACCAACCTCCCGGATGCGTCTGGCTTGTGGATGATTTTTTGAAGTGGTTGATCAGTAATCACCTTGATCTCCCGGCCTTGGAAATATCTTCCTGCTAGAGTGTATGAGTGCTAAGAAAATTTTTTCCAGGTTTGGGTACCGGGTTTCAGCGTCCTTCAGGACCTGGCTCACATAATAGACTGAGCTTTGTGTTTCTTTTTCTTCCCGAATGAGAGCCGAAGAGACCGCTCTTGGTCCGGCGGCGATGTAGAGATGTAGAGGCTCGCCAGGCTTGGCTTTGGAAAGGATAGGCGGATTCATCAGGTGTCGCTTAACTTCTTCAAAAGCGACGTCATATTCCGGGGTCCAGTCAATTTGCTTTTTGTTCTGGGCTCCTTTTAATAACTCAAAGAAAAGAAGGCATTTCTCCGCCAGTTTTAAGATAAACCTGCGTAGGGCCGCCAAGGATCCTGACAACTTTTGGATATCTTTCTGAGTCCGGGGTTTTTCTTGAAATTGACTGGACATTGACTGGTCCAAATAAGTCCATGTGAATAAGTTACAAAGGTGCACTTATGGAATTCACAGTTTTACTTTTTTGACTTGATCTTTTAATTTTTACTTTTTGACAAGCATCACAGACTTTATCTTGAGCAAATTCCAGATTAGACATGTCTCTCACTAACTCCTTTTTAACTAGAGTGTTGATAGCTTTCTCACTAACTCCTTTTTAACTGGAGTGTTGATAGCTTTGAAATTTAAATGAGACAACTTCTTATGCCATAATTTAGTTTTCTCTATTGATGCCTTGGTGTAGAAGCAAAAAATTCCATCCTCATTTGCTGAGTCTAAGCCTGCAACAAATAGGCTTCCTTTCCTTGCTCCTCTCAGAGCAACTTCACCAGTTTTCTTGCTGATAAAAGTGCATTCTTCTTTGTTGAATAAAACTTTGAAACCTTTATCTGAAAATTGGCTGACACTGAGAAGATTCACTTCAAGACCAGCTACCAGTGCTACATCTTCAATGACAATACTTCCAGAAATCAATTTGCCATATCCCATTGTGAACCCTCTGTTGTTGTCTCCAAAAGTTACTAATGGGCCATCCTTCTCCTCAAACTGTGAAGGCTATTCTTTTTTTTCTTTCTTGTATCTTCACTTTTTACTTCCTTGACAGGTATCTTTGAATCTTGGTTAACCATGGGATTCTTTTCAGCTTTGGAAGTTGGAGTTGCTTCTGTATTTTCCTTCTCATTGTCTTCATCAACAATTTCTTGCTTTATGATCAACTCTTCTTCACTGAAATCTACTTCACATGCTTTGAACATAGGTGAACCGACCTTTCTCAGCATAGCTGGGACATCTTCATTTTATGTTACTTTTCCTTTACCAGCTACATTTTTCTTGTTGCTATTCAAAGCATCATAATCAAGGACAATAAATATGTTAACTCATGGCTTGTTCTTCTCATGGTATTGACCAACCAACTCAGATGTATTATTGAATGATTTCAGTTTCACCTCATTCTTTTCAATCTTCTCTCTTACCACAGCTTCAATCTCATTGGCACGCTTCAGCTTATTTTTCAAATATTCATTTTCTTGCTTGACCGACTCAAGATCCACAAGAAGTAGATCCATCTTTTGCTTCTCACTCTCAAGCTTCTCAGTAGTTTTTGTTAGCCTACTCACTTCCTCAGTAGTTGCTACTAAGCTAGTGTGTATATGGAACATCTTCACATTCATCTTTTCCAAAGTGTCCTAATATTCACTAACATTTAAATCAATGGTGTTTAGAGTTGGTACCTTTGATTTTGAAGTGGATGCTTCTCCATGCTCAAAATTCATAAGTGCATAGTTTCTAACCTCTTCATCCTCATCATCAATATGAGTATCATCCCAACTCTTTCCTTCTGCAACATAAGCTATTCCATACTGCTTCTTCAAGAAAGCGTCATACTTTGCTTCCAGTTCCATATAAGCTTTATCTTTCTTCACCTTTTTAGGCTTTCTGCATTCAGTAGCAAAGTAACCTAACTCATCACAGTTGAAGCACCTTATCTTTGATCTGTCCACATATCCTGTTTTGTAGCCACCTTTGCTAGCTGAATTGTACTGAGCTACTGGTTTCCAATTGTTGTTGTTGGAAGATTTTCCCTTGCTTTTGAAAAATCTTGGTTTCTTGACTCTTATGTTAGAAAATTTCCTAGCCAAGTAGACATTTCATCTAGCTCATCCAGGGTGTAATATTCATCTTCCTTCAGCTCCAACATAACTTACTTATGAGGTCCTCTGTTCTTTTGTTCCATGGTTTGAACAACTGGAACTTGATCATCTTGCTCATCTTCACTTTCTTCTATGTCATTCACAATCAAAGCACTGGAACCATCAACAACATGTCTATGATATAATTTCAATGACTTTCTTTGTAGCATCTCAAGTTCTTAAGTTTTCAAGATTCCATATAGAACTTCCAAAGTCATTCTTCTTAGATCTCTTCCTTCTCTTATGGTTGATATCTTTTGTTCAAGATGGTCAGGAAGAGCTAGCAAAAACTTTAGGTTAATCTCCTCAGCTTCATAATATTTATCATGTAGTTGTAAGTCATTTATCAATTTGTTGAATCTTTCAAAAATCTTCAGTAATTCCTTCTTTTGGTGTAGCCATAAACCCTTCATACAGAGAGACCAAAATCCTCCTTTGGTTTGACCTAACTTCCTCTGTTCCTTCACATAAGATCTCTATTTTCTCCCGGATCTGTTTGGCTATGTCACAGTTGACAATGTTATTGTACATTACATTATCAAGTGACTCTATCAAGATCAGATGCAAGCCGCTATCCAGAGAGACTTTTTCTTTTTCAGGCTCAATATATTTGTTCGCAATAAAACACACGCGAACATACATGCAAGCATACGCGATCACAAGTAGTATAAGATTTAAGTCAAGTTCGTCCCACAGAGACTGGTTTAGGTTAAGTTCATATTATGCACTTATGCAACAATATATGATTATCGTTCATAGCTAAGACAAGTAACAAATTTGAGTTGATTAACTACTTAAGAGATTATACTAGCATGCATTAACTAAGAGATTAAAAGTGAATTACTTATATGAGAATAAAACATGAGATTCTAACTTCATTTAATACTTCATTCAAATTTTATGTCTTTATCAATAGTATGCAATGGTGATGATAACTAATCAGATAACACGAAATTCGTATACGCTATCTTTCGATATACGTATACCCTACTACTAAGCATCCACAATCAAGATAGAAGTTGAGTAGACACCAATTATGCTTAGGCCCTATATGTCTATAAGATTTGAAAACGTAACGGTTTAAGAACAAATTATATATTATGATTATATAGGGTGTTTAAGATGGTTATAATTACTCCACGAATTATGCATATCAATTCATACATAAACCTATGCTAGCTTGGCAAGTTCTAAACCCCTATATTCACTCTCGCTTCAATAGAGATTAACAAACAATCTTAGATGTTAGCTACGCATCAATGACAAATAAGCACAACCAAACTAGGAAATCCTAAATCACCACATACTAAAGATTTAAAACAATCAACTATTGAAATCCATAAATAAATCCGCTAGAGCCCCATGACAATGATTAGTTCATGATCAAACACATCGTCACCATGGGTTCCAATGAAAACATGATAATAAATAAGTTCAGAATACTACGAGATGAAAATAAAAGTACTAGGGTTTAGAACAAATCAATACAAGCATCCAAAAGTATCGCCTAAATTAAAGAATACAAAAATATGAAACTAAATCTTCTTCTCCTTAGTTGTCTCGTGTGTTCTTGGTCTTCTTAATGTTCTCCCTAGCTTTCTTCTTATTAAAAACATCTTCTTATCTTTTTTTATAAGGCCCTGGATGATCTGGGCTCTCACAATAACCATCTTATAATCAAATAAGGATTCTGCAGTTTTGTACTGGCGCGGCCGCGCAACACCGGAGCGCGGGCGCGCTGACCTACCGGAATAACTGGCGCGAGCGTGCCTGACCAAGCACGGGCGCGCTGTCCTTCTATTATTTTCTCGTAGTTTCTTTTTTTGGCACTCCATTCTTCGTGCGATCTTTCGCAACTCCATTCCTGACCTCTTATTAGCATAAAATCATTGTAAAGCTGTTAGGACGAAACCACGTGCTAAAATTCATACAAATATACGCGTTCACAAGTAATATAGAATTCTTTCTAGTTCGTTCCCACAGAGACTCTTATGGTTAACTTAAGATTTATACACTTATACAACAATGATATTGTTATTGCTCAATTCTAAGACGAATAATAATTTGAGATATTTTATAACTAAGAATTAACTAACATGCAATAACTAAAAGATTAAAAGGGTTGAATTACTAACTGAGACAAACATGGGATTCTAACTTCATTAAATACTTCATTCAAAGTCATTATTCTTAACCTTAGCATGCAATGGTGATGACAACTAATCAGATAACACGAAACTAGTAAACTCCAACTTTTGGTGTACGAATACCCTACTACCAGACATCCACAAAAGAGATAGAAGCCGAATAGACACCAAATATGTTGAGACCCTATATGTATATAGAATTTGATAACATAAAGGTTTAATGAACAAGTTATCTATCTTGATTACATAAGGCAAGTAAGATGGTTAAAATTACCTACAAATCATGCATAACAAATACATGATCCTATGCTAGCATGGCAAGTTCTAAATCTCTATATTCATTGTCACTTCAATAGAGATTAACACGCAATCTTATATGTTCGCGACGCATATAAGACGAATAAGCACAACCAATACTAGGAAAACAATCACCACACACTAAAATATTGAAACAAATTAACTAAAGAAATCCATAAATAAATCCGCTAGTACCCCACGATAACGATTAGTTCATAACCGAACTCATCATCATCATGGGTTCCAAAGAAAGCATGATAATAAACAAGGTCTTTATAAACTTAATAAAATCACAAAGTACATAACCAAGAGTAATAGGTTCAACAATAAAGAAAATGAGCATCCAAGATTACAAATCAATCAAAGAATCACAAGTAAACACAAGCTCTTCTTCTCCTTCGTTGAATTTGTGCTATTAGGTCTTCTTCTTGTCTTCTTCTTAGGCTATGTTGTTAAAAACGTGTTCAACGAGTCATTATATAGCAGCCCAAATCGTCTGGAAGACTGTTGAGTGGCATTTATGACAATTTATAACGCTCTATAAAGCTTTGAATTGGTGTTTTGTACTCAAGTTATTGGTATTTTTAACGTGTTTTGTAGTGTTTTTGCATTTCAGGCATTTATCAAGAATACAGGTGAATTGGCATTGATTTGATGCTAATATGGCGTTAGGATGGTGTCTAGAATAACGGCTAGTGAAAAGACCAACTCAAATCAGAAAGAAAATAAAAGTCAAAATTTTATCCAGAAGGATGGCGCGCCCGAGCTGAAGTAGCACACGGCCGTGCCTAAAGAGCAGAAACTCAGCACGCCTGCCCTGGTAAAGCGCGCGGCCGCGCCCGGTCGGGATGGCAGAATTCCGTTTCTACTTGTATTTTGAGAGTTTGAAGCCCTGGTTGATTCTATAACATATATATACATAAATAAAGTTCATTTTTCAGAAGAAGATGTACCAGAGCTCAAGGAGAAGTCATAAGAAGACCGTATATCACAATTCTACCAAGGCTAGAAGGATCTAGTTTATACTCATGATTCTTTGTTTTAAGTTATAACATTGGATGCTATTTTTTTTATTCGTGAACCTATACTCTTGTTTTGTACTTGGTTTATTATCTATTTAGTATAAAGACTACGTTTATTATACCATACTTTCATCAAAACCCACGTTGATGATGAGTCCGATTATGGGATAATCGTTATCGTGGGGTTCTAGCGGATTTATTTATGAATTTCTTTAGTTAATTTAATTCGATGCCTTAGTGAGTGGTGATTGTATGATAACCTAGTATTGGTTGTGCTTATTTGTCTTTTGAACATCGTGAACTTATAAGATAGCGTGTTAATCTTTAATGAAGCGATAGTGAATTTAAGGATTTAGAACTTGCCGTGCTAGCATAGGTTCATGTATTTGTTATGCATGGTGCGTAGGTAATTTTAACCATCTTACTTGCCCTATATAATCACGTTAGATAACTTGTGCATTAAATCATTATGTTGTCAAATTCTATAGACATATAGGGTCTCAATATAATTGGTGTCTATTCACCTTCTATCTCTTTTGTGGATGTCTGGTAGTATGTTATTCATGCAACAAAAGTTGGCGTTTATCAGTTTCATGTTATCTGATTAGTGTCATCACCATTACATGCTAAGGTTAAGAACAAAAAGGCTATTGAATGAAGTATTTAATGAAGTTAGAATCCCATGTTTGTGTCATATAGTATTCAACTCTCTGTAATCTCTTAGTTAATGTTCTTTTATATAAATTCTCAATAGTTAATCTTAGTTATAATAAAAAACAACTTGTTATTCGTCTTATCATTGAATAATAGCCATATCATTGTTGCATAAGTGCATAAATCAAAAAGTTAACCTAAACCAGTCCCTGTAGGAATGAACCAGAAAGAATTCTATATTACTTTCGAACGCGTATACTTGCGTGAATTATTAGCACGTGTTTAGCCCTAACAAGTTTTTGATGTCGTTGTCGGGGACTCGATGTTAACTTTTAGTTTATGTGTTTGTCATCAGTAATCGTTAAAGTTCATTGACTCGGACATTGTTACTTACCTACTCTTTTCCTTGTCGTGTTTCAGGTACTCTAGCGAGCGTGTATGCATACGCGTTTACGGTCTCGTAAGAGAACTATGGATCAAGCCGATGAGGAAGTTGTAGTGGTTCGAAGAGAAGTTTTTGAGGAAGAAGAGGAAGAAGAGAAAGTTGAGGAACCAGCTTTAGTAGTGATGGGCGATCAAGCAGAAATTTCGAAGGCTTTGATGGACTATTCTCAGCCTAAGGTCAATGATATTCAGTCAACCATCATCAGACCAACCATCTCCGCTAACACCTTTGAGATCAAGTTGAGCAATTTTCAGATGATACAGAACTCAGTTCAGTTTAGGAGTTTTCTGACAGAAGACCCCAACATGCACATAAGGGATTTCATCGAGATCTGTGACAGTTTCAAGTTCAACGGGGTGACTCGCATTGATTAGGTTGCCGCCACTCCTTAAGGGTTAGGTTTGTGATCCTGATGCTACCAAGCTGTGACTTTTCCCATTCTCTCTGAGAGATAAAGCAAAGTACTGATTACATTCTCTACCACCAGGGTCTATCACCAAATGGGAGGATTTTTCTCAAAATTTTCTCACTAAATTATTTCCTATGGCGAAGACTGCTGCAATCAGGAATGCTCTTACTCAGTTTGCGCAGCAATCTTGAGAATCTCTGTGTGAGGATTGGGATCGCTACAAGGAGATGCTAAGGAAGTGCCCACACCATGGCATGCCTGATTGGATGATTATAAACTGTTTCTATAATGGTTTAGGTGCACAGTCTAGACCTATGCTTGATGCAGCGTCTAGTGGAGCCTTATGGGCCAAAAGCTATAATGAAGCTTATTAGTTGATTGAGCTAATGGCAGCTAATGAATACCAGAATCCAACTCAAAGAATGTTGCAAGGCAAGGTAGCAGGAGTTCTGGAAGTGGATACAGCTACTGCTATAGCTGCTTAACATCAAGCTTTAATGATGAAAGTGGACTCTTTGGCTAATTATGGAGTTGATCAGATCACTAGTGTTTGTGAGCTTTGTGCGGGGGTACATGAGACTGAGCAGTGTGCTATTTCTAGCGAATCAACTCAATTTGTGAGTAACTTTCAGAGATCACAGCAGCAAGCTCCAGCCACTTATCATCCCAACAACCCCAATCATCCTAACTTTAGCTGGAGCAACAATCAGAATGCGGTGCAACAACCTTATCAACCATACACAACAAAGCAGTATAACCCTCCTAGTTTTCAACAACCGCAATATGCCCCTAGGCAACAACTTTAACTTTAGCAGTTACCTTAAGCTAATGAAAAATCTGAATTGGAGGAGTTGAGGCTCATGTGTAAGAGCCAAGCTGTTACTATCAAAACCTTGGAGAATCAGATTGGGCAGATTGCTAATGCATTACTGAATCATCAACCTGGAACGCTTCCTAGCGATACTGAAGTGCCAGGTAGGAAGGAAACTAAAGAGCATGTTAAGGAAATTACATTGAGTTCTGGAAAGGTTGCAAATCCTGAAAAAGCTAAGACTCCAGAATCTGAAGTTGTGGCTGAAGAAGAAGTGTAGAAGGAAGCAATAGTGAAAACAAGGAAGACGAGAAACAGATCTATCCTCCACCTCTCTTTCCAAAGAGGCTGCAGAAGAAAAAGCTGGATAAGCAGTTTGAGAAGTTTTTGGAGGTGTTCAAGAAACTTCACATCAGCATACCTTCCGATGAATTTCTTGAACAAATGCCTAGTTACGTAAAGTTCATGAAATGTATTCTCTCTAGGAAAGTGAAGCTCGATGACTTAGAGACCGTTGGTCTCACGGAGGAATGCAGTGCTATGATGCAACAAAAGTTGCCTCCGAAGCTTAAAGATCCTGGAAGCTTCACTATTCCTTGCACCATTAGAAAAGTGTCATTTGACAAATGTTTATGTGACTTGGGAGCTAGCATCAATCTGATGTCATTATCAATCTTCAAGAAGTTGGACTTGCCTGATCCAAAACCTACTTATATGACTTTGCAGTTGGCCGACCGTTCTATTACATATCCATGTGGTATTGTGAAGGATGTCTTGGTCAAGGTGGATAAACTCATCATTCCTTCTGATTTTGTCATTCTTGATTTTGAGGAGGATAAGAAGATTCCCATAATCTTGGGAAGACCTTTCTTGGCTACTGGCCGAACCTTGATAGATGTGCAAAAGGGTGAGCTCACCATGCGAGTGCTGGATCAGGATGTAACTCTTAATGTCTTCAATGCCATAAAATTCCCTACGGAAAATGTGGAGTGTTTAAAGGTGGAGTTGGTTAATTCTGTGGTTACTTCTGAACTTGATCGATTGATGGTCTGATACCTTAGAAAAGGCCTTGTTGGGGAATTCCGATAGTGAAGATGACGAAGGTGGTGAGCATTTGTAATATTTGAATGCTTCTCCCTGGATGCGAAGGATGGATATGCCTTTTGAATCTCTTGGGTTGGTGGATCTAAAAAGTTCTCTAAAGCGCCTCAAGCCATCTATTGAGGAATTTCCTACTCTTGAGCTTAAACCTTTACCTGAACATTTGAGGTATGTATTTTTAGGTGATGCATCTACTTTGCCTGTTATTATTGCATCTGACCTTCCAGGTAGCGATGAGGAAAAGCTTTTGAGAATTCTTAGAGAATTCAAGTCGACAATTGGTTGAACTATATCAGATATCAAGGGAATCGGCCCTTCTTATTGTATGCACAAAATTCTGCTAGAGGAAGGAAGCAAGCCTACTGTTGAGCAACAGAGAAGGCTAAATCTGATCATGAAAGAGGTTATGAAGAAGGAAATCCTCAAGTGGCTAGATGTAGGGATCATCTATCCTATTTCTGACAGTTTATGGGTGAGCCCAGTTCAGTGTGTGCCAAAGAAAGGTGGTATCATTGTGGTTGCAAATGAGAAGAATGAGCTTATTCCTACACGAACAGTCATAGGGTGGAGAGTTTGCATGGATTATCGAAAGCTGAACAAGGATACAAGGAAGAATCATTTCCCTCTTCCTTTCATTGATCATATACTTGATAGATTGGATGTGAATGATTACTACTGTCTTCTGGATAGCTATGCGGGTTATAATCAGATCTGTATCGCTCCAGAAGATAAAGAGAAAACTACATTCATATGTCCTTTTGGTACTTTTGCATTCAGGAGAGTTTCTTTTGGACTATGTGGAGCACCAACTACTTTTCAGAGATGGATGTTGGCTATCTTCTCTGATATGATTGGAAATAATGTAGAAGTGTTCATTGACGATTTATCGGTCTTTGGAACTTCTTATGATGAATTCTTGCAAAATCTTGGGTTAGTGCTGAAAATGTGCGTTGAGACCAATTTGATTCTCAATTGGGAGAAATGTCATTTTATGGTGCGCCAAGGCATCATTCTTGGTCACAAGGTTTCTAGTAAGGGTCTCAAGGTGGATAAATCCAAGGTGGGGGTTATTGAAAATCTTCCTCCGCCAATTTATGTTAAGGGAATTCATAGTTTTCTTGGTCATGCGGGTTTCTATAGGCGATTCATCAAGGACTTCTCTAAGATTTCGAAGCCGTTGTGCAATTTTCTAGAGAAAGATGTTCCTTTCAAGTTTGATGACGAGTGCCTTGCTACTTTTGAGACATTAAAGAAGAGTTTGACTACGACACCTGTCATAACTGCACCTGATTGGTCTGAACCGTTTGAAATGATGTGCGATGCAAGTCACTATGTAGTTGGAGAAGTTTTTGGGCAAAGAAAGAATAACATATTTCATGTAGTCTACTATGCCAGTAACACTCTTAATGATGCTCAACTGAACTACACCACTATTGAGAAAGAACTTTTGGTTATTTTCTATGGTTTTCAGAAATTTCGATCTTACTTATTTGGGACGAAGGTGACAATTTTCACTGATCATGCCGTAATTCGATATCTCGTCTCGAAGAAGGACTCGAAACCTAGATTGATTCGATGGGTTCTTTTACTCAAGGAGTTTGAATTAGAGATCAAGCGCATTTTAGAGAAAGTTGTGTGTCCATCGAGAAAAGATTGGTCTTTGAAGCTTGATGAAGCTGTTTGGGCAAATTGAACAGCGTACAAGACTTTGTCAGGAATGTCACCGTATCAGTTGGCTTATGGTAAGGGGTGTCATTTGCCGGTGGAACTAGAACATAAAGCGTATTGGGCTTTGAAGAAATTGAATCTTGACTTGGATACAGCTGGTAAGAAGAGGATGCTTCAATTGAATGAACTCGACGAGTTTTGAGTTCAAGCATATGGGAATAATAAAATGTATAAGGAGAAATTCAAGAGGTGGCATAATAAGGGTCTAGTGCTTAAATCATTTGTGCCGGGACAACAAGTTCTTTTGTTTAACTCTCCTCTCCATCTATTTCCTGGAAAGTTGAAGTCGAGGTGGTCAGGGCCGTTTGTTGTCAAAACTGTGTTTCCATATGGAGCGGTGGAGTTTTTTGAGAATGATCCGGGCCAAGCATTCAAGGTAAATGGCCAGAGGTTGAAGCATTACTATGGTGACATGGCAAACCGCGAGGTGGTTTGTGCCGTTTTGTTATCCGTTTGATCTCGTATTTCTACGTCAAGCTAACGACATAAAGCAAGCGCTTCTTGGGAGGCAACCCAAGTTTGTTGTACATTAGTAGATAGAGGAAGAAGAAAGAAAGGAGAAAAGCACAAAAAATATCAAAAAAATAAAAAAATTCAGGGCCAACTTCAGTAGCACGGCGCGCCACACTGTGGAGGTGCGGCGGCCGCGCTACTTTTCCAGGAGCCGCGTGCGCCCGCGCTGCTTGGCGAGGCGTCCGCGCTTAATTATCAGAGGCACGGCGCACCCGCGGCAAGGTAGCGTGCTGCCAAAATCAATTCCCACCCGATTTATACTCTTCCACATCCCAAATTTCCCTCTCCAAATCAAACTCATTATTCCCATTATTCCTATGGTGGAGTACAGTGCTGAGGCAATAAGGAGGGTGATTGATCAGCCTGAGAGGAGGCCCGAGCAGGATAACTGGAATGAGAAGACTCCGGAGGAGTTTAACTTGGATTTGATAGTTGCTACTCTATGTGTGCCTGAGACTCACTGGAAGTTCAATAGGGGCACGACTAATTATGCCACGTTCCCTGCTTCATGCATGAACAGGTTTGCACGTGCATGAAATTATTTTATTTGTGCTAACATCATGCCATCTTCTCACGTGCATGATGTTACTGTGGAGCGTGCACGTTGTTGTGGGGTATTCTTCAGGGAGACTATGTGGACCTTGGTATGGTTATTCACCAAGGGATTTTGAGATTCTTGCGAGGGAGTACTACGGGTTCTACACCCTATGCATCCATTGTGGCACAGTTATGTGTGGAAGTTGGTGTTCATTGGCCAACACATGAGCATCTTCAGCTTCCGAGTGCTTCGATTGATAGTACCACTTTGTTGACTATGCAAGAGTGGGATGGAGGAAAGCCTGATCTGAAAGGGCTTGGGTACTCTTTTGACCATCTGCCAAGTGGAAGGCCAACTGCTGGGGTGACTCAGAAGAGCAAAACCGCTTGGAGGTCTCAGTTGGGTGAAGAGGCTGGTCCATCGCAGCAGCAGCAGGAGGAAGCAGGTGTTGGAGTTGGTATGAGCATGGCGCAGTATAGGCGTTTAGCTAGGAGGATGGATGCCATGCATGACATCCATAGTCGGTTTGCACGTGATCTCACCCAGGCATTGGGGACTGCATTCAGAGCCATATTAGTTGACATCTAGTGGCCAGTATTCGGTGAAGACTCTGTGTATCCGCCTCCAGACACTCCACCCGTTGAGGGTGAGGATCCTGATTCCAAGTAGGTATGCCTGATTCCTTACTATTATCTTCACCGAGGATAGTGAAAATTTTAAGTTTGGGGGTAGTAGTTTAAGGAATTTGTTTTATGTGTGTCATATATAGTTTTCATATTCATGATAGTTCACATATAGTTTGCATATTCATGATAGTTTAGTTCATATAGTTACATTTTTGTCATGTAGTTTTATTATTTTTGTAGGTTTTATGATAGTTTGTGCATGTAGTTCATGCATTTGCATAATAACATGATCCCTTAGATGATTTTTCCGATTGATTTGTGATATTGATGCTAGTGTAGTGATGTCGTATTTAGTGATGTTAAGTCGTAACGAGTTGATTTGCATGCTAGAGACAATTGTATTTCACTAAATCTTATAGGTTGCTTGAGTGCTAGATCATGGTCATGGTTTATTTGTTTGTCGAAGTTAAATCGCTTGTTAATATTTAAAATTTAGGATATTCTCTTAATGATAAAATAACATAGATATTTAAAAATTGGATAAAATTGGATTCCATTGCTAGTTGTTGTGGCTAGGTGTCATATGGCTAGTAGCCAGCTCATATTTATATCAGTAGTCTAGGGTTGAATGAGATGGAACGAAACGCACTCATTTAGAAATTGAAAAAAAAAGAAAAGAAAAAAGAAAAAAAGAAAAGAAAAAGAAAAAATAGGTGTTATGTATAAATGATCACGAGTGGGCTCTTTAGTACTCGCGTTATTAAGTTCTTAGGGGACTTTGTGCCTAGTGACCTAAAGCTTTTATAGTCTGGGATTCGCTAACCTAATGCCCACTACATGGGTAGTATAAGTCTTTTATGGACCTCACTCATTGAACGGTCAAATAAGCATATTTGTGTTATTTTGATGTTGTGAATAAAATCATGAATTCATATAAAACTCCGATATAAGAATTGAAGTGTTATAAGTCATTTTGAGTCTAGATTTTATTTTATTTATAACCTTGCGATTGTTTTGATGAGTAGTGAGTCATGATTATTGATCTAGTTGCGATGGTATATCTGTAAGCATTTGCACACACTCACGTTTCTGTCTTGTAAGTTGATTTTTGGGTTTTGATTGATCTTATGCGAATAACTGCATTTGTTGAGATGTTGCTTGTTGATTGGTTTAGTTATTCTATGGGGATCGTTGCATTCATATAGTTGCATTCATGCATTTTTATTTCTTGTTCTTTGAGTCTATTTATGCTTGAGGACAAACATCGATTCAAGTTTGGGGGTATGTTGAGTGGCATTTATGACACTTTATAACGCTCTATAAAGCCTTGAATTGGTGTTTTTGTACTCAAGTTGTTGGTGTTTTTAACGTATTTTGTAGTGTTTTTGCATTTCAGGCATTTATCAGGAATACAGGTGAATTGGCATTGATTTGATGCTAATATGGTGTTAGGATGGTTTCTAGAATAAAGGCTCGTGAAAAGACCAACTTAAATCAGCAAGAAAACAAAAGTCAGAATTTTATCCGGAAGAACGGCGCTCTCGCGCTGAAGTAGCGTGTAACGTCTGTAAATATTATGATATTATAATTCTATAATGTGGCATTTTTGTGCAGTATTGTGAATACATAAGTTTCTAAATGTTGCTTTCCAGCGATTATGTGAATTAAGTAAATACAAATATATTTTCTTTCGTGACGATTCAAATCTTCGTACAAATATTTGGATATGGAAATTTTGTGCTTATACGATTAAATAAATTGGTATAATGCTAGATTATATTTTTAAAACTTTATTTGCATTAAAATCTAATTAAATTGTATTTTTATGTGGCTTGTTATAGAAGTATTATTATAAAGAAAATTCTTTTAAAAATTATTTTTATTCAAATTTCTTGAAAATACTCTTATAAAATTTCTAAAATCTTAAAGTAAATTATGGTATAATTTTTGTGATTTATGGAAGTGTACTTTATTTATTAAAATTCATTCTTTTTAAGCATACTTTTAATTCTAGAAAAATAATTACTAGATACCTTGCATGCAAAATCCCTTATAATAGAGACCAAGGATAGGACCGTTATTTCCAACCCCACTAACTCACTTTAACCAAGCAAAGTACTCATCTACCCTTGCATGCAAAATGTCTTAAGCTTGTAGGAAGGGCATATAGGTCATTTCTCAATTCCACTACCACTTTAACAAATCAAAAACCAAAAACACAAGCTACTCTCTCATTTGCACACCACTTCACTCCCTCCCCTCCATTTTCTCTCCCTCTCGGCTGAAGCTCCCCCTCCCCTTCTTCTTTCACTTTTTTTATTTTCTCAAACACTTTGATCAAGGAGCTAATTCACTCATATTCCCACACTTATACTTGAAATATTTAGCTCATAAAAGGTATGTTTTATTATGTGTTGATGTGTTCTTGTAGCCAAAATTTAGGCCTTGAATTCTCATGGATTTAAGGACTAAAATCATAAGGGCTTAAAGATATGGAATTGATATGATCTTGGAGAAGTATTTTTACTTCAACTTTCTAAGTCATAATCTTGTTTATAGCATTTGGCAATGAATTATTAAAAGAGCCGAATGTATATGGATTGTTCTTTAGAAATTTCTATGAAAATGACTTTGCATGTTACTTATAAACCGTTTTTGCTTCTGAAAATGATGAATTATAATGTTTAAACTCTTGAATTATATGTATTTCTTCAATTATATTAAGTTTTAAAACTTGCATATTAGTTATAGCCCTTGCATGTTGAAATTTACCCTTGCATGTTGATTTATAAGTGATTTTAGACTAGGAAACCATACTTGTTTGTTTTGAGATTTGATACTTGATTTTTATGAGGTGCATGCCACGAATTATGTTTAAAATGATAGTTTAATTATGTATTGATTAAACGAGATTAAAATCAGTAGGTGTCATGATGTTTTCATGCATGTGTAATTCGAATATTTGCTTTAAAATGACTAAGTGATGGCTTGTCTTGTGATGTGTTACTTTGCTTCTCCTTATAATTGATTGCATGCTAAATAAAATTGTAAATAAACCTTGTGTACTATATGTCAGTAGGTGTTAGCATGATATTAGGTTTGGTTGTTGGTTTGTTAATTGGTTTTGATGGTTAAGAAGGGAGTTAAGGTGGAAGGGATGTATTAGTCCTATTTGGACAGCTTTTAGCACTAGAAGTTTAGGTCATTTTAGGTATGAATTTGTGAGGCTTGTTAGGCCCAAGTTCAGTGGAGTTAGTACTTGGTATGTACTTGAGTCCAGAAGCTTTAGATTGGGTAAAATCATGCATTTGGTTAGGTGCACAAGCACAAAACTGAGAGGAACTCAGAACAAGGCAGATTTGGTACAAGTCCATATTTGACCCATTATCACCATGTTTTAGGATAGGCATTCATTGGGACTTGGTTTATAATAGTATAAAGAAGTCCTAGGAAGCTTAACAATTCATTAAAATCAGTAATTGAACAATTTAAGTGAGTTTTAAGTTGGTAAAAGTAAGGTAGTTTGGAAATCATGGAAGGCAGATTTATGTCAACTTCCACTTGAGGCCTAGGGTGGCCCAAGTAAGGTTTTTGAGTCATTCCAACTTTAAGGGTTAGTTTGGAGTCTTAGGAACCTCAGAGTGTTTGTTTGGAGTGAAGGCCCAAGGTGGAGATACCCCATTTCCACCAAAACACCCGAGAGTCACCATAAGAGTTGCATTAGGAAGCCTATGAGGAATGCATTGTATTTAAGTGCTTTATGAGTGAGGCCTTGATGTCATGTCAAGTTTGGGAGTTTCATTATGTCATAAGAGTCTGTAGAAATCATAATTAAGTGAAGGCCCAAGGTAGAAATGTACAATTGTGTCAAGGCATACAAGTGGTGCCACGGCGTGCATCCGGAAAGAGTTTAGAGTATGCATTAGTTATGCGAGTCTTGTGAGGTGAGGCACAAGTGTGCCTTACTGAATTTAGATTGTGTTGAGGTCTGTAAAGGAGGATTAAGAGTAATGGTCTTGTTAATTATTTTCTAAAAGGATAATTGCTTGAGTGATTAGGATCTAAGTGTACTATTGCCATGCCTTTTCTTGATATGTGTTATGTGAATTATTTGAAGCATATAATACTTGAAATTAAGTATGTTAAGTATATATATAAATACATGTATGTGTGTATATATATAATATACGCGAAAGGGTATTTAGAAATAGTTGTGACGAGGATACTATTTATTATAGGTTCAAGTAGGAGGCCAGGAAAGGAGCCCCTAGATGATTCCATTCAAGTACTCAGTAAGCGTAGTTCAGGCAAGTGAACTCTCAACTTATCTTTATAATTCCGTTTCTTGTGATTGAACACGCTGTGAGTGTATGATTATCATTTAATAACATTGATTAGTCCCTGACATCACTCAATAATTGGATCTTGAACATAGTTAATCGCTTCCATACTTGAATTGACCCTTTTTCCTCACATATAACTTTGTATCTCTGTGAATACCCCTACAAATAGTTCCTTAATATATCCAGTGGAACCTAAAACCCTTATACATTAGATTCATTTCCTTTGGAAACCCAAACACTATTATCATCCTCTCATTTGAACTTTGTCATTACCAACCCCTTGTTATATTATCCTTGATCTAGAACCCCTTTTAAATTGAAATGAGTTATTGAAAAGGTATTGAATGATATGATAAGACTGAGGCGCCAGTCACTGTTAAAGTTTTAAGACCTCAGTAGCAGGGATCCTGATGGTTTTATATGGCCAATGTGTGCCGAGGATCCTCAAAGGTTGTGAATCACTGGTTATGTGGTTCAGAGCTTTAATGTGGGCTGATCACCCCTCATTGCTCATAGCGCTGTGTGATTTCAATTCCATTCACTTGTTAAAATCTTGAACTTTACCTGAAAAATTTATATTGTTGATTTACCTTCTGTTATTGTTTTATTGAGCACATGATGAACTGTGTACCCTATTATTCACTTGCTGAGCATTTTGCTCATTAATATTGTTATTGATGTTATCCCTTCAGTTAAGCACGGAGATGCTTCGTTTCAAGCAGACCGCGCGTAAGAATTGTGGTAGTTCAGGGTATGCCTACCGTCAGATTTGGAGCAGGTAGGGAACTGGTTGTTCCCTAATGTTTAGAGAACTTTTGGGAATTTAAAATTGGTAGATGTATTTGACTTTGGATATTAGACTTTTGTATTATTAGTTGTTTAGATGTTGTTCAAACTCTTACCTATGGATTCGGGGACTTGCATTTATGGTTCCGTAATATTAATTAACTAGTTGTAGTCCTTTACTGCTTTGTTTATCTCTATTACTATTATTGCTAGTTAGTATTAGTGGGTCCGTCACATTGCGTGCGGCCGCGCCTAAAGAGCGGAAACTCAGCGTGCCCGCGCTGGTGAAGCGCGCACCCGCGCCAGGTCGGGATGGCAGAATTCTGTTTCTACTTGGATTTTGAGAGTTTGAAGCCCTGGTTGATTCTACAGCATATATATACATAAATAAAGTTTGTTTTTCATAAGAAGACGTACTAGATCTTAAGGAGAAGTCATAAGAAGACCGTATAACATAATTCAACCAAGGCGAAGAGGATCTAGTTTATACTCGTGATTCTTTGCTTTAAGTTGTAACATTGGATGCTAGTTTTCTTATTCGTGAACCTATACTCTTGTTCTGTACTTGGTTTATTATCTATTCAGTATAGAGAGTACGTTTATTATACCATGCTTTCATCGGAACCCACGTTGATGATGAGTCCGATTATGGGCTAACCGTTATCGTGGGGTTCTAGCATATTTATTTATGGATTTCTTTAGTTAATTTGTTTCGATGCCTTAGTGTGTGGTGATTGTATGATACCCTAGTATTGGTTGTGCTTATTTGTCTTATGAGCGTAGCGAACTTATAAGATAGTGTTTTAATCTTTAATGAAGCGACAGTGAATTTAAGGATTTAGAACTTGCCATGCTAGCATAGGTTCATGTATTTGTTATGCATGATGCGTAGGTAATTTTAACCATCTTACTTGCCCTATATAATCACGATAGGTAACTTGTGCATTAAACCATTATGTTGTCAAATTCTATAGACATATAGGGTCTCAATATAATTGGTGTCTATTCAGCTTCTATCTCTTTTGTTGATGTCTGGTAGTATGTTATTCGTGTAACAAAAGTTGGCGTTTATCAGTTTCGTGTTATCTGATTAGTGTCATCACCATTACATGCTAAGGTTAAAAATGAAAAGGCTATTGAATGAAGTATTTAATGAAGTTAGAATCCCATGTTTGTGTCATATAGTATTCAACTTTCTTTAATCTCTTTGTTAATGTTTTTTAGTATAAACTCTCAATAGTTAATCTTAGTTATAATCAAAACCAACTTGTTATTCATCTTAGCATTGAATAATAGCCATATCATTGTTGCATAAGTGCATAAATCACAAAGTTAACCTAAACCAGACCATGTGGGAACGAACTATAAAGAATTCTATATTACTTGCGAATGCGTGAATTATTAATGTGTGTTTAGCCCTAACAAAGTCCAGCAGATCGGTATTTGATTAGAAACAGGATTCTGGCAAAATGACCTGGCGCGGTCGCCCTGGGATCCGGCTCTCATGTGCTGAGTATGGCGCGGCCGCGCTGAGCTACTGGAAAAAAATATCATTTCTTTATTTCTTGCCTTCTCTTGCTGGTTTCTTCACGCACTTGACCAAGGCTTCATCCTCATACTCTTCTAAGCATATATCATGCAATTTCCAGCTCTTCTTCCTGTCTATTCCCTAAAATGCAAAACACTACAAAAACACATTAAATACACAAATAACTTGAGCACAATACTCCAATTAGAGCCTTTACGAAGCGTTATAAGTGGATATAAATGCCACTTAACACACCCCCAAACTTGAATCGATGCTTGTCCTCATGCATAACAGACTCAAAAACAAGAAATAAAAATACATGAATGCAACTACATGAATGCAACGATCCCCCAAGAATAACTAAACCAATCGATAAGCAACATCTCAATGAATGAAATTATTCACACAAGTTCAATCAAATCCCACAAATCAACTCACAAGCTAAAAACGTTCGTGTGTGCAATTGCTTAATAGATATACTCTCGATACTAGATCAATAATCATAACTTACCACTCATCAAAGCAATCACAAGGTTATAAGTAGAATAAATGATAAACTCAAAATAACTGACAACACTTCAATTTTATTGGAGTTATACACGGATTCATACTTTTATTGATAACACATAACAAACACATATATGCTTATTTGAGCGTGTAATGAACGAAGTTCATAAAAGACTTATGAAATAATACCCATGTAGCGAGCGTTACGTTAGTGGATCCCAGACTATAAAAGCTTTAGATCACTAGGCACAAAGTCCCCTAGAACTTAATAACTCGAGTATTAAAGAGCCCACTCGTGATCAATTATGCATAACACATATTGTTTTTTCTTTTTTTTTTTCTTTTTTTTTTTTTTTTTCTTTTTTTAATTTTAATTTATGAGCGAATCCGTTTTGCTCCATCTCGCTCAACCCTAGACTACTCATATAAATATGAGCCGGCTACTAGCCATTTGACAGCTAGCCATAACTAGCATTGAAATCCAACATTTTTCTCCAATTTTTAAAAATCCATGTTATTTCACCACTAAGAGAATATCATACATTTTAAACATAAACAAGTGATTAAACCTCGACAAACAAACAAACCATGGTGATGATATAACACTCAAGCAACCTATAAGACTTAGTGAAAATTCTCTTTGTTTTTAGCATGCAACTCAATTCAATAGGACTTAACATTCCTATATACGACATCACTAAACTCTCATCAATATCATAAATTAATCGGGAAAGTAACTTAAGGAATAATGTTATAATGAAAATGCAACTATATGCAACATACTAACATGATAACAAATATGTAAAATAAAAAAAACAAAAACAAATAACTACATGACAATTATGCCAACTATATGAACTAAACTATCATGAATATGCATCTATATGGACTTACACACAAATATTCCTTAACTATCACCCCCAAACTTAAAAATTTCATTGTCCTCAGTGAAGGTAATAGTAAGGAACAAGGCATACCTACTCAGAAGAAGAACCATCATCACCATCTACGGGTGGAGTATCAGGAGGTGGGTACACATCATCCTCACGAAAAACTGGCCACTGAATGTCAACTCATGTGACCCTGAAAGCTATTCCCAACGCAAGAGTGAAATCATGTGCAAACCTACTATGCGACTCGTACATCACATCCATCCGCCTATACTGTGCCGAACCCAAACTAGCACTATCCTCAGCCTCTCGCTGCTGCTACGAAGAACTAGGCTCACCAATCTGATACCTCCATGCTGCTCTGGGTGCCTGAGAAGAACCACTATCATATGTCTGATCAGCTGGCTGACCACCAGGAAAGTGATCATAGGTGTAACAAAGCTCCTTCTCCTCAGCCTTCCCACCATACCATTCCTGCATACTCAAAAATATGGAACTATTAATGGGGGCACTCGGTAACTGAAGCTGCTCATGAGCGGGCCAATAAACAGCCAACGCCACACAAAGCTTGGTCACAATCGAAGCATAAAGGATAGACCCCGTAGTGCTCTCACACAAAAACCTCAAGATACCCTGATGAATCAAAGAACTGAGATCCACATAATCTCCTTGTAAGATCCCCCACAACAACTTCGCACGATCTACGGTTATATCATGCACATGAGATGAAGGCATAATATTTGCACAAATAAAAGCATTTCAAGCACGAGAAAACCTGTTCAAGCATGAAGCGGGGAAATTGGCATAATCGCGCGATCCCCTCTTGAACTTCCAATGTGTCTTTGGGACACACAACGTAGCCACAATAAGATCCAAATCAAATCATTCCCCATCTTAGCATTCCAATCCTCCTGAGTCGGCTGTCTCTTGGGCTGGTTAATCACCATACGAATCGCCTCTGGGGTGTAGTCCACTGTGAACCCCCGCACCACCGAATACCTATTCTTATCAACCTTCACGTTCGTATAGAACTCACGAATAACACTCATAGGCACAACCGCTAGTGTCTCACAGAAAGAAACCCAACCCATCTCAAGAATCATCTCAAGAAGCTTACCATCCTTGCCCAAGGGTAGAAAATCCCTCTCCTTTGCTATCGGCTTCGACAACAGCCTTGTATACTCTGCTTCAGCCTTCAGAGTCAGAAATCGAGGCCTTGACCCACCAATACTCAAAGAATCGGTAGTGGCGGGTTTAGTGCTGCTGATGTCTTGACAACGGGCTCTCTTGGGTGTCATTGGATTCGATAAAGTAAGAAAAGAGATGTGTATAAGAGAGATTTAGGTTTGAGAATTGAGAAGTATGGTAGAGATGATTGTGTATAACCGTATATATATAAATATTAGGAGCTATAGTTGGAATATAATTATGGGATAGTGGGGATAATGGGTTTGATTAGAAGAAGGAATTTGGGGTAATGGAGGAGGGAAAATCGGCTGATGATTGTATTTGTGTTTGAATTTTCAATTTTCTGCCTTTTTCTTTCTTCTACAGGGGGTCAGCGCGGCAGCCCGGCGAGGCAACGCGCGCGCGCCATGCTTCTGTTGATACAACATGGCCTCCCCGCTTCCCAGCGTGGGCGCGCCGTGCTACTGTAGTTTCAGCGCGGCCGCCCCGCTTCCTGGCGCGAGTGCGCCGTGCTACTGGAAAAAACATTAATTTTTTTTGTGTTTTCTTCGATTTTCTTCTTTCTTTCTGCTTTTCTTACCTACTAATGTACAACAACCTTTGTTGCCTCCCAAGAAGTGCTTGGTTTACGTCATTAGCTTGACGTAGAATTCCAACATCAAGTTGCCAATAAAACATCACTAACCACTTCACGGTTTTCCGTATCCCCATAGTAATGCTTCAAATGCTGTCCATTTACCTTGAATTCCTGGCCTGGATCATTCTCAAAAATCTCCACCACTCCATGTGGAAACACAGTTTTGACAATAAACGACCCTGACCACCTCGACTTCAATTTTCTAGGAAAAAGATGGAGACAAGAGTTGAACAAAAGAACTTGTTGCCCCGGCACAAATGATTGGAGCACTAGACCCCAATCATGCCACCTCTTGACTTTCTCCATATACATTTTGTTGTTCTCATATGCTTGAAGTCGAAACTCGTCGAGTTCATTCAATTAAAGCATCCTTTTCTTACCAGCTGCAGTCAAATCAAGGTTCAGTTTCATCGAATCCCAATATGCCTTATGCTCTAGCTCCACAGGAAAATGACATCCCTTACCATAAACCAACTGAAATGGCGACATGTCTAGTGGAGTCTTAAATACTGTTCGATATGCCCAAACAGCTTCATCTAACTTCAAAAACCAATCCTTTCTTGATGGACATATAACTTTCTCTAGAATACACTTGATCTCTCTGTTAGATACCTCAGCTTGACCATTCGACTAAGGATGGTAGGCTGCAACAATTTGATGATTCACATTATATCTCTGCATCATAGCAGTGAACTTGCGATTGCAGAAATGCGATCCCTCGTCACTGATTATGACTCTTGGAGTTCCAAATCTTGTGAATATCTGCTTGTGAAGAAAATTAAGCACTACTTTCGCATCATTTATCGGCAAAGCTTTAACTTCCAACCATTTTGACAGATAAACTATCGCCAGCAAGATATACTGATTATTGAAAGATGAGACAAATGGCCCCATGAAGTCAATTCCCCACACATCGAAGACCTGAACCTCGAGAAGCACATTAAGAGGCATCTCATCCCTCTTTGACATATTACCAACATGCTGGCATCGATCACACTTCAAAATAAATTTATGCGCATTCTTAAATAAAGTCGGCCAGAAGAATCCTGATTGAAGGATACGAGCTATTATCTTTTCTCCACCATAGTGGCCTCCATAAACAGTCGAATGGCAGTCTCACAAGATACCCTCTATTTCGCTGTACGGAATACATCTCCTGATGATTTGGTCAGCTCCTTAACGAAAGAAAAATAGCTCATCCCATATGTACCACTTCACTTCATGAAAAAACTTCTTCTTTTGAGCATAAGTCAAGTGTGGAGGCATAACGTTGCTCACAAGGTAGTTCACAATGTCTGCGAACCACGGTTCTTCTGCTTGCACCCCAAACAACTGCTCATTCAGAAAAGACTCATTTATCAATGACTTATCCTATGAAGCTGTATTTGGATCTTCTAAACGAGAGAGATGATCATCGACTTGATTCTCAGTACCTTTTCTATCCTTGATCTCCAACTCAAACACCTGAAGTAAAAGAACCCATCGAATCAATCTAGGCTTCAAGTGAATAGCAGTGTGATCAGTGAAAACTGTCACCTTCATCCCAAGAAAATAAGATCAAAACTTCTCAACACCGTAGCCAATGTCTAAGAGTTCCTTCTCAGTAGTAATGTAGTTCAATCGAGCACCATTGAGGGTCTTACTAGCATAGTAGACCACATCAAATATATTGTTCCTCCTTTGCCTAAGAACTGCTCCAACTGCATAATCACTCACATCGCATATTATTTCAAAAGGTTAATTCCAATCAGGTGCAGCTATGACTGGTACCGTGATTAAACTCTTCTTTAAGCTCTCAAAAGCAGCTAGGCAATCATCATCAAACTTGAATGGAACATCTTTCTCTAGAAGATTGCACAACGGCTTCAAGATTTTAGAGAAGTCCTTGATGAAATGCCGATAGAAACTCGCATGACCAAGAAAGTTGTGGATTCCCTTAACAGAAATTGGCGGGGGAAGGTTTTCAATGACCCCCGCCTTGGATTTGTCCACGTCAAGACCCTTACTAGAGATTTTGTGCCCAGGAATGATGCCCTATTGCACCATAAAGTGACATTTCTCCCAATTGAGAACCAGATTGGTCTCAACGCACCTTTTCAGCACTAAACTAAGATTGTGTAAGGATTCATCATAAGAAGTTCCGAAGATAGAGAAGTCATCCATGAACACTTCAATGTTATTTCCAATCATATCAGAGAAGATAGCCATCATGCATCTCTGAAATGTGGCTGGTGCACCACATAACCCAAAAGAAACTCTTCTGAAGGCAAAAGTACCAAAATGACAAGTGAAGGTAGTCTTTTCTTGATCTTCGGGAGCAATGCAAATCTGATTATAACCCAAATAGCCATCCACAAGACAGTAGTACTCATGCCCAGCCAATCTGTCAAGCATCTAATCAGTAAAAGCAAGAGGGAAGTGATCTTTCCTCGTGGCTTTGTTCAGCTTCTTGTAATGCATGCAAACTCTCCACCCCGTGACTGTTTGAGTAGGAATAAGCTCATTATTTTCATTAGCAACCATAGTGATGCCTCTTTTCTTCAGCACACACTAAACTGGGCTCACCCAAGAACTGTCAGAAATAGGATAAATGATGCCTGGATCTAGCCACTTGAGAATTTCCTTCTTCACAGCCTCTTTCATGATCGGATTTAGCCTTCTCTATTGCTCAACTGTAAGCCTGCTTCCTTCCTCTAGCAGAATTTTGTGCATGCAATAAGAAGGGCTGATTCCCTTGATATCTGCTATAGTCCATCCAATTGCCGATTTGAACTCTCTCAGAATTCTCAAGAGCTTTTCCTCATCACTACCCGAAAGGTCAGATGCAATAATAACAGGTGAAGTAGATGCATCACCTAAAAATGCATACATCAGATGTTCAGGAAAAGGTTTAAGCTCGAGTGTAGGAGCTTCCTCAATAGATGGCTTGAGGCGCTTTGGAGAATTTTTCAGCTCTTCCAATCCAAGAGATTCAAAAGGCATTTCCAGCCTTCGCTTCCAAGGAAAAACATTCAAATACTATAACTGCTCATCACTTTCATCATCTTCACTATCTGAATCCCCCATCAAAACTTTCTCTAAGGCATCAGACTTCAGCATATGATCGAGCTCTGAAGTAACCACAGATTCGACCAATTCCACCTTAAAGTACTCCTCTTCATCCGTAGGGAATTTGATGGCATTAAAAACATTGAAGGTCACATCCTGATCCTAAACTCGCATAGTGAGCTCACCCTTCTGCACATCAATCAAGATGCGGTTAGTAGCCAAGAAAGGTCTTCCCAAGATTATGGGAATCTTCTTATCCTCCTCGAAATCAAGAATTACAAAGTTAGCAGGAAAGATGAGTTTATCCATGTTATGCATATGTTGTGTACTTGATGATTACATGAACAAAACACCTAAGTAGATTTTACTTAGTGAAATATTGTAGCACTCGACGGATAAGAATTATAGTCCCGACGGATAACTCATTATAGTCCCGATGGATGATGACTTATTATCCTTCGAGTGAGTAGCTTATGTAATAATAAGTCTGTAGCACATTTCTATATACACCTTTGTATATATTCTGTAGTAGCATATAAGTCATGTTGACTTTAACTAGATATGCAGAATAGGTTGATTAATTGTACATAGATGATACCTTGTAATTCTACATAAATGAATGGAAGTCAAGTGGCAAAATAGCTACCGACGGATGATTATCAAAGCCATCGATGGATGATCAAATAGCTATCAACGGATGTTTAATATAGCAATCGACGGATGATCAATGAAGCCATCAACGGATGATCATAAAGTCGACGGATGATCATGTACTCAACGGATAAAGAATTCAAATATCAGTTGACAGTGACAACTGGTCACATGCGTCGAAGTGTATGCAAATGGAATGAGGAAGCCTATTAACTGGGTAATAGAGAACAAAGTAGCAAAGCATTAGACCCGATAGTTTTTATAATGATCCTGTCTTTTGACTTTGTAATCTTGGTAATATATAAACCAAGAAGTAGCAAATAGAAACATAGATCTGAGAAACAAAAAGTGAGAAACATTTATAAGCAGAATTATTAGCATTTCTCTGTATTCTCAGTAGTTCATATTTGTAAGCAGCTGTGAGCATTCTTGCACACAGAGTTCTCTCGATATAATATATATCTCTGGTGGAATTGTTTAAATCCACTAGAAAGTTTTTAAAGACTCTTGTTTTTAATTACTTGTGTTTTGGTTCACTTAAATTTTTATTCCGCATTGTGCTAATCAATACACTTATATTTATATTAGAGTTTGAACATTTTTATTTTAAGAAAAAGGTTCAAGAATTCCATTCAACCCCCCTTCTGTAATTCTTGCTATATTGTTAAGGGACTAACAATTGGTATCAGAGCAAGCTCTTAACTTATAAAGAGTTTAAAGATCAAAACAATTTAGCAAGATGAAAAAGAAGGATGTTGGAGTCAAGATTCCTTTTCTAGATAAAGATAATTACCATCATTGGAAGGTAAAGATGCATCTTCATATGCTTTCTCAAGATGAGGCCTATGTGGACTGTATAGAAAGAGGCCCTCATGTTCCAATGAGAGCTGCAACAGGAAACGAGCCATCAGTCCCCAAGCCAAGGCATGAATGGTCTGATCCTGACATTGAACAAGTCAGGAAGGATAAAAAGGCCATGAATATCCTGTTTAATGGAGTTGATGCGGACATGTTTGACAACATTATTAACTGCAAAAGTGCCAAGGAAGTTTGGGATACTATATAGATAATCTGTGATGACACTGAGCAAGTTAGAGAAAATAAGATGCAGCTCTTGATTCAGCAATATGAGCATTTTCACAATGAGGAAAGTGAGTCTCTCACTGACATTTTTAGTAGGTTTCAAAAACTACTAAATGCTCTCAAGTTGCATGGAAGAGTCTATCAGACTAAAGACTCTAATATGAAATTCCTTAGATCTCTTCCAAAGGAATGGAAACCAATGACAGTCTCATTAAGAAACTCACAAGATTATAAGGAGTTTACTTTGGAGAGACTGTATGGCATCCTGAAAACCTATGAGCTTGAAATAGAGTAGGATGAAAGGATGGAGAGAGGAAAGAAGAAAGGAGGATCCATTGCAATAGTTGCTGAGTTGGAAAAGGAGAAGGAAGTGAAGATGGAAGCTGTTGAATCAACTTCAAAGGTCTGTGAGAACAAGGGCAAGGGGCTTACAGTAGAAAGTGAAGATTCATTGAGCCAAGATGACATGGAGGACATTGATGAGCACCTAGCATTTCTTTCCAGGAGATTTGCCAACCTCAAGTTCAAGAAGAACTTTGGAGCAGCCAAGCCAAATAGAAACATGGTGGATAAGTCAAAATTCAAATGTTTCAAATATGGCTTGGCAGGGCATTTTTCCAGTGAGTGTAGGAAGTCAGATTCCAGTAAGAAAAGGTTTGAGTCTGTGGATTATAAGCAAAATATTTTGATCTACTCAAGCAAAAGGAAAGGGCTTTTATTATACAAGAAAATGACTGGGTAGCAGATGGTCTGGATGAAGATGAAGATGTCAGCTATGTCAATCTAGCCCTAATGGCCAAGTCTGATGAGACAGAGACAAGTTCCTCAAGCAATCAGGTAATTACTACAAACCTTGCACATTTATCTAAAGCTGAGTGTAATGATGCCATAAATGACATGTCTATAGAATTATATCATTTGCATGTTACACTTAAGTCTCTTACTAAAGAAAATGCTAAAATCAAAGAAAACAATTTGTTTTTGAGTGAGAGAAATAATGTGCTTGAGTCTCAGTTTATTGATTTTGAGAAATTAAGAATTGAGTGTAAGATTGCTAAGGAGGAATTAACTGAGTCCTTAAAGAAAGAAGAAATTTTGAAGAAGCAGCTCGAGCGTGAATAAGAGGTGATTAAAGCATGGAAAACATCCAGAGATGTCCATGCTCAAATCACCAAAGTTCAAGGAATCGAGTCCTTCTGTGATGAAGCCTGGAAAAAGAACAAAGAGAAACTAGAACCTAATTTGGTAGATGGACTTCTAACAGATGTAGACTCGATGGATGATGAGGACTATCCGTCAGATAACAAAAAGTGTTATCCGTCAAATGATGAAAATCCTCATCCGTCGGCTGTGAGCAAGCCCATTAGTAAAGCCAAACTAGTTAAGCTGAATGAGAAGTATGGGTCTGTTTCCAAGAACTTTGTTTCAGGAGAGTCGAGTCAAGTTAAGAAAGGGAAAAAGGCTAATATTGGTCACATGACTGTCAAACAGTTAAGTGATAGACTTGAAAAGATTGAGGTAAAAACAGAGACTAAAAGGAAAAACAATAGGAATGGTAAAGTAGGGGTTAACAAACACAATAACTACACACCTGATAAATTTGCTCCTAGAAAAATCTGTGTCAAGTGTGGTAGTGTAAATCATCTGTCTGTTAATTGCAAATCTGCCATGCCTACTTCCATGTCTGTGCAACCTCAATTTCCTATCATGAATGCCATGCCTCCCATGCCTGTTAATGCTATGTCTACACAGAACATGAATGCACAGTTTGCTAATATGCCATTTGCACCTAATCCTTATTATGTTGCATATAGTATGCCATAAATGCCATTTAGCATGCCTTACTGGAATAACATGTTTACCCATAGCATGCCATTTCCTGTTAGTCATAATATGCATGCTAATTCTGTTGCAATGAATGGTTTCAAAGGCCCAACTCAAATGACTAAGGATGAATCTGAAATTCCCAAGTCAAATAAGATAAAGCCTAAGAAACAGAAAAAGAAAGCTAACAAGGCAGGACTCAAGGAAACTTGGGTACCAAAATCAACTTGATTTGTTTTGATGTGTGCAGGGGAAACAGAAAGAATCTTTGGTACTTGGATAATGGTTGTTCAAGACACATGACTGGTAATTCTACCCTTCTCACAAAGTTTAAGGAGAGAGCTGGCCCAAGTATTACTTTTGGAATTGACAGCAAGGGTTATACTGTGGGATATGGCTTGATTTCAAAGGACAATGTCATCATTGAGGAGGTTGCCTTGGTGGATGGTCTCAAACACAATCTGTTGAGTATCAACCAGCTTTGTGACAAAGGCCATTCAGTAACCTTCAATTCAGAAGCCTGTGTTGTGACTAATAAAAGAAGCAATAAAGTGGTTCTCACTAGTGTGAGAAAAGGAAATGTGTACCTAGCTGATTTCAACTCATCCAATACAGAGTCTGTAACTTGTCTTCTCAGTAAAGCAAGTCATGATGAAAGTTGGCTATGGCACAAGAAGCTATCCCATTTAAACTTCAAGACCATGAATAAGCTGGTAAAGAAAGAACTGGTCAGAGGCATTCCTCTAGTGGAGTTTTCAAAGGATGGACTGTGTGATGCCTGCCAAAAAGGGAAGCAGATTAAAGCATCATTCAGGAAGAAACTTGATTCAACAATTGAAGAACCTTTGTAACTGCTTCACATGGATTTGTTTGGACCAATCAATGTATTGTCCATCTCATGGAAAAGATTTTGCCTAGTAATTGTAGATGATTTCTCAAAGTTCTTTTGGACATATTTCTTAAAGTCTAAAGATGAGGCTAGTGAAATCATCATCAATCACATAAGGCAAGTCAATAATCATCCTGATTTCAAGGTTAGAAGAATCAGGAGTGACAATGGAACTGAGTTCAAGAATTCTGTTATGAGAGCATTTTATGAGGAAAATGGGATTCTGCATGAGTTTTTAGCAGCAAGGACTCCACAACAGAATGGAGTAGTGGAAAGGAAGAACATATCACTCATTGAAGCTGCAAGGACAATGCTTGAAGAATCAAATTGCCAACATATTTCTGGGCTGAAGCCGTGAATACTGCATGTTACACTCAGAATATTTCTCTGGTTAATCAAGCAAAATGCAAGACTCCCTATCAACTGTTCAAGAACAAGAAGCCAACTCTAAACTTTCTTCATGTCTTTGGCTGCAAATGCTATATTCTGAGAAATCAAACTGATCAAAATATGAAGTTTGATGCTAAAGCAGATGAAGGAATTTTTGTTGGATATGCTGTTGGTAAAGCATATAGAGTCTACAATCTAAGAACCAACATTGTTGTGGAATCAATACATGTTGTGTTTGATGATAAAAAGATTGAAGGACTGAAAGATGGAGATTACCATGAGAGCCTCGAATTCGATAATGTGAAGATGGTTAGTGATGACAGTGATGATGAAAGTGATCAAGAAAATGTATCTAAGGATAATGCAGATAAATCTTCCACCAATGAAGCACAAAACTCAACATATGTTGAGTTGCTTAATGCTTCATCCATCGGAAGGCAATCTGCGTTATCCGTCGGGAGACAACCTGCTTCATCCGTCGGTACTCAAAATTCACCATCCGTCGGGTTATCAAAAGGAGCAGGAAGTCAAGACAGATCACCTATAGAAAGTTCCCCTTTCTCAAATTAAAGATCCATAAACTCAGGGGGAGTTTCAAATAGTCAAAACTCAATCACACATCAAGACAACAATGAGGTTTCTTCATCTAGAGCTAATCTACCTCAACAAAGGAAATGGACAAAAGATCACCCCTTTGAGCTTATCATTGGTGATGTTTCTTCTAGAGTTCAAACAAGAAGAGCAACTCAGGAAGAATGTCTATATAGCAGCTTTCTTTCCAAGGAAGAACCAAAGAAGGTAGAAGAAGCTTTGTTGGATCCTGATTGGATTTTAGCTATACAGGAGGAGCTAAACCAATTTGAAAGGAATAATTTGTGGAAGCTGGTACCCAAGCCTAAAGGAAAGAATCCAATAGACACCAAGTGGGTATTCAGAAATAAGATGGATGAAAATGGAGTAGTTGTCAGGAATAAAGCTAGATTGGTTGCCAAAGGCTACTTTCAACAAGAATGAATATATTTTGATGAAACATTTGCTCCCGTTGCAAGACTTGAAGCCATCAGAATCTTCTTAGCCTATGCAGCCCATGCCAACTTCAAGGTCTATCAAATGGATGTCAAAAGTGCCTTTTTGAATGGAGATTTAGAGGAAGAAGTTTATGTCAGTCAACCTCCTGGCTTTGAAGATCCAAATTTTCCAGAATATGTCTATTATCTTTTGAAAGCACTTTATGGACTCAAGCAAGCACCTAGAGCCTGGTATGACACTTTATCAAAGTTCTTTTTGGAAAATCACTTCACAAGAGGTTCTGTAGATAAAACTTTATTTTTCAGAAATATTAATGGCTCTAGTATACTTGTTCAAATTTATGTAGATGACATTATTTTTGGCTCTACAGATGAGAAACTTTACAAAAAGTTTGCCAAATTGATGCAAAGTAAGTATAAAATGAGCATGATGGGAGAACTAACTTACTTTCTTGGTTTACAAGTTAAGCAAGTTAATGATGGAATATTCATTAGTCAAACTAAATATATTTTTGATCTTTTAAAGAAGTTTGATCTAATGGATTGCACATCTGTAAAAACTCCCATGGCCACAGCAACTAAGCTTGAATTAAACACTACTGAAAAGTCTGTGGATATTTCAAGTTATAGAGGCATGGTTGGCTCACTTCTGTACTTAACAGCTAGTAGGTCAGATATAATGTTTGCTACATGTTTATGTGCTAGATTTCAGGCTGATCCTAGAGAATCTCACCTAATAGCTATTAAGAGAATTTTCAGATATCTCAAGGGAACACCAAACCTTGGCATTTGGTACCCTAGAGATTCTGGTTTTGATCTAACTGGTTATTCAGATGCAGATTATGCAGGTTGTAAAATTGATAGAAAGAGTACTACAGGAACCTGTCAATTTCGAGGAAACAAGCTTGTGTCCTGGTTCAGTAAAAAGCAAAATTCAGTCTCTACTTCCACAGCTGAAGCTGAATATATTGCTGCTGGCAGTTGCTGTGCACATATTTTATGGATGAGAAATCAATTGCTAGACTATGGTTTGCAAGTTGAGAGGATTCCTATTTTCTGTGATAACACAAGTGCAATTGGCATCACTGAAAATCCAGTGCAACATTCAAGGACAAAGTACATAGATATCAAGTACCATTTCATAAGGGAACATGTAATGAATGGTACTGTGGAGCTACATTTTGTTCCAAGTGAGAAGCAACTTGCAGATATCTTTACCAAGCCACTGGATGAATACACCTTTTCAAGGTTGGTAAGTGAGTTAGGTATGCTTAATTACTCTTGAATCTATCTGAGTTATTTTGCAAGTTGATATGCGGCCATAAATTTAATTGATTTTTCAGTCTTGGATGAAATTTTAGCTAAAGTCAAAATTTACATCTTGACGGATGACCCTTATCCATCGAGTTTGGTCATCCGTCGATATACAATTTGCTAATAAAAATCAATTACTTTTCTGAAATATTTTATGTCTCGACGGATAACAGTTTATCCTCATCCGTCGAATTGTCTTAATCTCAGCCGTTAATTCCCTGTACATTATCCATCGAGTATACTTACAGTTTGTAAGCATTACACGACGGATAATGGGTGGAATTTTTACAGTTTATTTTTAAACGGCTATTTTAGGCGATCACTATTGGTTACTTTATTTTACTTTATCATTTTTATTAGTTATTTTTGAGATAGTATAAAAGCTTATTTCATTGCAATTGCTTTTCTTTTATCATTCTCAAATTCAACTGCTCTAATTTCATTCTCTCTCAAGCACCTACTCTCCTTCTCTTCAAGTTCTTATTCTCTAACAATGGCACCTGTAGTAAAGATCATGTGTAATAACCCCCAAAATTTTCAACTTTTTGTAACCCTTATGAATAGTGTTTTAGCTGAATGAGAAAACTTTTCATGCCACACTATGTAGGGGTTCTGTTTTGGATATTCTGAGATTTTATTAGTACTCTACATGGTATATAAGTGTATGTAAAGATCGTCAGAATCCAATACCGAACACTTTGATTTTTCCCGGAAATCCATTAGATACGAAAAGAATTGAGTATAAGGTAACAGGATAAAAAGGATTTAAATTAAAAGATTATAAGAGAGGATCATAAAAGGAATATAATATATTGAGAAAGGTTAAGGGAACCTAAGTAATAAGATCCCGGGTATGATCCCTCAAACGATAAACGAAAACGAAAGTTAAGAGAACCGTATAACAGATCAGCGGTCATTAGGCAAACAATTAGGAAGTTAATCAAAGGGATTAGAGAGGATGATGTCACCCAACCAATGAGAAGAGGACAAGGAGGGGAAGATGACATCATAGCATGACATGGGAAGGAAGGAGATGTGGTTGATGTAGAATCACACAAAGTTAAGGTTAAAAAGGTAATTAACCAAAACAAAAACAAAATTACATCCACCAAGCCAAACAAATCATTTCATCAAAACAAAAGAAATCTATTTCACTTCAACAAAAGCTTGCTCTCGGCTTTTTACAATTTCAAAGGAAAGAATTTTCAAAATCCAAGATCCAAGCCTCCTAAATTGGTAAGATAATTCCCTAGTGTTCCTTATGCATAGATATGGCTATATTATGAGTTTAAGCATCCCATTCATTCTCTATCTTCTCCAATAAATCAATGAAGAAGACAATGAATAGTGATTTCAAGGTTTTTAACTTGATTTTTCTTGCTTTTCCTTTAAGATCCAAGCTTTCCTAAGACTCCTCAAAGCTTCCTAAAGCTTCCTAGCTACTCACACCACTTCAAGGAAGGTATATCATCTCCAAACCCTAGCTTTAATTTGTATATTAGGTTGATTTTGGTTGTTAGAGTAAAGAGTAGCTTGAAACTTGTTTGTTTAAGAGTTTGGGTTGGAATGGTGGAGATTGGAATGTTGAAATCTTATGATTTGATTAAAGAATGTAGTATAGTTTAAATTCAAGTTTTAGGATTAAGTAAATTGATTATAATGAGTTGATTTGGGGCTGTTGTAAAGTAATATGGATGGAGTTTTGATTGGATTGTGAATTGGGGTTGAATTGTGGTTGTTTTTAATTGGTTTAAATTTGGGAAATCGCGTAAACATAGCCGTCGTAATGTCCGATTTACTTTAGACTGCTTTTGTTCATAATATTTGGACCCTAGAACTCCCTGCTAGATTACGACCATTGCCATATTTAGATAGTTCATGTTACGAGCTTCGTTTTGATATGTAGTTCGTTTGATTCCAATGTACGGTTTAGGAGAAACGACCGTTTTAAGTAACTGCGTTTCGCAAACGAAACTTTTCCCCTCGCCTTAATTTGAAACATAGGTTAAAGACCAAAAAGGGTTAATTAGTGTATAAAGCAATTATGGTAAGAGTGTTAGGCAGTTGGTAAGACACTCGCGAAGGAATCGCCTTAAAACTCGTAATGGTTAAATTATTAGAAATGGTGGAGCCGAGGGTACTCGAGTGACTTAAGAGAATCAGTAAGCGCAAAATAAGCGTTAGAGTCTAAGTTAGTTAAAGTATAGATTTACAAGTGACTTTGGTTTAATTCCAACTTACTTGTTGTTTATAGGTTACCAGACTCGTCCCGAGCCTTTTATCACCCCCAGCCGCTCAGGCAAGTTTTCTACCCGTTATACTGTTGTTGTGATGTATACACTTGTATATGCATTATCTTGTAATAGATGCATGATGGTTATATTAGCAAATTCTTGCTATATATTGTAGCATGTGATATGGTACATATGCATGCCTGTTTCGTATTCTTGCCATATATATCTGTTGGTTCAGTTGATAATACCTATGCTAGAGAATAGCGGTAATTTGCATATACCCTTAGTATAGGGACCCAAAGGTGAAAGCATTTTCTAAAACCGGGAGTCGAGGATCCCGAGTAGATTTTATATATATATATATATATATATATATATATATTATATATATATATGGTAATAGTTTTCAAAACTATTAATCGAATAAGGTTTATTCGATAACTTTATTTTATTAATGAATATTATCTTGAATATTCATTCGAGGACTTATGACTCCTTTATATTATTTATTGAATATTACTTGGATATTCATTTGAGGATGTATGACTCCTTTATTTTATTTAATGAATATTATTTATAATATTCATTCGAGGTATTATGACTCCGCTTATTATTTATTAATATTCTTTATTTATTAAAGAATAATGTTCGATAATCAAACTTACTTTTGATATTCAAATAAAGATATTACTTTCGTATAAGTATATCTTTGATTATTTACTATTCATTTCAAGTATAAGTTTTCCAACTTCTACCTCAATTACTCTTTATGGGAATATTATTTAAATAATAATATTCAGATTTTTCTTTATATTGAGATTGATTTACTTTATTAAATCAGCATTATTCCAAACACTCTTTAAAGTGTTTTCAAGTCTTTAAAATGATTTTCAAAAGTTAGAGCGGATCCCAAAACTCATTTTTATATTTAAGGTCTTCCTTTTAAATAGGGGATTTAAATACTCGCTCAAAACCGGAGGGATCCGGCTCTGTGGTGTATTTTATATTCGCAACAAGGTTGTTGTCTTGATAAAAGAGTTTTTGATTACTTACCCAACACTCGGAAAGTAAAATTCTTGGAACAAGTTAATCCATTAACAGGCATCGCCTGGGAAATATCGGTGTGTTTTCCTTTCCAACTAGATACGACTTCTTGGTGGAGCCGTATCAACAAGTTTCTACTTGGGGAAAGTGGGGACGAGCTTTACGTTTTAGAGTCATTGATTTCATCTGAACTAGGAGTGGCGTAAGTGGTCGAGTAGCGCCGGCCCAGAATTATTATATTGGCCCAAATGGCCTGGAAGTTCCGCTAAGGCGGTCCATTCCTTAGGAGTTCAGTGTTCGGTTGACAAGTAAATCCGACAGGTTCTCCTCTACATGTAGAAAATGGTGGGGTTGTACTACTACGACTGATCATCGTAAGTGGTCTTCCTGGCGCAGCAAACTCCCGTAATGAGTTCATCATCCATTTGGATAATTCTGCAACACTACCCGTAGCATTTCGATCGAAAGGCTACTAATGGGTGGTTGCCGAAGCATTGACAGGGTCAAACAGTTTTATTGGTGTATCCATTGAATGAAGTATCTCGTAACTTCATTTCTTTTCAAAATATTTCAAAGATCAAATATTTTCAAGTTTTATTGTGGTCTCATCTATGGGATGACCTCTTGAATCTTATTATACTTGGAACAGTAGTAGTTCTACTAGATTCTAAAATGGTATAAGTGTAGCGAAGTAATTGGTAACTTCATCTTCTTTTAAAACTTATACCCAGTAAGTAATTACCTTACACATTATAAAAGATTCTAGTAAGTATCCATTTAGATACTTGTATTATTGTTATCACTATATATTATCTTGCGAGCTGTAAGGCTCACTCTTGCTTTATTTCTTCATCACACAACAACAGTTAGGAAAGATGGCCAGACTCCAGCAGACCCAGCGCAAGCGCGTGGGAAGCGTCCCGCGTCTTCCCATTGATGTTGTAGCTGCTATAGCTGCAGAGGTAGATCTATTGATAGATCAGGCATTCTACTTTTGAGAATCAATTATGTATAATTATAACTTGTGGCAGATAATGGCAATTAACTGTAAATTTATCAAGTAATCATTTTGGGTTGTAATAACTTTTAATTTTGGATTCAAGGACTTGTACTTATTTCAATTTCATCTCTGAGACTATAACGGGTTGTGGTGTGTGTTAGTGTGAGGTCACAACATAAGGTTATTTATTATTAACTAAGTGAAGTGATATTGTGGAAAGAAAGACCGTGACGACCCGGATCCCTGACCCCGGATCTGGGGGTGTTACAGAAATGGTATCAGAGCTAAGCGTTATAAACCTCAGAGATGATGCGACGATATAATAACAAACTCACAAAGATAATAAGAACTCTTGCCAAGTTCATGGTCGGACTACTTAAAGTAGTGCTGACAGTTAAAACCCTTACGGGAACCCTTATAAGTATCATGATAGTAACTTAGCTCATTTAATGTGTAGGCGCCTGAGATAGAGGACCCTGAGATGTTCGAGCGTGAGCATGATGAGGCACTGCTAGATGTTGAGGATCGGGAGGAGCCTGAGATGAAGGAGGATGAGGAGGACCCCTCAGAGGAGTCAGAGACGGAGGTCATTGCTATTTCAGATGAGGAGGACCCCTCAGAGGAGTCAGAGACAGAGGTCATTGCTATTCCAGATGAGGAGGACCTGGATGAGGTCCCAGTAGCTGAGGAGCGTGTCGGACCTATGGTAGTGTATGCTGGTACCCCTTTACCCACACTTCCGGTGGTCAGAGTTCCTACCCCTCCACCACTATCTTGGATCCCTTATGATGACAGCTCAGAGACCCATACTTCCGAGCCTAGGCAGACTGAGGAGGCACCCCCAGCGGCTCCGGATTCACCACCTCTTGACCCTGCCCACAGGCAGTCTTCGTTAGCCCACGACTATGTTCAGGATGTACTGAGGACCCGAGTGGCTGTTGCCGAGGCCCGACTAGATGAGGCCAGGAGGGAGTTGGATGCGGAGAGGGCGGGCAGGTGTACCCGAGCTTATGAGACTAGGGCTTCTATACCCCGATCCTTGAGGAGGGAGCTTATGGGGATAGAGCTCACGTCCCGAGCGAGGCTCAGATCGCTCCAGGGGGACAGGCATGGTAGGATCTCCAGGCGGCAGGCCGACTATATCTTCTGTCGTGCGATGGAAAGGGTATGGGAGCTGACCCGCTCCGGTGTGTGATTCAGGATTGACGATGGAATAGTCTAGTTGTCTAGTTAGCCGAGGCCTTAGTAAAAGCCAATTTTCCGGGATAGTTGACTTGTATATAGCATCCCTTTTTCTGACTAGACAGATAGACTCTTGTGTATCACTTTTGGGACAGATGGCTGTAGCACTGTTGTACTTTTGACCAGATCAAACTATGTATTTCTCGCATTATGTATATATTTGTTTCCTTTCGGTTCAGTTCCTTAGTGACGAGATCACTGTTTTTATCATTATTATTACTGCACTTCGTATTAGAGCTGTCATAAAATAATAAAATTGCGAGATACATTCTCCCCATTATAAAATTGTGCAAGACACAATGTTGTGTTTGATTGTGACCTAACGTTGAATTTCCCAATAATTTTTTTTATTATCAGTATCATGCCGCAGAGAAATATTGGAACTAGGGCGAACATTGGATCTGAGGACCAGGGAAGCCATAACTAGGATGATAGGAACCAGGAACACAGTGAAGAGGAAGACGGGGATTATGTGGAACAGGATGACTCCCTGTATGAAGAGGAAGAGGAAACATATGATGTTGAGGGATTTGAGATAGAGGCTGAAGAAGGAGAAACTGAGGTTGAGCAACCAGTACCAAACCCAGGCATGGATCCCATGGGCCAGTTCATGCAACTCCTAAGGCAGAACTTGGAATGTCAACCCAAACCACCCCCTCAAGGAAATAACAATGCTGTGGCAAACTCTTTCAGGGATTTTAAGTCCCTTAAGCCCCCTGAGTTCCACGGATCAGCCAACCCAGTTGAGGCAAGGGCATGGTTAAAGGAAATGGAGAAATCATTTGAGATTTTGAGTATCGATGAGGCACAGAAGACTGTATTTGCTACCTACCTTCTGAAAGGAGAGGCTAACTACTGGTGGGAGGCCAAGAAAAACATGGAGACAGATGCTATTATAATCTGGGAGAGATTCAGTCAGTTGTTTCTGGGAAAGTATTTCCCGAGGTTTATGGAAAACCAGATGGAGCTCAAGTTCTTGGAGCTAAAGTAGAATAACTTGTCTGTAGCAGAGTACGAAGCGAAATTTACTGAGTTATCAAGGTTTGTGCCGGAGTTTGTGAGCACCGAGGAAAAGAAAGCTAGGAGGTTTCAGCAGGGACTGAAACCGTGGATTCAGAATAGGGTTGCAATCCTTGAGCTTACGGATTATGCCACTCTGGTGCAAAAGGCAACGATTGTAGAAGCCGGAAGTGAACAGATGTAGAAGGAAAGGGAGAAGAAGGGAATAAAGAGGAAAAGTATGAGCATGGGTGGAGGTTCCACAGGAAGGAGCTTCCCAACTAGATTTAATCGAGGAGCAGTGTCCCTACCCGGAAAGAACACTGGGTTTAAGCGGCCAATGAGCGTGAGTGTGAGCCTGAGCGGCCAGAAGTCAAGAATGTCCTATTCCAACCAGTCTCGACCCCCATTGTCAGCCTGTAACACTTGTGGAAGGATGCACACTGGGGAGTGTAAAGGAAAGCCAGTAACCTGCTTTAAGTGCGGTCGGGAAGGTCACTATTCTCACAAATGCCCTTCATCAGCCCCTGCCGTCATTCCAACCACCACTTGTCATCAGTGTGGACGCCCGGGTCATTGGAAGAGGGAATGCCCAATGAACAAACCAGCAGCTTCAGGAGCCAGCAGGGCTGCCTCCAATAAGCCACCTACTGCGAGGACTTTCAACATGACAGTCCAGGATGCTATGAAAGACTCAGATGTGATAGCAGGTACCCTTTCTCTAAATTCAGTCAGTGCAAACGTTTTATTTGATTCGGGAGCAACTAAATCTTTTATATCAAGGGACTTTGCGCGTAAATTAAGACTTAAAGCTGAACCCTTGATAGAACCCTTACAAGTAGAAATAGCCAATCATGAAATTATTCCTGTTAACCAGATTCAGCCAGCCTGTGAGATAGGCATAGGGGAACAATCTTTTAGTGTTGATCTGATCCCTTTTAAATTAGGGGAGTTTGATGTAATTTTGGGAATGGACTGGCTATCTAGCAATGATGCTCAGATAGACTGTAAAGGGAAGAAAGTTAAGTTAAATATCCCAAGGAAGAAAGAAGTTATATTTAGAGGAAAGAGGCAGACGCATAAATTTTTGACTATGGCCCAGGCCAGAAGGATGCTACGAAAAGGAAATGAGGCCTACCTAGCCTATGTGGTGGACACGCAGAAGGAGGTGCCCAACTTATAAGATATTCCAGTAGTCAAGGAATTTGAAGATGTATTCCCACAAGACCTTCCGGGATTACCACCCGATAGAGTGATTGAATTTTCTATTGAATTGGCTCCCGGGACGGCGCCGGTTTCAAAAGCACCTTACCGGTTAGCCCCGTTAGATATGAAGGAATTAGCTATCCAATTGCAGGAACTCTTGGATAAGGGTATGATAAGACCCAGTGTGTCTCTGTGGGGAGCACCAGTTTTATTTGTTAAGAAGAAAGATGGGAGCATGAGGCTGTGCATCGACTATCGAGAGTTGAACAAGCTAACCATAAAGATCAGGTACCCATTACCTAGAATAGACGATCTGTTCAACCAGCTAAAGGATGCTGTTTATTTTTCCAAGATTGACCTGAGAACTGGATATCACCAACTAAAGATTAAACCCGAAGATATTTCCAAGACAGCGTTCCGTACCAGGTATGGGCATTATGAGTTCTTGGTAATGTCATTTGGATTAACCAACGCCCCAGCGGCTTTCATGGATTTAATGAATAGAGTATTTAAGAAGTACTTGGACAAGTGTGTGATAGTTTTTATCGATGATATTTTGATCTACTCCAGGACTGAGGCAGAACATGCAGAGCATTTGAGGATAGCTCTAGGAATACTCAGAGAGGAGCAGTTGTATGCCAAATTCTCGAAGTGTGAATTCTGGCGGAATGAAGTACAATTTTTAGGACATGTGATCAATAAAGAAGGAGTATTGGTCGACCCCTCCAAGATAGAGGCGGTCTCAAATTGGGAAAGGCCAACCACACCCACAGAGGTAAGGAGTTTCATAGGATTGGTCGGCTACTATCGTAGATTTGTACAGGACTTTGCGAAGATCGCAGCCCCTTTGACACGACTTACTCGTAAGACAGAGAAGTTTGAATGGACGGAGAAATGCGAGAACAGTTTTCAAGAATTAAAGAAAAGGTTGATAACGGCCCCGGTGTTGGCATTGCCGGACGGAAAAGGAGATTTTGTGATATATAGTGACGCGTCGCACAAAGGATTAGGGTGTGTGCTTATGCAGCACGGTAAAGTGATTGCGTATGCATCGAGACAACTGAAGGAATACGAGATTAGATATCCTACTCATGACCTTCAGCTCGCGGCAATAGTATTTGCCTTAAAAATTTGGAGGCACTACTTGTATGGAGAGAAGTGTGAGATTTTCACAGACCATAAGAGCCTCAAGTACATATTTACGCAGAAAGAGCTCAACATGCGCCAGAGGAGATGGTTAGAACTAATCAAGGACTATGATTGTGAGATTCTCTATCATCTGGGGAAAGCCAATGTGGTGGCTGACGCCCTTAGTAGAAAGGAAAGACTCAGAATGATAACGACTTCGGAAGAATTGATAAGGGATTTTGAGAGAATGGAAATAGAAGTAAAGGTAACCGGAACCGGAACTGAAAAGCTTTTTGAGATCTCAATGCAGCCAGAGTTATTGGAAAAGATCCGATTGTGCCAAGAGAAAATAATGAATGAAGGCAGAAAGTCAATGACTGGAGAGGAGATCCATACTGAGAAAGATGATAAAGGGATAATGAGGTACTCCTACCGGATTTGGGTTCTGAACGTTCAAAAGCTTAAAGATGAGATTTTGGATGAAAGCCATAGTTCAAGGTATTCCATTCACCCGGGAAGTACCAAGATGTATAGGGATTTGAAGGAATATTACTGGTGGCCCAACATGAAGAGGGACGTAGCAGAATGGGTAAACAAATGTTTGGCTTGCCAAAGAGTAAAGGCAGAGCACCAGAGACCCAGTGGACTTTTATGACCCCTGGAGATTCCCGAGTGGAAATGGGAACAGATGGCGATGGATTTTGTTGTAGGCTTGCCAAGGACGAAAGCCAATCATGACGCCATATGGGTAATTATAAACCGACTGACAAAGTCAGCCCATTTCATTCCTATCAATGAGAGATACACAGTCGATAGACTGGTGGACATTTACCTTAAGGAAATAGTGACGCGACATGGAGTCCCAGCATCCATTGTCTCAGACCGAGACCCCAGGTTCAACTCCAGATTTTGGAGGAGCTTTCAAGAATGTGCGGGGACCAAGTTAAATATGAGTACCGTGTACCATCCCCAGACGGATGGGCAGAGTGAAAGGACCATCCAGACACTAGAGGATATGTTGAGAGTCTGTGCAATAGACCTTAAAGGAAGTTGGGATGACCACTTGCCGTTGATCGAGTTTTCTTATAACAATAGGTTTCATGCTAGCATCGGAATGCCGCCTTATGAGGCCCTGTACGGAAGAAGGTGTCGATCTCCCTTATACTGGGATGAAGTAGGAGAGCGGAAGATGCTCAGACCCGAAGTGGTCCAAAGAACCAAAGACATAGTGGATCTTATCAGAGGACGGCATGTAGCAGCCCAAGACAGACAGAAGAAATATGCAGACCTAGCCCGAAAGGACAAGGAATATGAAGTCGGGGACTTAGTACTGCTAAAGGTATCCCCTTGGAAGGGATTAATGATGTTCAGAAAGAAAGGAAAACTAAGCCCAAGGTACATTGGACCTTTTGAGATATTAAGACGGATTGGAAAGTTAGCTTACGAGCTAGCCTTACCCCCTAACTTGCAACAAGTTCATAATGTGTTCCATGTGTCAATGCTAAGGAAGTATCATCGGGATGCCAGACACATAGTGGAGTACGAGCAGGTGGATATGCAACCAGATCTGACTTACGTGGAGAAGCCAGTAAGGATTATAGATAAGAAGGAGCAGGTGCTTCGGAACAAAGTGATCAAGCTAGTCAGAGTACTATGGCAGAATCATAATGTAGAAGAATCAACTTGGGAACTAGAGAGCGCAATGCTAGAAAAGTACCCCCATTTGTTTTCTATTTGATTCCGGGACGGAATCCTTTTAAGGAGGGGAGACTGTAATAACCCCCAAAATTTTCAACTTTTTGTAACCCTTATGAATAGTGTTTTAGGTGAATGAGAAAACTTTTCATGCCACACTATGTAGGGGTTCTGTTATGGATATTCTGAGATTTTATTAGTACTCTACATGGTATATAAGTGTATGTAAAGATCGTCAGAATCCAATACCGAACACTTTGATTTTTCCCGGAAATCCATTAGATACGAAAATAATTGAGTATAAGGTAACAGGATAAAAAGGATTTAAATTAAAGGATTATAAGAGAGGATCATAAAAGGAATATAATATATTGAGAAAGGTTAAGGGAACCTAAATAATAAGATCCCGGGTATGATCCCTCAAACGATAAACGAAAACGAAAGTTAAGCAAACCGTATAACAGATCAGCGGTCATTAGGCAAACAATTAGGAAGTTAATCAAAGGGATTAGAGAGGATGATGTCACCCAACCAATGAGAAGAGGACAAGGAGGGGAAGATGACATCATAGCATGACATAAGCATGACATGGGAAGGAAGGAGATGTGGTTGAAGTAGAACCATACAAAGTTAAGGCTAAAAAGGTAATTAACCAAAACAAAAACAAAATTACATCCACCAAGCCAAACAAATCATTTCATCTAAACAAAAGAAATCTATTTCTCTTCAACAAAAGCTTGCTCTCGGCTTTTTACAATTTCAAAGGAAAGAATTTTCAAAATCCAAGATCCAAGCCTCCTAAATTGGTAAGATAATTCCCTAGTGTTCCTTATGCATAGATATGGCTATATTATGAGTTTAAGCATCCCATTCATTCTCTATCTTCTCCAATAAATCAATGAAGAAGACAATGAATAGTGATTTCAAGGTTTTTAACTTGATTTTTCTTGCTTTTCCTTTAAGATCCAAGCTTTCCTAAGACTCCTCAAGGCTTCCTAAGGCTTCCTAGCTACTCACACCACTTCAAGGAAGGTATATCATCTCCAAACCCTAGCTTTAATTTGTATATTAGGTTGATTTTGGTTATTAGAGTAAAGAGTAACTTGAAACTTGTTTGTTTAAGAGTTTGGGTTGGAATGGTGGAGATTGGAATGTTGAAATCTTTTATTTGATTAAAGAATGTAGTATAGTTTAAATTCAAGTTTTAGGATTAAGTAAATTGATTATAATGAGTTGATTTGGGGCTGTTGTAAAGTAATATGGATGGAGTTTTGATTGGATTGTGAATTGGGGTTGAATTGTGGTTGTTTTGAATTGGTTTAAATTTGGGAAATCGCGTAAACATAGCCGTCGTAATGTCCGATTTACTTTAGACTGCTTTTGTTCATAACATTTGGACCCGAGAACTACCTGCTAGATTATGACCATTGCCATGTTTAGATAGTTCATTTTACGAGCTTCGTTTTGATATGTAGTTCGTTTGATTCCGATGTACGGTTTAGGAGAAATGACCGTTTTAAGTAACGGCATTTCGCGAACGAAACTTTTCCCCTCGCCTTACTTTGAAACATAGGTTAAAGACCAAAAAGGGTTAATTAGTGTATGAAACAATTATGGTAAGAGTGTTAGGCAGTTGGTAAGACACTCGCGAAGGAATCGCCTTAAAACTCGTAATGGTTAAATTATTAAAAATGGTGGAGCCGAGGGTACTCGAGTGACTTAAGAGAATCAGTAAGCGCAAAACAAGCGTTAGAGTCTAAGTTAGTTAAAGTATAGATTTACAAGTGACTTTGGTTGAATTCCAACTTACTTGTTGTTTATAGGTTACCAGACTCGTCCCGAGCCTTTTATCACCCCCAGTCGCTCAGGCAAGTTTTCTACCCGTTATACTGTTGTTGTGATGTATACACTTGTATATGCATTATCTTGTAATAGATGCATGATGGTTATATTAGCAAATTCTTGCGATATATTGTAGCATGTGATATGGTACATATGCATGCCTGTTTCGTATTCTTGCCATATATATCTGTTGGTTCAGTTGATAATACCTATGCTAGAGAATAGCGGTAATTTGCATATACCCTTAGTATAGGGACCCAAAGGTGAAAACATTTTCTAAAATCGGGAGTCGAGGATCCCGAGTAGATTATATATATATATATTTTATATATATATGGTAATAGTTTTCAAAACTATTAATCGAATAAGGTTTATTTGATAACTTTATTTTATTAATGAATATTATCTTGAATATTCATTCGAGGACTTATGACTCCTTTTTATTATTTATTGAATATTACTTGGATATTCATTTGAGGATGTATGACTCCTTTATTTTATTTAATGAATATTATTTATAATATTCATTCGAGGTATTATGACTCCGCTTATTATTTATTAATATTCTTTATTTATTAAAGAATAATGTTCGATAATCAAACTTACTTTTGATATTCAAATAAAGATATTACTTTCGTATAAGTATATCTTTGATTATTTACTATTCATTTCAAGTATAAGTTTTCCAACTTCTACCTCAATTACTCTTTATGGGAATATTATTTAAATAATAATATTCAGATATTTCTTTATATTGAGACTGATTTACTTTATTAAATCAGCATTATTCCAAACACTCTTTAAAGTGTTTTCAAGTCTTTAAAATGATTTTCAAAAGTTAGAGCGGATCCCAAAACTCATTTTTATATTTAAGATCTTCCTTTTAAAAAGGGGATTTAAATACTCGCTCAAAATCGGAGGGATCCGGCTCTGTGGTGTATTTTATATTCGCAACAAGGTTGTTGTCTTGATAAAAGAGTTTTTGATTACTTACCCAACACTCGGGAAGTAAAATTCTTGGAACAAGTTAATCCATTAACAGGCATCGCCTGGGAAATATCGGTGAGTTTTCCTTTCCAACTAGATACAACTTCTTGGTGGAGCCGTATCAACAAGCTTCTACTTGGGGAAAGTGGGGACGAGCTTTACGTTTCAGAGTCATGGATTTCATCTGAACTAGGAGTGGCGTAAGTGGTCGAGTAGCGCCGACCCAGCCTTATTATATTGGCCCAAATGGCCTGGAAGTTCCGATAAGGCGGTCCATTCCTTAGGAGTTCAGTGTTCGGTTGACAAGGACAGGTTCTCCTCTACATGTAGAAAATGGTGGGGTTGTACTACTACGACTGATCATCGTAAGTGGTCTTCCTGGAGCGGCAAACTCCCGTAATGAGTTCATCATCCATTTGGATAATTCTGCAACACTACCCGTAGCATTTCGATCGAAAGGCTACTAATGGGTGATTGCTGAAGCATTGACAGGGTCAAACAGTTTTATTGGTGTATCCATTGAATGAAGTATCTCGTAACTTCATTTCTTTTCAAAATATTTCAAAGATCAAATATTTTCAAGTTTTATTATGGTCTCATCTATGGGATGACCTCTTGAATCTTCTTATACTTGGAACAGTAGTAGTTCTAGTAGATTCTAAAATGGTATAAGTGTAGCGAAGTAATTGGTAACTTCATCTTCTTTTAAAACTTATACCCAGTAAGTAATTACCTTACACATGATAAAAGATTCTAGTAAGTATCCATTTAGATACTTGTATTATTGTTATCACTATATATTATCTTGCGAGCTGTAAGGCTCACTCTTGCTTTATTTCTTCATCACACAACAACAGTTAGGAAAGATGGCCAGACTCCAGCAGACCCAGCGCAAGCGCGTGGGAAGCGTCCCGCGTCTTCCCGTTGATGTTGTAGCTGCTATAGCTGCAGAGGTAGATCTATTGATAGATCAGGCATTCTACTTTTGAGAATCAATTATGTATAATTATAACTTGTGGCAGATAATGGCAATTAACTGTAAATTTATCAAGTAATCATTTTGGGTTGTAATAACTTTTAATTGTGGATTCAAGGACTTGTACTTATTTCAATTTCATCTCTGAGACTATAACGGGTTGTGGTGTGTGTTAGTGTGGGGTCACAGCATAAGGTTATTTATTATTAATTAAGTGAAGTGATATTGTGGAAAGAAAGACCGTGATGACCCGGATCCCTGACCCCGGATCTGGGGGTGTTACATCATGTCTCAAACTGGGTTCATTTATGAGAAGAACAATTTCACTGCATTAGTTAACAAGGGTATTCAACAATCGGATGACTATCACAAGATGATAGAATTTGTTAAGAATTGCAAGCTCAATTATGCCATGCTGGAATCACCCACAATCTTCTGTGAAGTTGTTGAAGAAATGTGGACCACTGCTACCTACAACTCTACAGATAAGACAATCACTCTAACCATCAAAGGTAAAGAATTCTGTATCAATAGTGATGTGATAAATGCATGTTTTAAAATTCCTGAAAACAATGCGACTTCACCACACAATGACACTGATATTATCAATATGCTTAATTCCATGCACTATACACTTCCTACTTCTAAACTGAGTGATATTAGGTGAATGGGTCTTAGGAAGGTATGGAGTTTCTTGTGTGATGTAATTACAAAGGTTTTTCAGGAAATCAGTAATTTTGATTCATTGAATATTTCCATGCTTAACATGCTATACATGCTAGTTACAGATAAATTTTATAATTTCAGTGACCTTGTCTTATTTGAGTTAGGTTTTAAATTAGGTGAGTTAGCTAAAAGAGGTAAAAATGTGTATTATGCTAGATTTCTTATATTATTGGCTAACCACCTCTGTAAAGAGATTGTGCTTGAGAACCCTAACAACAAACTGGATTGTTGGGTTCAAGAGAGAAGGCTCATTGCAGATCTGAATAGGGCCAATCATCACAAGGATGTGCCAATGTTCTACTTTCCTGTAATATAAGCACCTCAGGTAAGTGAGGTAAGTTCATCCATCCCTACAACTATTCCAACCTCCACAATTTCTTTGAGTTCAGGAGTAGTTATGGCAACTGTGCCAATGACCAAACAGTTGCCTACCAAAGCTGCCAGACCTACTACTATTTCCAAATCCAAATCAAAGAAAACCCCCTCTGGTATCTCTCAAAAGATGCCAGTTGAAAAATCCACAAAAGCCAAAGAGGGGAGTGTGAAGGAGGGTATGTCAGGTGAGGGAAGGGGTGAACATAAAAGAATCCCCAAGAATAAGGTTGGAGAGTTGAGTGAATCTCAGCCTAGCCACACTGCAGTTTCCCAACAAACTGTAGTGCTTAAAAAGGACAAAAGCTCATTTCTAGCTATATCCTCCCAAAAGGATACAGCTATTGAACAAAGCTCTCAACCAAGAGCACAGGCCAAGAGGGTTAAGGACACAAGCTCACCCCAAACTTATGCCAGAAAGAAGAATTCAAAAACCTCTGGGGATGCACGGGGTACACACACAGTGCAAACTGGTGCTAAAGACACAGTCACTGCACCTTCATAAATTCAGCTTGATGTGGCTCCAATAAATGTGGAGTCACATCCAAAATCTTTAGTTATAGAAGCACCTCAAACACCATACTCACCAACAAATTCTCTGGATGTGGATATGATAAACACATCAATTCCTCATTCCCCTTCTTTAACTCTGTTGGGGAAGCCAAAATCTAGTGCAACTGAGCATCATCTTTTAGATGATTTGTTGGCTCACTTGCCAATTCTTTCAGGAACTGTTGTGTCATCTATGCCTAAAATATCTTCAATCAGCACAGAGTCAAGAATAGTTTCTATTCCCACCTCATTCATTTCTACTCTCTCGACGAATATTTCTCATCCGTCGAGTAGTGATTGTATCCCGACGAATAAGCCTAACAGCAGTTATCCGTCGGATAGCAAAACCACTCACTCGATGGATATCACTCATCCGTCGAGTATCTCTGCACAACTTCAAACTTCAATTATTTCAAGTGCAGAAGATTTACTTGTTGTACAGTCACTCTTAGGATTGAGAGAGCAGAGTGTTTTGAGTGAGAGGCTGGGTTGCTCCCAGGAAAAATGAGAGGAAATGAGTGAAAATCTGCAATCCATTTCTTTAGGATTGGCAAAAGGGAGTGAGAGGAGTCCCACCTTAGTAGGTGAAGGTGAGGGTGGGGAGCCAGGGTGAGACCCTGATGCAACAAAAGAGAGAACATGAGAGAAAAGCAGGTACAGAGGGTATAAGTGTGGATCCATCCATTGCTCATGAGTCAATGATTGTGGATGATACTGAAAAGGAAAGACAATTTCAGCAACATTACAAAGCTGTAATTGATAACATTTCCTTGGACGCTGACACTTTTACTCATCTTGTGTAAGCCTATCAACCATTGGCTGATCAGGGCAATGAGGAGGCAGAGAAGACTTTAAATCTAGTATATACTTCAGAATCTCTACAAAGGGATAAAGCTGCTATCAATTTGATGCCTCCTACAGCTGGTGAGCCATCTGAAGAATTTGGAGTAAATTCTAATGATGATGACTCTGTTTCATTTGATGGAATCATGAACTTAGGGGGAGATGAAGGCGCAAGTTCTATTCCAGATCTACCTGAATTGGCATTGACAAAGGAGTCTACACTAGGACAATTCAATGTATCCTTAGTCAAACAAATCATGTCTATCCAAAAGGCCATTCAGAACACCTCAAATGCTGATACCAAGGCTATTCTTCAAGCCCACCTAGATTCTCTACATCTCATGAAGCTGCAGCAATTAAGATAGAATCTGAGTATGGATGAACTCAAAAAAGATATAGCTGACTTGAAGACCTACAATTATGAGAAGCTAGATTCAATCATGCCCTATGGTACCATGCACGATCTGCTACTGAGACTGAGAAGAGAATCAGATGCTGAAAAGAAGCTGGCCAAATTGGAGGACAATGTTCAAGTTATTGAAAACTCTGTGGTCGCCATTCTTCAAAATCAATAGTCACAGACCAGTCTTCTAATGTAACTGGCTAAAGCACAAGGCTTGACCCCTCAACTTGATGATAACAAAAAGGGGGAGAAAGGACCAAGTGAGGGGGAGAAGCTTCAGATACAAATTAGTAAAGTAATTGTGCCTTCAATTACTGTCTCAAAGCCACCAGTTGCAAATGGTATAGATCTGATTCAAGCAGCAGCAGCTAACTTGAAAGTTGCTGAGAAGGAAAAGTTGAGTTTGGTCAACTGGGAGAAGATTGATGAGGAGATACAGAAGAAGTTCCAACTGGTCAAGGAGCCAGCTAAGTCAGCCATCCATCACTCTCAAGTCAAGCAAATAAGTGTGAATGAGATGAGCATGAACTATCTGGAAAGAGGACAATCTTCCTGCATCAAGTCTCCAAAGGCTGAAATGATTCTCAAACCAAGGGTAAACTACTCAAAATCATCCTTGAAAAATCCCTTGGACACTGTGTATGAGACAACCAAGCCTGATGAGAAGAAGCTTCTGTCAAGATCAATTGTTTTCTATAAATATCCAACTGATTCAGCTTCTAAAAGGAGGATTGCTAAGGTATTCAGAAATGGGAAGGAAATTTGTGTGGTAGCTGGACATCCTCAATTTGCTCAAGCAAAGAGAGAAGAAAAAGCCAGATTAAAGCAAGAAAAGAAGCAAGCTGCTCTAGATGCAAAGAAGACTAAACAAAAGAGAGAGTAGATTACTATCTTGGCCAAGTTACATGCTGTAAACACATCACAACAAATTCCCTCTCAACCATCTGAAGCTACTGAATCAAGGAAGCAAGTTGAAGAACATAAGAAATCACCAAGAAAGAAAGAATTGGCTAAAAGAACTAAAAGGAAACTGTATATTGTTGACAAGGAATTGGAAGATCAATTTCCTAAGAAATCCACACCAATTATAACTCAAGCAACAAAGCCTTCTGTGGTATTTGAAGACATAAAGGTGGTGGATCCCTACAGGAATATTCATGGTCAACCTATTGTGCCCAAGGATGAGCCAATAGAATGGGAGAACATACCAATTCCAGACTTCAATCTACCAATCCTTAGCAAGACAAAAAGGATAAAGTCAAGAGCAGTCAAGAAAGTGAAGTTGTCACCTCTCAAATCCAAGTCTGTAGTTAAAGCTCAACCCAAAGTCAATAAGGGAGACTACATGTACTTGCGTGACATCAAAGAATTTTCTGATCTAAACCTCTATCTGGATGAACTAGATGAGGTGAGAGGAATTGATGCATACAGAAACCTACCTAAAAGGTTAGTGTTCAAGTACAAAGGAGGAAAGGAGATTCAGTGGCCACTTCATAGGATTCTTCAAGAGAGCCAAGCTGTACTGATTAAAGTTTATTCATCCTTCAAGAAGAACTTTGGGTTCAATATCACTGCAAGAAGACTAGTATTGAAGAAGATTGAAGAACTAAGGAATATTAGAGCTAAAGATGCACTCCCAAAGACTCTAATCATCCTATACATAGGAAGAAGAGTTCATCTAAGGCCCTACTGGCTGATGGAGTTCATAGATGACAAAGGTGTGAGAAGATTCTTCAGACTTCAGACTAGAAGACCAATTGAGCATCTCCAGCAACGAGACTCTCTTGGAAATGCAAGGAAAGCTAAATCTCTTAGAATCAGATGAATTGGAATTCCACAGGCAGCTCCAAATTCAGATTGATGAAAACAACAGAAAGCTTGGAAGAAGATCCAGACCTTCAAGAAACTAGAAAAATCTGCTCAGGCTAGAGGAACATCTTGAAAATGATTGTGAGCTAAACTTTGTACATTTTGATTAATTGAAGCACTTTTCAGTATTATCTACTTTTCTTTAAATATGTATGTTTAAGGTGTTTTGTTATCATCAAGTATCTCTTAATTTATGGCTACAATTCCAGTAGACATAAACTGGGGGAGATTATTATGCATATGTTGTGTACTTGATGATTACATGAACAAAACACCTAAGTAGATTTTACTTAGTGAAATATTGTAGCACTCGACGAATAAGAATTATAGTCCCGACGGATAACTCATTATAGTCCCGGCGGATGATGACTTATTATCCATCGAGTGAGTAGCTTATGTAATAATAAGTATGTAGCACATTTCTGTATACACCTTTGTATAAATTCTGTAGTAGCATATAAGTCATGTTGACTTTAACTAGATATGCAGAATAGGTTGATTAATTGTACATAGATGATGTCTTGTAATTCTGCATAAATAAATTGAAGTAAAGTGCCAAAATAGCTACCGACGGATGATTATCAAAGCCATCGACGGATGATCAAATAGCTATCAACGGATGTTTAATATAGCAGTCGATGGATGATCAATGAAGCCATCAACGGATGATCATAAAGTCGACGGATGATCATGTACTCAACGGATAAAGAATTCAAATATCAGTTGACAGTGACAAATGGTCACATGCGTCGATGTGTATGCAAATGGAATGAGGAAGCCTATTAACTGGGTAATAGAGAACAAAGTAGCAAAGCATTAGACCCGATAGTTTTTATAATGATCCTGTCTTTTGACTTTGTAATCTTGGTAATATATAAACCAAGAAGTAGCAAATAGAGACATAGATCTGAGAAACAAAAAGTGAGAAACATTTGTAAGCAAAATTATTAGCATTTCTCTATATCCTCAGTAGTTCATATTTGTAAGCAGCTGTGAGCATTCTTGCACACAGAGTTCTCTCGATATAATATATATCTCTGGTGGAATTGTTTAAATCCACCAGAAAGTTTTTAAAGACTCTTGTTTTTAATTACTTGTGTTTTGGTTCACTTAAGTTTTTATTCCGCATTGTGCTAATCAATACACTTATATTTATATTCGAGTTTGAACATTTTTATTTTAAGAAAAAGGTTCAAGAATTCCATTCAACCCCCCTTCTGTAATTCTTGCTATATTATTAAGGGACTAACAGTCCACCTTGACCAAGACATCCTCCACAATGCCTCGTGGATATGTAATAGAACGATCGGCCAACTACAAGGACATATATGTAGGCTTTGGATCAGGTAAACCCAACTTCTTGAAGATAGACAAAGACATCAGTAATGCTAGATCCCAAGTCACATAAGCACTTGTCAAATGACAATTTTCCGATGGTGCATGGAATAGTGAAGCTTCCAGGATCTTTAAGCTTTGGAGGCAACTTCTGTTGCAGCACGACACTGAATTCCTCCGTAAGAGCAACGGTCTCTAAGTCATCGAGCTTCACTTTTTGAGAGAGAATACCTTTCATGAACTTCGTAAGGCATCTGTTCAAGAGTTTCAGCGAAAGGTATGTTGATATGAAGTTTCTTGAAAACTTCCAAGAACTTAGCAAATTGCTTATCCAGCTTTTGCTTCTGCAGCCTCTTAGGAAAAGGAGGTGGAGGATAGACCTATTTTTCCCCTGTATTACCCTCAGGAGGAGTGTTGACAACAGCTTTTTTCCTTGGTTCCACCTCTGCTTCCTTCTGCACATCTTCTTCAGCCACAACTTCAGATTCTGGATCTTGAGATTTTTCGAGGTTTGCAACCTTGTCAGACTTTAATGTAATTGCCTTAACCTGCTATTTTGCTTCCCTCTTTTCTAGAACTTCTGTGTCACTAGGGAGTGTACCAGGTTGTCAATTCAACAAAGCATTGGCAATCTGTCTAATTTGATTCTCCAGAGTCTTGATAGAAACCGCTTGGCTCTTACACATGAGCCTCAACTCTTCCAATTCAGATTTTTCATTAGATTGTGGTAGTTGCTGAAGTTGGAGTTGTTGCATATTGCGGTTGATGAAAACCAGGAGGGTTATACTGCTTTATTGCATACTGCTGATAAGGCTGTTGCACCGTATTCTGATTGTTGCTCCAGTTAAAGTTAGGATGATTGCGGTTGTTTGGATGATAAGTGGCTGGGGCTCGTTGCTCCGACCTCTGAAAGTTGCTCACAAACTAAGCTGATTCACAAGAAATAACACAATGCTCAGTCTCATGCGCACATGTACAAAGCTCACAAACACTTGTGATCTGATTAATTCCATAATTAGCCAAATAATCAACCTTCATCGTTAAAGCCTGAAGCTGAGCAACTATAGCAGTAGCTGTATCCACTTCTAGAACTCCTGCTACCTTGCCTTGAGGCATTCTCTGAGTTGGGTTCTGGTATTCATTAACAACCATTAGCTCAATCAACCCATAAACTTCATCATAGCTCTTAGCCCATAAGGCTCCACCTGATACTGCATCGAACATGGGTCTAGATTGTGTTCCTAAACCATTGTAGAAGCAATTTATGATCATCCAATCAGGCATGCCATGATGAGGACACTTCCTAAGCATCTCCTTGTACTGATCCCAAGCCTCACACAAAGATTCTCCAGATTGTTGCGCAAACTGAGTAAGAGCATTCCTGATTGCAGCTGTCTTCTCCATAGGGAAAAATTTAGTGAGAAACTTCTGAGCGAGATCCTCCCATATGGTGATAGAACCTGGCGGTAGAGAATGTAACCAGCACTTAGCTTTATCCCTCAGAGAGAATGGGAAAAGCCTCAGCTTAATAACATCTTCAGAAACTCCATTGAACTTAAAAGTGTCGCAGATCTCGATGAAACCTTGATGTGCATATTGGGATCTTCTATAGGAGAACCCCTAACCTGAACTGAATTCTGTATTATCTGAATCGTGCTTGACTTTATTTCAAATGTGTTAGCCAAAATAGCTGGTATGATAATGCTAGACTAAATGTCATTGATCTGCGGTTGAGAATAGTCCATCGAAGCCTTCAAATTCTCTGCTTGAACTCCCATTGCAACGAGTGCTTCTTCCTCAACTTTCTCAACTACTACTTCAAATTCTTCCTCCGCTCGATCTAGCGTTCTCTTACAAGATCGAGAATGCGTTAGCATAAATGCCCTCTAGAGTACCTGAAATACGACAAGTACCCAAGTAAGTAAAATATCCGAGTCAGTGAACTTTAACAACCACTGATGACAAGCACATAAACTAAAAATTAACACCGAGTCCCCGGAAGCGGCGCCAAAAACTTGTTAGGATGAAAACACGCGCTAAAATTCACGTAAGTATACGCGTTCTCAAGTAATATAGAATTCCTTCTAGTTCGTTCCCACAGAGACTCTTTTGGTTAACATAATATTTATGCACTTATGCAAAAATGATATGGTTATTGCTCAATGCTAAGACGAATAACAATTTGAGATATTTTATAACTAAGAATTAACTAACATGCAATAACTAAGAGATTAAAAGGGTTGGATTACTATCTGAGACAAACATGGGATTCTAACTTCATTAAATACTTCATTCAAAGTCATTGTTCTTAACCTTAGCATGCAATGGTGATGAAAACTAATCAGACAACAAGAAACTAGTAAACGCCAACTTTCGTTGTACGAATAACCTACTACCAGACATCCACAAAAGAGATAGAAGCTGAATAGACACCAAATATGTTGAGACCCTATATGTCAATAGAATTTGACAACATAAAGGTTTATTAACAAGTTATCTATCTTGATTACATAGGGCAAGTAAGATGGTTAAAATTACCTATGAATCATACATAAAAAATACATGAACCTATGCTAGCATGGCAAGTTCTAAATCTCTATATTCACCGTTGCTTCAATAGAGATTAACACGCTATCTTATATGTTCGCGACAAACATAAGACGAATAAGCACAACCAATACTAGGATATCATACAATCACCACACACTAAAATATCAAAACAAATTAACTAAAGAAATCCATAAATAAATCTGCTAGAACACCACGATAACGATTAGTTCATAACCGAACTCATCATCATCATGGGTTCCAAAGAAAGCATGATAATAAACAAGGTCTATATAAAATGAATAAAATCACAAAGTACGTAATAAAGAGTAATAGGTTCAACAATAAAAAAACGAGCATCAAAATTACAACTCAATCAAAGAATCACAAGTAAAAACAAGCTCTTCTTTTCCTTCGTTGAATTTGTGCTGTTAGGTCTTCTTCTTGTCTTCTCCTTAGGCTCTGTTGTTAAAACTGTCTTCAAGGAGTCAGTATATAGCACCCCAAATCATCCAGAAGTCCAGCAGATCAGTATTCGATTAGAAACAGGATTCTGGAAAAACAACCTGGCGCGGCTGCATTAGGATCTGGCGCGCCCACGCTGAGTATGGCGTGGCCGCTCCCAAGTGTAGCGCGGCCGCGCCGAGCTACTAGAAAAAATTAATATTTCTTTATTTCTTGTCTTCTCCTTAGGATCTGTTGTTAAAACTGTCTTTAAGGAGTCTGTATATAGCAATCCAAATCATCCAGAAGTCCAGCAGATCAGTATTCGATTAGAAACAGGATTCTGGAAAAACGACCTAGCGCCGCCGCCCTAGGATCTGGTGCACCCACGCTGAGTATGGCGTGGCCGCTCCCAAGTGTAGCGCGGCCGCGCTGAGCTACTAGAAAAAAATAATATTTCTTTATTTCTTTCCTTCTCTTGCTGGTTTCTTCGTGCACTTGACCAATGCTTCATCCTCACACTCTTCCAAGCATATATCATGCAATTTCCAGCTCTTCTTCCTATCTATGCCCTCAAATGAAAAACACTATAAAAACACATCAAATACACAAATAACTTGAGTACAAAACACCAATTCGAGCTTTTACGAAGCGTTATAAGTGGATATAAATTCCACTTGACAAAAGCTCATTTCCACCTCCTGACTAGTGCCCTGCAACGACTCAACACAAAAACACATCAAAAAAACCAAAATACTTGAGTCTAAAACACCAACTTAAGCCGATATGAAGCATTCCAAGTGGATATAAATTCCACTTATCACACCCCCAAAGTTAAATCGATGCTTGTACTCAAGCATAAACAGACTCGACACTAATAACAAAACTACTACATGAATGCAACTACGTGAAAATGCAACTAAATGACAATGCACTGATCCCCTCAGAATAACCATAACCAAATCAATAAGCAATGTATCTAAGAATGCAATGACTTTAAACAGAGTTCAACTAAATCCCATAAACCAACATACAAACCAGAAACGTGCGTGTGTGAGGTGCTTATCAGATATACTCTCAACACTAGATCAATAACCATATCCTATCCTTCGCCAAAACAATCACAAATTTATAAATAGAATCGACATTAAACACATAAGGATTCACAACACCTCATTTTTACTAGATTTATACAAGGATCATGCTATAATACTGAAACACATCAAACACAAATGCTTATTTGACCGTGCAATGAATGAGGTCCCAAAAGACTTATACAATAATATCCATGTGGCGAGTGTTAGGTTAGCGGATCCCAGTCTATACAAGCCCTAGGTTACTAGGCACAAAGTCCCCTAGAACTTAATTGCTCAAGTATTAAAGATCTCACCCTTGGTCAATTCTACATATACTAACACAATTTTTTTCTTTTTTTTTTCTTTTTTTTTTGCTTTTCAATGATTCTGAATGAGTGTGTTTCCCTCCATCTCATTCAACCCTAGACTAATTATAAAAATATGAGCCGACTACTATCCATTTGACCCCTAAGTTTATTCACAACTAGCAATGACATCCATGGTTTTCCCTAGTTTAAAAATTCAGGGTTCCTACGTCATTACGATAATAAAAATTCTAAATATAACCAAGTGATTAAATTCCAACAAACAACAAGTATGATGATGATCTAGTTCAAAAGATACCTATAAGACTTATGAAAAAACTTTGTTTCCGAGCATGCAAATCAATTCATTAGGACTAAATCCTCCCTCTATAAGACATCACTACTCTCAAATCAACACCAACCTACGAATCAGAAACAGCTCATCCTACGGGATCATGTTATATGTATGCAAATGCAACTACATGGACTCACATAATTACATGAACAAATTTGCAAACAAATATGACCTATATGAATAATCATGCAAAAATACTGAACAGACTACAACTAAACATACAATATGAATCTATATGAACACGAAACACTACTAATCCTTACATTATCACCCCCAAACTTAAAATATTCAATGTCCTCATTGAAGGTAATAATAAGGTTACAAGGCATACCTAGTCGTCGGTGGGATCACCCTCCTAGGGTGGAGAATCAGGTGGCGGGTACATAAAATCAGCTCCAAATACAGGACAATCGACCTCGACACCAATGCCCGGAAAGAAGTACCCAAAGCCTGTGTCAAATCCGCAGCAAAATGACTGTGAATGTCGTGCATTGAATCCATGCGCCTAGTCAATCACCTGTACTGCGCATCTCCAAGTCCAGAATTATCCCCTTTCTACTAAGCACGAGAAGATCTAGAGGCTCCACGAGAGGATCTAATAGCTGCCTGACGTGCTTGAGAAGAACCCCTTACATAAGTCTAATCAGCTGGCTGGCCACCCGATAGATGATCATATGTGTAACCCAAGCCCTTCTCATCGGCTTACCACCATACCATTCCTGCATCACTGAAATCGTCGAACTATCAATGGGAGCACTCGACATCTATAGATACTCATGCTCGGGCCATCAAACACCAACCAAAGCACACAACTTCATAATAATTGAGGCATGAAGAATCGCCCCCGTGGTTCCCCCTCGCAGAAAATACAGCATACTCTGATGAATCATGTAGCCGAGATCAACATATTCTTCATTCAAAATCCCTCACAGCAGAATAACATGATCCACAATAACCTCGTGAAAACACGAAGATGGCATGATATTAGCACACACAAACATGTTCCAATACCTAGCATAGCTGTTCATACACGAAATAGAAAAAGTAAGCGGCTCATTCGTGCCCGCCTTGTACTTCCACTCCGTGCCTGGAACACACAACTCTGCCACAATATAATCCAAGTCCAAATCCTCCCTAGTCTTCTGCACCCAATCCTCAACAGTCGGAAATCTCATGGGTTGATTAATAACCAGACGAATAGCATCAGGAGTATAATCAACAGTCAACCCATGAACTACAGAAAACCCATTCCTGTCCTCTTTAGAATTTGCATAAAATTCTTGCACAATGCTCAACGGGACTGCAGCGTGTGTCTCATGAAAATCTGCCATCCCTTCTCAACAATCATCTCCAAAATCTTCCCATCCTTAGTCGTGGGTAAGAAACCCCTCTCCTTCATAACCAGTTTAGACATCAACTGGGTAAACTCTGCCTGTGCCTCCGGAGAAGAAAATCTATTCGCCGTGCCTCCACACTAGAATCCTCGGTAGATGAGGGATTAGTGCTACTACTACCCACGGTTCGTGCTCTTTTGGGTGCCATAACAAATAAGTGATAGAGCATTGGGTGTTTGTATTGTATAGGAGAGGCTAGGGTTTCGTAAGTATGAGATGGTTGTATATATAAGAAGAGATGTATATATATATGAGAGGTATATGATGGGTGGGGTGTTGTTTAGGGTTATGAGATAATGGGTAGTTTTAGGGTATAATTCGGGTAAGGAGCAGGGTTTGATTTGTAACTGAATTTATTTTTTCTGATTTTTCACTCTCTTTTTTTCCAGACACCTAGCGCGGGCACGCCGCACTTCTGAATTTTTTTTTGGTTTTTGAATTTTGTCCTTCTTTTTTTATTTCGAAAGCAAAAATACAATAATGCATGGGTTGCCTCCCATGAAGCGTTTGGTTTACGTAGCTAGCTTGACGTGAAACTTTGAAATAAAGTTGTCACAAGAACGGCGCTCACCACCTCAAGGTTCGTCGTATCACTATAGTAATGCTTCAACCTCTGACCATTTACTTTGAACGCTTGGTCCAGATGCTTATAAAAAATCTCCACATCTCCATGAGGAAACACAATCTTCACAATGTATGGACCTGACCACCTTGACTTAAGATTTCCTGGAAAAAGACGGAGATGAGAGTTGAACAATATAACTTGCTGACCAGGAACAAATGACTTGTGCACTAACCTCCTATCATGCCATCTCTTGACCTTCTATTTGTATACTTTATTGTTCTCATAAGCCTGTAGTCGGGACTCATCGAGTTCATTAAGTTGAAGCATTCTCTTCTCTCCAGCATTTGCCATGTCCAGATTCAGCTTCTTCAAAGCCCAATACGCTTTATGCTCTAACTCCGCAGGAAAATGACACGCCTTCCCATACACCAACTGGAACGGTGACATTCCTAAAAGAGTCTTGAATGTTGTTCTATAGGCCCCAACAGCTTCATCTAGGTTCAACGACCAATCTTTCTTTGATGGACTCACAACCTTCTCCAAGATTCGCTTGATCTCTCGGTTAGACACTTCAGCTTGCCCATTAGTTTGAGGATGGTAGGCTGTGGCAACACGATGATTCACATGATACCTTTTCATCAATGCAGTGAACTTGCGATTGCAAAAATGCGACCCCTTATCACTGATTATGACCCTTGGAGTACCGAAACGTGTGAATATCTGCTTATGTAAAAAATTTATCACCACCTTAGGATCGTTGGTTGGAAAAACTTTAACCTCAACCCATTTAGACACATAATCCACCGCCAAAAGAATATACTGATTATTGCATGATGAGACAAATGACCCCAAGAACTCGATTCCATAAACATCGAAAATCTCAACTTCGAGAAGCACATTAAGAGGCATATCATCTCTCTTGGACATATTTCCAACTCGTTGGAGGTGATCACATCTTAACACGAACTGATGAGCATCTTTAAACAAAGTTGGCCAGAAAAACCCCACTTGAAGAATACGGGCAGCTGTCTTTTCTCCATTATAATGACCAACATACACAGTGGCGTGACAGGCTCGCAGAATACCCTTCGTCCACTCTATGGAATGCATCTCTTGATAATCTGATCTGCTCCCTATCTGAACAAGAATGGCTCATTCCATCGATACCACTTCACCTCATGTAGAAACTTCTTCCTTTGAGCATAAGAGAGTTCTGGGGGAATGACATTACTCACAAGATAGTTCACAATGTCTACAAACCATAGTTCTTCTTCTTGCACCCCAAAAAGTTGCTCATCGGGAAAAGATTCATTTATTAACGTCTTATCTTGTGAAACTATGTCGTGATCTTCCAAACGAGAGATGATCCGCTACCTGATTTTCCGTACCTTTTCTTTCCTTGATTTCCAACTTGAATTCCTGAAGCAATAGAATCCATCGAATCAAGCGAGGTTTTGAATCTTTCTTCGAGACTAGATATCGAATAGCAGCCTGATCAGTGTAAACCGTCACTTTTATCCCATGCAAATAAGATCGAAATTTCTCAAAATCATAGAAAATTTCCAAAAGCTCCTTCTCTATAGTAGTGTAATTCAAATGAGCACCATTAAGGGTTTTAGTAGCATAGTAAAACACATGAAAAATGTTCTTCTTTCTCTGGCCAAGAACAACTTTAACTGCAAAATCACTAGCATTACACATCATCTCAAAGAGTTCATTCCAATCGGGTGCAGTAATAAAAGATGAAAGATGTTGTAGTAAAACTCTTTTTCAAACTCTTGAAAGCAGCCAAACATTCTTCATCAAATTTGCACAAGGGTTTAGAAATTTTGGAGAAGTCTTTAATTAATCACCGATAAAAACCCCCATGACCAAGAAAACTGCGGATTCCTTTAACTGAGATTGGTGGGGGAAGATTTTCAATAACCCCCACCTTGGACTTATCCACTTTAAGCCCCTTGCTAGACACCTTGTGCCCAAGAATGATACCCTATTGTACCATGAAGTGACATTTTTCCCAGTTGAGCACCAGATTGGTCTCAACACATCTTTTCAGCACAAAACCAAGATTATGCAAGCACTCATCATAAGAAGTCCCGAACACAGAGAAGTCATCCATGAACACCTCCACATTAGTGGCAATTATATCAGAGAATATGGCCATCATGTATCTCTGAAAAGTAGCAGGTGCACCACAAAGTCTGAAAGAAACACAATGGAAAGCGGAAGTGCAAAAAGGACAAGTAAAGATGGTCTTCTCCTGATCTTCTGGGGTAATGCAAATCTGATTATAGCCCGAGTACCCATCCCGAAGATAATAATACTCATGACCAGCCAACCTATCAAGCATTTGATCAATGAATGGAAGCGGGAAGTGCTCCTACCTGGTGGCTTTATTCAGCTTTCGATAGTCCATGCATACTCTCCACCCTATGACTGTCTGAGTAGGAATGAGCTCGTTCTTCTCATTAGCAACAACTGTAATGACTCCTTTTTTAGGCACACACTGCACCGGGCTCACCCATGAACTATCAGAAATCGGATAGATGATCCATGCATCCAGCCATTTAAGAATTTCCTTCTTCAAAACCTCTTTCATGGTAGGACTGAGTCTCCTATATTGCTCAACGGTTGGTTTACTTCCTTCCTCAAGCAGAATTTTATGTATGCAATAAGAAATGTTGATTCCTTTGATATCTGCTATAGTCCACCTGATTGCTGATTTAAACTCTCTCAGAATTCTCAAGAGCTTGTCTTCATCACTACCAGAAAGGTTAGATGCGATAATAATAGGAAAAGTAGATGCATCACCTAAAAACGCATACCTCAAATGCTTAGGTAGTGGTTTTAGTTAAAGTGTGGGGGCTTCCTCAATAGATGGTTGGAGACGCTCCTTAGAATTTTTAAGATATGATAATCCAAGAGACTCGAATGGAAAGTCCAATCTCTTTTTCCATGGAGAAGCATTCAAATACTGCAGCTGCTCTGCCCCATCTTCATCTTCATTATCAGATTCCCCTATTAAGGCTCTCTCTAAGGCATCAGTCCTTAGCATTTGATCAAGCTCCGAAGTCACTACAGAGTCGACCAACTCTACTTTAAAGCATTCATCTTCATCAGTAGGGAATCTCATTGCATTAAAGATATTAGAAGTCAGATCCTGACCATGAACCCTCATAGTAAGCTCACCCTTCTATACATCGATCAGAGTTCGGCTTGTAGCTAAGAATGATCTCCCCAAGATAATGGGAATCTTATAATCTTCCTCGAAGTCCAGAATGACAAAATTAGCAGGGAAGATGAGTTTATCCACCTTAACCAAGACATCCTCCACTACTCCTCGCGGATAAGTGATGGAACGGTTAGCCAGTTGCAATGACATGTTTACCGATTTTGGATCAGGAAGACCAAGTTTCTTGAAAATGGACAAGGGCATTAGATTGATGCTAGCACCCAAGTCACACAAACACTTGTCAAAAGATAGATTACCAATGGTAAACGGTATCGTGAAGCTTCATGGATCTTCAAGCTTAGGAGGAAGTTTCTGTTGCAGCACAACACTGCACTCTTCTGTTAGAGCAACGGTTTCCAACTCATCAAGTTTTAGCTTTCGAGATAGAATACCCTTCATGAACTTAGCATAGATCGACATTTGTTCTAGAGCTTCTGCAAAAGGTATGTTAATGTACAACTTCCTGAAAACCTCCAAAAACTTGGCAAACTGCTTGTCGAACATCTGCTTCTGAAGCCCTTTAGGATATAGAGGAGGCGAATAAACTTGTTTATCCCCTGTATTATCCTTAGGCACAGTGTTTTTAACAATATTCTTCTTCGGTTCTGCTTCACCATCCTTTTTCTCAGCTGAATCAGCAAAATTGTCAATTTCTGGAATTTGAGAGGGCGCGGGTGCACTCCTTATGGGCGAGGGCGCGCTCCTTATGGGCGCGGGCACACTGCCCTTCTGGAGAAAATTTTCAGCTTCTTTGTTTTGATGATTTTCAGGGTTAGCGACCTTTCCAGACCTCAAGGTGATTGCCTTAAGCTGTTCTTTGACTTACCTCTTGCCTGGATTAGCTTTTGTATCACTCGAAAGAGTTCCTTGTGGTCGGTTCAATAAGGCGTTAACAATTTGCTCTATTTGATTCTCCAGAGTCTTGATCAAAACCGCTTGGCTTTTGCACATAAGCCTCAACTCCTCCAATTCAGATTTTTCATTCGAGGATGGACCGGCACCTCCGTGAGATGGTTGTTGTATCCCCTGTGGCTGAATTTGATGCCTTGGTGTAAACTGTTGGTTGCTTGTTTCCAAACTACTGGTATGGCTGTTGTGGCTGTTGCATACCACCCTGATTATTACTCCAGCTGAAGTTAGGATGGTTGCAGTTGTTAGGATGATAAGTAGCAAGAATAGGTTGCTGCGACCTCTGAAAGTTGCTCACAAACTGAGCTAATTCACTAGATATATCACATTGCTCCGTCACATGCGATCTTGCATAAAGCTCACAAACACTCATTATCTGTTGAACTCCATAGCTGGTCAGAGAATTGACCTTCATAGTCAACGCCTTTAGCTGCGCAGTGATAGTGGTAGCTGTATCCACGTCCAGAATTCTTGCTACCTTGCCTTATGGTAGCCTCTGAGTTTGATTCTGATATTCATTCGCAGCCATCATCTCAATTAGCTCATAGGCTTCCTCATAGCTCTTAGCCCATAAGGCTCCACCTAATGCTTCATCGAGCATAAGTCTTGACTGTGCTCCCAAACCGTTATAAAAGCAATTTATCACCATCCAGTCAGACATTCCATGATGAGGATACTTCCTAAGCATCTCCTTGTAGTGCTCCTAGGCTTCACATAGAGATTCACCTGATTGCTGCGCAAACTGAGTAAGAGCATTCCTGATTGTAGTTATATATGCCATAGGGAAGAATCTAGTAAGAAATTTCTGAGCAAGATCCTGCCAAGTCGCAATAGAACCAACTGGTAGAGAGTGTAACCAGCTCTTAGCTTTATCCCTCAGAGAGAATGGGAAAAGTCATACTTTCACAGCATCTTCAGAAACATTATTGAACTTGAAGGTGTCGCAGATCTCGATGAAATCCCTAATATGCATATTGGGATCTTCCGTTGGAGCACCCCCAAACTGGACTGAATTCTGTACCATCTGAATTGTGTCAGGCTTGATCTCAAAGGTATTAGATGCGATAGCTGGCCTGACAATGCTAGATTAAATGTCATTGATCATTGGTTGAGAATAATCCATCAACACTTTCGTTGTTGCTGCTAGTTCTCCCATTGTAATGATCACTTCTTCTTTGACTTCCTTAACTTCTTCAAGAACTTCTTCTTCCAATTCTTCAACTTCATATCTTCTTCAATTGTTTCCTTACGAGACTGAGAACGTGTTCGCATACACGCTATCTAGAGTACCTGAAATACAACAAAGTAATCGTAGTAAGTAAAGTAATCCGAGTCAGTGAACTTTAACGACCGCTGATGTCAAGCACATAAACTAAAAATTAACACCGAGTCCCCGAACACACACGAAAATACACGCAAGCATACACGATCACAAGTAATATAATATTTAAGTCAAGTTCGTTCCCACAGAGACTGGTTTAGGTTAAGTTCAGATTATGCACTTATGTGATAATGTATGATTATCGTTCACATCTAAGACAAGTAACAAATTTAAGTTTATTAATTACTTAAGAGATTGTACTAGCATGCATTAACTAAGAGATTAAAAGTGAATTACTTATATGAGAATAAAACATGAGATTTTAACTTTATTAAATACTTCATTCAAAGTTTTTATCTTTATCAATAGTATGCGATGGTGATGATAACTAATCATATAACACGAAATTAGTATACGCTATCTTTCGATATACGTATACCCTACTACTAAGCATCCAAAATCAAGATAGAAGTTGAGTATACACCAATTATGCTTAGACCCTCTATGTCTATAAGATTTGAAAACATAACGGTTTAAGAACAAGTTATCTATTATAATTATATAGGGTGTGTAAGATGGTTGAAATTACTCCACGAATTATGCATGTCAATTCATACATAAACCTATGCTAGCATGGCAAGTTCTAAACCTCTATATTCACTGTCGCTTCAATAGAGATTAACAAACAATCTTAGATGTTAGCTACGCATCAAAGACGAATAAGCACAACCAAACTAGGGAACCATAAATTACCACATACTAAATATTTAAAACAATTAACTATTGAAGTGCATAAATAAATCCGCTAGAACCCCATGACAATGAGTTGTTCTTGATCGAACACATCATCACCATGGGTTCCAATGAAAACATGATAATAAATAAGTTCAGAATACTACGAGATAATATAAAATAACTAGGGTTTAGAACAAATCAAAATAAGCATCCAAAAGTATCTCCTAAATCGAAGAATACAAAAGTATAAAACTAAATCTTCTTCTCCTTAGCCGTCTCGTGTGCTCTAGGTCTTCTTAATGTTCTCCCTGGCTTTCTTCTTGTTAAAAACGTCTTCTTATCTTTTTATATAAGGCCCTGGATGATCTGAGCTCTCGCAATAACCATCTCATAATCAAATCAGGATTCTGCAGTTTTGTACTGGTACGGCCGCACAGCACTGGAGCGCGGGCGCGCTGACCTACTGGAATAACTGGCACGGGCGCTCCTGACCATGCGCGGGTGCGCTGGCCTTCTATTCTTTTCCTGCAGTTTCTTCTTTTGGCACTCCATTCTTCGTGCGATCTTCCACAACTCCATTCATAACCTCTTATTAGCATAAAATCATTGTAAAGATCCTTTTCACCTCCTGACTAGTGCCCTGCAACGACTCAACACAAAAACACATTAAAAAACTAAATACTTGAGTCCAAAACACCAACTTAGGCCGATATGAAGCGTTCTAAGTGGATATAAATTCCACTTATCAATATTCAGAAGGATCTTTAGGAGCATAATGTACTGGAATGACCATGTCTCCATCTGTAGATTCCTCAACTCTTACCATGTGGGTGAAAGGCCATTCTTGAGGATCTGAATGTATAATTGATTGGCCATCCTGATGAATAACATCATTTTCTTTTTCCATAGTGTGTAGTTAGATCTGCCAAAGGTAGGGATTTTGATACTGCTGAGTTTCTGTGTATTTATTCTTCCAAGATCTTTAATCTATTTGCTTTCAGATTTTGCTCTGATACTGTTATGGAACAAAAACTAAGGTATAATAATTGTTGTATCTATTACTAAGGAACGTGAGGTTCGAGGCTTGATTTGACTGCTCTTGTGTTTCGTGACTCAATCTACCTTAACAAGATTCCTACGTACCTTGTTGATTGCCAAGGATCAAGTCAAAAAATGTAGTTCTGATTAGTGGGGGTGAGACCCCTTATTTATACGTCAGGAGTCCTTGAATTGGACTTGGGTTAAGAGACTTGGTAGGCAAGTCTCTGAATTAGAATGGACTTTGGAGTCCTAGGAAGTAGGAAGCTGATTCCCTATCCTATGAGGTCCTTGGAGGCCAATCTACAAGGATTTATATCCCACTAGGACTAATCTTAATAACTGTTTTTCTCCCTTATTAATTAATTACGAAATTAATTAATATTCATGGTTTTGGGCCTTGTTAACTGGGCTTCATTACTGGACCATATCAGGCCTAATTAATTTGAAATCACTTATTTATCTAGGATATATTTAGGCCCATATCATTTGCCCACCCCAACTTCTGGGAGACCGCAAAAGATTTTATAGGAGTTAAGTTCATTTGTTCCCTTACAGGGTATTATTTTTGCGTAAAGTGTGGAGCGACCTACACATTTACAATGATTTGCTTTAACCCCCATTATTTAGGAATTACCTTAATTTCCAGGAATTTTCCCCTTAATTCTGGGAATTTTTTCCCTTTATTCTGGGATTTTTCCTTAATTTTCAGAATTTATCCTTTTTCAGGATTTATTCTCAATTTACGGCTCTAAATCGATCAGGAGTCGTGTAAAATTGATCAGGAAATGTTACAAATCGATCAGGATTCGTGATCGAAAGTGATCAGGATTCTGATCAAATCAACTGCCATTTTACCTCTCTGGTCGATAGAATTTCGACCAGGAGTTATGCCAAAATTGACCAGGATTCCTGATCAAAATCGATCAGGATCCTGATCGAACTAGCTGTCATTCTGTCTCTCTGGTCGATGGAATTTTGACCATGATTTGTGCCAAAATCGACCAGGATTCCTGATCAAAATCGATCAGGATCCTGATCGAACTAGCTTAAGATTTGCCGCTCTAGTCGATCATGATTCGACCAGGATTCCTGATCAAAATCGATCAGGATCCTGATCGAACTAAGTGTATTTTTGACAGTGAGGTCTGAGGTGAGGTAGGCCTAGAATCCTGATCGAAATCGATCAGGATTCTAATCGAATTAAACAAGCTTATTCCTTTTTGTCCGAATGAAAATTCGATCAGGAACTTATCCTTTGTCAATCAGGACTCTGATCGAACTAAGTAGCTTTTTACCCTTATAATCAAATGAAATATTGATCAAGATTCTTCCCTTTGTCGATCAGGACTTTGATCGAACTAAGTGGCGTTTTACCCTTTTAATCGAATAAAATATCGATCAAGATTCTTCACTTTGTCGATCAGGACTCTGATCGAACTAAGTGACTTTTTACCCTTTTAATCAAATGAAATATCAATCAAGATTCCTACCTTTTGTCGATCAGGACTCTGATCGAACTATTTCTTCAAAATTCTGGTCGATTTTTGACCTTTCAGTTTCCATTCCTGCTTCTAGAATATCCCTGAAACTTCCCCATGGTGGGCTTTCCTCAAGTTGGGCCTTGCTTTATGGGCTTTAAACGCCTCGTATTCCAAGCTTTTCTCCTATAAAAGAGAAGTGAGAAGTGAGAATCCTCACTTCACTTCTCATTTCTCAAATTTTCTCTCAAAATCTCTCTCAAATTTCTCTTAAGTTTCCTCTCTTAGGAAGGCGATTTCCGGCGACCTCAGCCACCGCAGTTCCACCACCTTCAAGCTTTTTCTGGGTTTCAAGCATTCATTTGAAGAACATCAATGGTGGATCGAGACCTAGCTCGTTTAGGGAAGATGAACACTTCCAAGAGAGGTATTGCCATTCAAATCTAATCTTCGTACACTTCTTTAATTGATATGATAAACTCTAGAGGTGATGAATATCGTTCTTTATCTGAATTAGATTCATACAACCACGACAACACTTTTTACGAGTTTGAGGGTAGTATTGAGTCCATGAACACCACGTATAAACTTCCACCCCACATTAGGATTACCCCAGCCGCCCCTGGGGATAGGACATGTAACTGGGAGGGCGACACTCTGTTTATTTATCGAGGAGCCCTGACCGCAGGTCTTAGGTTCCCATTTCACGAATTTATTCCTCATTTACTTGCAGAGGTAAAAATCAACCCATGTCAACTCCCTCCTAATGCATGGAGGAATATTATTTGTTTTATGGTTCTGTGTCTTAGAAATAAATTTTCTCTTTCCGTAGCTGTCTTTAGGAAAATTTTCCAATTTTATAACAGTTCCTTGGGTCAACTGGGCTGGGTTTTAATTCGTCAATGGCCCAAAATTCCCCATATTTTTTATAGCAACTCTATAGTTGAGAATAATCCTAAGTGGAGGGACGAGTTTGTTAGGCTGACCTGGGCTGGGGGTGATTGGGCCACACTCTTCCGTAGGCCCTTTTGCAAAGTGTCAGATGGTAGACCTGGTAGCATCAGGTTAATTGATGAGGAGGAGGTGGCCTATCAAGCCCTCATTTCAGATGACGGAAAAACAGATACTTGGACCCTTTTAGAGGAGTTCTCGTTGAAGAAAGTTGGTCTCTCTCAGGCCAGTGATAAGGGTAAATTTATATCTGCGCAACTATTTATTTCCTCCCTTTTATTACAACTTTGTTATTTCCAGAGTTTTAATACTTTTCTTATCTTTCTTTCAGCTTGTGAGGCCATTAACAATATCAACGGGCCTAAGGAGGGGGAATCTGGCCGCCAGAAAAGCGCCAAGCTGAACAGAGACCCCAGGGGCAAGCCTGATGCTCCCACCTTCCTTAGGCCCCACGTCCCTGTTGTAGAGCTGGGGGATGATGTGGGTCCTCCACTTAAGGCGCACTCCTTTAGGCCTAACTGGGGCTTTAGAAGAAGTGCTATCATGGTTGGATCCACCAAACATGCCAAGGACTGGTCGTACCACTCCATCACTCCCCACGACTTCATTGACATCATCACGGGAGTGACATTGAGACCATTGAGCTTCTGGGCTCTCAAGCCCAAGCTGCGATAACATCCCTTTCTCTTCTCTTTAAATTATGAATTTCCTCTTTTTTTTATAAACTTGTGTTAACTCACATTTCTTTGTGCAGAGCAACACTTACTTCCAGGCGGCCCTCCATCAGGCTAGGTCCTGGAAAGGGAACTCAGACGAGTTTGAGAGTGAGATGAAGAAGTGGAAGGATAGAGTTGAGGTCCTGGAGAAGAAGCTGGATACGAAGAAGGATGAGCTATCTAAGGCTCATTCCGAGCTGGTTAAGCTTAGGAGTGATAAGGAAAAACTCATTCATGATTACATGGATTCTAATAAATTCAAGAATCTCATGGAAATCCATGATGAGGGTCTTTATTCTCTGCAGTTTACCCAGGGATGGGATGCAGCTGTGAAGGATGTCTCGGAGAAGCATCCTGGCCTAGTAGATCCCAAAGACTTTATAAGTCCTGAGCAGCCAGAGACAGAGGATAGCTTGGATGCTCTTTTCAACTCTCCCCAGCCTGATGATCGTATTCTGGATCCCAGCACTGCCTCTCCTCCTGCTTCTCCCGCGAAGGATGCTGAGAAGGAAGGTGCCGAGAAGGAACAGGGGAAGGAGGGCTCTCAAATGGAGGAATAGTGTTTCTAGTTTGTTATTTTTATTCATAACTTACTGTATTCTAAACTTGTTTGTATTCGAAACTTATTACCCTTCGAGGTTTATTTATGTTGCTTTCTTCTTCATACCCTTCTCCTTTAAATTTTCAGCACTTATTATGCTTTTTAAAGAGAATGTTCAATGACTTGAACAACTTGGTCCTTTGAGTTGTGCAACAAGCATTCCATATAATAGAAAAATTCTTGAAGTCTTCTTCTTTTCACGATTAAAACATGATTTTTGTTAAAATCACACAAAGTATTACCACAACTTAAATATCCAAAGGTTAAAATAATTTCAAACTCATTAATATAAAGTTTGGTTTTCCAAAACCCTGCATGGTATGGGTTCGACCCTTAACAATAATGAATCAACAATGTAAATCCTACTAGAATTAGAATATAAAATCCTACGCAAGAAAAGCTTCAAGGTGCTTTTCAACCTACTTGTCATTTTGACAAGTGAGAATCGTGTTCAACTGATTTACACATAGTAAACTTTCAGGTTTTGTGCATGCCAAGTTCTCGGGACTTCAAAACCAGCCATAGTCTCTAACTTATAGGTTCCCCTACCTTGAACGCTCTTAACCTTATAGGGCCCTTCCCAGTTTGGGGAAAGCTTTCCTTTCTGCCATACTCCAGAGGCTTCCACTTTCCTAAGGACTAAATCTCCTTGTTTGAAGAACCTTTCCTTAACCCTTAGGTTATAATAGAATGAAGCTTTCTTCTGATAGTTCACTATCTTCGCATGTGCTTCATCCCGTACTTCATCGATTAAGTCCAAGGCTAATCTTTGCCCCTCCTCATTTTCCTCAATATTAAAAGCCTGGATTCGGGGAGATGAGTGTGATATTTCTACAGGGACAACTACTTATACCCCATACGCCAACATGAAGGGAGTGGCTCCGGTAGTGACTCTACAAGTAGTTCTGTAAGCCCAAAGTATTGGGAGTATTTCATCAACCCAATTATTCCTGGATTTCTCAATCCTCTTCTTTAGTCCATCCAGGATTATTGGATTTGCCACTTCCGCTTGCCCATTGGCTTGTGGGTGAGATACTGTAACACCCCCAAATTCGGGGTCAGGAATCTAGGTCTTCACACCATCCTTCACTCATGTGTAACATGTATAGATTCAATAATCCAACAAACCCCAATCTCATGCACACACACACACACAAGTTATAGCCTCAGAAATGATGTACAAAATGTAATCTTCTTTTATTACACTCAAATATACTTTACAGGATCTCAAACAATTATTCATAACCTCTACATGAAGTTACAATAATTACGACTGATATCTTATACCTATCTGATACTCTTGCCCACTTGAGACAAAGCTGCCAGGGATTCTCCCCATGACTGCAAGCGATTAAGTCCCACACCGGCATACTATTTATTTGTTGTGTTGTGTTATTTAAAAGAAAGCAAGAGTAAGTTATAATGCCCAGCATAATAATGTACAGTATGAAATGACTGTATGATAAACTCAAGTAACACGTCATATATGATAAATACATTTTCTTCAAAAATAGTTTTCCTTGTTGATACACACCTTCTTATGAAAATAATTCTTTAATGGATTATTATTCTGCGAAAACCTTAATGGTAAACCCAGCACCTAGGATCGGGTTACGGTATTGCATCACAATCCCAATTGGAAGAATAAGACATTCGTTGGAGCCACCGCATATGATGATCAGTCGTACTACGGAAATAGTAACCTTTTCTACTAATAGAAGGACTACACCTTCGTATCCCGGTTATCACCCTTGCCGTATTTGGGATACGTGTCCCATTTTTGGGTATACACATACTTCACAAGTTCCTGAGTACATAGAGTACCTTCGCCCGCGGTACCTTTGGTAGTCCATCTAGCACACATAGTACTAGAGTCTACCCCTCCCTTGTCCTTTAACAAAATTCTATCATATCTTGAGAACTCGAACCACAACGAAGTTCCCCCAAGCGTTTCTCTTGTTGATAGAAATAACTTGTTTTATTAGCGCATATATGTATATGTATACGTACTTCCGAATTTTTCGGAGGAAGTACTAAGGATGTGAGTTGACCGTTGTCAACAGATAAGTAAATAAGGGGAGTTTCTTTTGAAACTATATTCAAAATATTTAAAATAAGTAGAGATAATATTCTCCGACGATTTGAAATTATTCCAATGATTTTCCGAAAATCAGAAAGTATTTTAAATCAGGTTTTATGAATTTTAAATCATAAATAAATCATTTAATAAATATTTAATAATTAAATATCAAATCTTAAATAATTAAACCTCGAATAATTATGTTTTTAAAAGAATATTGAAATAATATTCCTCAACTAGTTTATGTTTTAGTAATTTAATAATCTTTAATATTTAATCAGGTTTGAAATAAATAATCGTTGGAGAATACTTCTCCCATAATATATGAATAGTTAATCAATATTTATTATTCAAATAATAAAATACAGTTGAGGGAATACGATCTTTGAAAATCGCTTGAATGAAAGTTCGAGGTATATAATGTTTCACAAGTGGACATCGAGTCCCTTGGAATAAAATAAGTACGGACTTTTAATGATCCGAAACATCTCCGAGATGATTCCCGAGTTTATACTTTATAAAAACTGACTGACTCTCGGTCTTATAACTTATATATCACGCTCTACTATAGCGTTTGTATTCTTAAATAAAACACCTCCGGAATACTTTCGGGATTTCATAAAAATATACTGACCGATCCTCGGTCTAAAATATTCTCCTCATATATACAACGCTACTCTCTAGCGTTATCAATTGAAATTCGGTAATATTCATATACCAAAATCATTATCATATCGTATAATATTATATAACATAATTCGTAAAACATCGTAAATATAGCATCATGTATATATCGACATTATTTGAAAACAAACACAACACAACAGTTTCAAAAAAAGTAGGGTTTGAAAACGCAATTGATTGACACGTTTAGACTCGTAGGACGCTCAACTTCCGTTATCGGTCGGACTTCTTTAATCATTCCCCGTATAATATCTATAGTACTACGATACCTTCTGGGTCGTACTTGTTATTCTCGCTAGTGCCTTAGACATATTGGCGTTTATCGGTACCTGCTACCAGTGGCCTTTATAGGGAATGTACGATCTTCTTTGCCTTCTATCAGCTCTGATAATGACATCCTTCATTCTTTCACATTGTCATTCATAAGGGATATCGATGACTATTTTTCGTATGCTAGCATGGTAAGTACATCTACACGAATTATCCGTCAACAATAGGCGATTCCCCAAACCTTTCCAAATAAAAGGTAAGCCGCTAGACGTATCTAAGTCGTGCCTCTGTCCGTCTTTTTTCACAAAATATCTTTGGAAATAGTCCCGTTGTGAAATTAAATCTTGGATCCTTGTGCGGCCCAGTCGTCACGGGGTCTCTCTGTCCCAATTATCTCTTCTGCGTTCAAAAATTTTTTTTTTAGAGTGAACATCTATCATTTGTATAATAAATAATCGGTCTTATTTAATCTATCACTCAAAATCCTCAAGTCGCATGACGGCTAACTTGGTTCTTGATAATCCTCCTTCAAAATTTATTATAATTAACTCTTACTCCTATTTGGGTCATCTACAAGTCGTAATCGCCAAAATTTTAATCCTCACCTTTCCGTTTTCATTTTCAACCATGTAGAATACTTACTTACCTGCTCAATGACATCCCTTTTCATATTTTGACATGACTAATATCCGTTTACATTTTTAGGTATATTTAAGTCTTCATGTTAAGTAATAAAGCTTTCTTTTCATGCGATCCTTCTCATCAGTTATTCTGAGATTTGTCATCCTCAATATATCTTTTCCTACTTAAAGTGTCGGCCACCACATTGGCCTTTCATTGATGATAATAGATTTCCCAATCATAGCCTTTGATCAATTTGACTATAGCCTCTATCTCGTGTTCAGTGTAAAAAAAATTCCAAAATTTTCTCATAAGTAAACTCCTTGTCCCTTTCAGTCCGAACCTTATCACAATTATTCTAGATCATTATTAGGATGCCTTATGTCATGGTCCTTAAGCTGTGTAGATGTATCATTACATTCCATATAAAACTCTGTTTTTATCGCCGATTATTTCTAACAAAAGTCTATTACTAATCTTACCTTCACTTTTAAAAAAATCTTATTCCTCGAATTCATACAGGATTGGTCTTTCCCGAATTCATTAGTTCTTATCCCGATAGTGTTTCACAGAAGCGTACCTCACTAATCACGTTATATCTTTATTATCGTTCTTCTATAACCATGTTAAAGATACTTATGATAATAACTAAACATGGTATTCCCTTTTTTAAAAACAACTTACTCATCACGATGCTCCGATTGCACCATCACAGCACTGAGCTTTCAGTCTCATATTATAACAATCGGTTCTCAACTATACCTCTCTTTGTTCGGAAGTCAATTAGCCTTGGAAAAATGATTTTCACGATATCGATGAAACTTAGACAATCTTAACAAGATTTCGAAATCTAACATCTGAACAAATAATGAACTCTGAATAAAAGAGTCACAACACTCAGAAAATTTATAACTTGGAAGGAAGAATACAACAAGGATTATCCTTCCATGTCCTTAGAATTTTATATTGTGATATTATAGAGAATATCCATTGAAAGCAATGATTGCTGAATAATAACATCATACGAATGATACTTGTAAGATTTTCCCATTGAAAGAATACTTTTCTTTTCGAATAACGCAGGAAATTTGAAATAACATTCTCAACCAAAGGTTAACCTCGAATAATTATGCTTTTAAAAGAATATTGAAATAATATTCCTCAACTAGTTTATGTTTTAGTAATTTAAAACTTTTTTAATATTTACTCGGGTTTGAAATAAATAATCGTTGGAGAATACTTCTCCCATAATAAATGAATAGTTAATTTATATTTATTATTTGAATAATATAATATATTTGAGGGAATACGATCTTTGAAAATCGTTTGAATGAAAGTTTGAGATATTTAATGTTTCACAAGTGGACATCGAGTCCCTTGGAATAAAATAAGTACGGAATTTTAATGATCCAAAACATCTCCGGGATGATTCTCGAGTTTATACTTTATAAAAATTGAACGACTCTCGGTCTTATAACTTATATATCACGCTCTACTATAGCGTTTGTATTCTTAAATAAAATACCTCGGGAATACTTCCGGGTTTTCATAAAATTATACTGACCGATCCTCGGTCTAAAATATTCTCCTCATATATACAACGCTACTCTCTAGCGTTATTGATTAAAATTCGGTAATATTCATATAACAAAATCATCATCATATCGTATGATATATATATAACATAATTCTTAAAACACCGTAAATATAGCATCATGTATATATCGACATTATTTGAAAACAAACACAACACAACAGTTTCACAAAAAGTAGGGTTTGAAAACTTGCCTAGAGTCCAAGACACGTTTCCCCGACTTCATCTCGTTTCGGGTTTTCTAATCAACAAACATCATAATCTTAATCAGTATTCCTACCCTCATCACCAACTTATATTTCTAATAAGTTCAATACTTCATAACTTTTATTATTCGACCGACTCGAAATAAGTATCACCCCTTGGTCGAAACGGACGGTCAAAGTGGTCTTTTAGAATTGACTTTACCGAATATTACTATTACGCGACTCGCACTCTATCATTTTTAATAAATTGTAAAATTAATATTTTAATACAAAACCACCACGAGGGGCTTCTTGAGTGCTTGTAATATTTATCCTAAAATTTTCATTTTGATAAAATGAATTTAATTAGGTCAAAAGCATTTCAAAGGTTCGGTCAACTACGGAGTTTTACTATTTAAACCGCTTTCACTAAAACGTTGATATCTCTCAAACAGTTAACTCAATTGATGCATCGTTTTCGTGTGCAAGATATAGACAAAATTTAGAACATATTATTTGGAAAATGGTTTTCTGGTAACAGGGGTGAAAATCGCGAAGTGACAGTTTCCTAACAGGGGGTTGTTTTTGACATTCGTACTCCGCGCGACCTCGACTCCGACATTTTTATAAAATTGAAAAATCAACATTTTTAGTTGATTATGGCAGAAAATAAACTCTATTTCTCACTCTCTGTAAAAATTTCATGATTTATGAACATTTTTAAGTCGATCCTTTTTATTTTCAAAGTTCGTAATTCGTAGCAGTTTTTGTCGCGTAAATCACTTTTAGTAAAACGACCATAACTTTTGATCCGTAAATCGGAATCAAGCGATTCAAGCACCTAAACGATCCTTATAATATTTTCTATCATAATCAATCGTTATTTGTCAAGAAACTACAGTTAAATCTTCAGGACTTTCTGCAGAAACTTAAAGTTACGTTTTGTTCATTTTAGTGAGATTACGGTTACAATCGGAGTTTCGTTTATGCCTTAAACCTTTATACTACCACCAACAATCAACATATCATCATCACCACGCTAAATCCTCTCAAGAACATCATGTTCTTGAGACAAAAACAATCAACTTTAAATCTACTTAGCAAAACATCAAGATTACAACAATACTCCCACCAAAACTAGGTTTACAACTATATTCTAAAAGGATCTTGAACTTAAATATTAAATAAGGTTGGGTCAAAGATTTATACCTTTATTGAGAGCTTGAGATGTGTTCTTGATGATGGTGAAGTCTTGGGAGAGCTTAGTATGGGTTTTGGAACCTAAAATAACCATTAAAATCAAGAAACAAAACAAAAGTTACTATTCATACTATTCATTATCATCTTTCTTGATTTTATTTCACCCATCAAACCTTGATAAAAAGAGCTCAAAGTTTGGTTGGTAGTAAGCTTGAGAATTAATGGGAGGATTTACCCATGGCTAGAGCTTGGAGATTTGAATTTGATTTCTTGATTTTTTTGTAAAGGGCCGAATGAAGATGATGAAGTGGGAAGAGAGAGTTTTTATGTTGCTTCTTGGGAGCTTCTTGAAATAATGTGGTGATATATTGTAGTTGATTTTTATTCCTTAGTATATATCTTATGATTTGATCTTGGTTGCCAATCTTGGAGACAAAACTAGCTAGCATTGGTAGATTACAAGCTAAGCCACTTGGTTTAGCTCTTTAGCTCACTATCTGCTAGCCCTTGGTTGATCATCCTATGCTTAGCTTATTATTTGATAAAGTAACCATCGTTACTTTTCTACCGTGGTTAGTTAGTGCATTATGTTTATTTAATCGTTTGCCCGTTCGCTCGGTCGCTTAAATGTTTTCGTAATACTTTCTCGTAAATGGTTCGTGACGTAAATCCTTTCGTATTTATTCCTTGTGTTTTGAATTATCATGCTTGAATATAAATCCGTAGGGTTTTAAATTAATAATTATATTGTGATTCCCGTAATCCTCGATGATTCGTAAATATGGTCATTTTTCAAAGTTCGTTTTCTTCGAAAACTAATAGCGTTTACATACACTCATTTGGTGCGTATAATCATAATATCAACTCCGAAACTCATTTTCTCGTGCACTACATAGTGTGGGCTAAAAAGTTTTCCCCGTCCATCAGGGTTACTATTTAATAAACGTTTTTACAAAATCTAAAAAATTCGAGTTGTTACAGATACAGAGGTAAATCGTAACTCAATCTCATTCTCATCGCAATACTTGTTCCAATTTCGGTAACCAGGATACGAGGAATTCCATAACGGCACGATGTTTTCCCACAGGAATTGTGCAACCTGCTTAGTTGTGATTTTGGCCAAAGGCTTGGCTTCAATCCACTTAGTAAAATAATCAATGGCTACAATCAGGAACTTTTTTTGTGTCGTGGCCATGGGAAAAGGCCCAAGTATATCCATTCCCCACATAGCAAAGGGGATGGGTGAGTTGATGGAGGTCAGCATCTCGGGGGGGGGGGGGGGGTTGTCTAATGACAGGTGCATGCTTCTGACAGTGGTCGCACTTCTTCACATACTCTTTGGCATCAACCATCATTTCTGGCCAATAGAAGCCTAAACGGGTTATATTATGAGCTAGTGCTCTGCCCCCAAGTGTTGCCCACATATACCTTCATGCACTTCTGTAAGAGCCAAGCGTGCCTCATCGGGCCTGAGACATCTTAGGTAAGGAACTACATAAGATCTTTTATACAAAATCCCATCTATCAAGGAGTATCTTAGTGGTCGAACAGCCAACTTCCGTGCTTCAGTAGCATCATTTGGCAACCAACCGGTTTGAATATGAGTCTTAATGGGATCTATCCATTATGTCCCCAGACCTATAGGAGCTACAAGCTTAACATCAATGCTCTGTGTCTTCAGAACGCGGAAGTATACACTTCCTGAACTTTCCTCTATCTCCGATGAAGCAAACTTTGATAAGGCATCTGCCTTAGCATTTTCCTCCCTTGGAATGTGCTCAACATGGCATTCATCAAAATGGGTCATCACAGCCCTTACTAAGAGGACATATTTAACCATCGTATCATCCCTTGCCTCAAACTCTCCCTTCACTTGCGATATGACCAACTTCGAGTCTCCACAGACCTTCAAGTTCTTGACTCTTAGTATCCCTGCTAGGCCGAGGCCAGCTATCAGAGCTTCATATTCTACCTCATTGTTTGTGGTTGGAAAATCTAACTTCATAGCATATTTAATTAAGAACCCATCGGGGCTTTGTAAAACCAAACCTGCTCCACTTGAATTTGTTTTTGATGCTCCATCAAAATAGAGAACCCAATATTCCTTCTCCTTATCATCCTTTTCTTTGTCCCCCTTATCAACTTCCTTGTCTTGAGGTATGGTATCTTCCTACCCCCCGACTTCTTATTTGGGAATGGTACATTGCAACACGAAGTCGGCCAATTCTTTGGCTTTTATTGTCATTCGTGGCTTATACTTGATGTCAAATTCTCCCAGCTCTATTGCCCACTTGATCAACCTCCCACTAGCCTTGGGACTATGAATGATATTTCTAAGGGGCCGATTTATTAGCACCTCAATTTGATGAGCCTGAAAGTAAGGACGTAACTTTCTTGAAGCCATTACCAAGGCTTGAGCAAACTTCTCAATAGTCGAATAATTCAACTCAGCTCCATGTAGGATTTTTCTAACATAGTATACGGGTTTCTGGATTTTAAGTTCCTCCTTAACCAATACAGTGCTCAAGGCATTCTCTGAAACAGCCAAGTACAAGTATAAAACTTCGTTCAGAGCTGGTTTGGCCAACAACGGGGCCTGGGCCATATATCTCTTTAATTCCTCGAATGCCTTCTGGCTTTCTTCACTCCATACAAAATCCTTTACCTTCTTTAAGGACTTGAAAAATGACAAGCATTTGTCCCCAGATTTGGAGATGAATCGTCCCAACGCTGCAACCCTCCAATGAATTTTTGAACATCTTTAATAGTTTTTGGTGGTTCCATGTCTAGGATTGCCTTTATATTGTCGTGATTGGCCTCGATTCCCCTCCTGGAGACCATCAATCCTAAAAATTTTCCAGATCCTACTCCGAAATCACACTTCACAGGGATTTAACATCATCTTGTGCTATCTCAGGACCTCAAAGGCTTCCCTCAAATGGGTTATATGTTCAGTCTTCACTAGACTCTTGACTAACATGTCATCAATATAAACTTCCATGGTCTCGCCAATAAGATCCTTAAAGATTTTATTTACCAACCTTTGATAGGTGGCTCCTACATTCTTGTGACCAAATGCCATAACAAGATAAAAATAAACACCAAAGTCAGTGATGAATGATACCTTTGGGATGTCGTCCTTCTGCATGTTGATCTGATTGTATCCACTAAATCCATCCATGAAGCTCATCATCTCATGTCCAGCAGTGGCATCTATCAAAGTATCTATCCTTAGCAACGGGAAACAGTCCTTCGGGCATGCGTCATTCAGATCAGTGAAGTCCACACACATCCTCCATTTTCCATTGGCCTTCTTCACCACTACAGGCTCCTCCTTGGGTGGCGGCATAGGTTGAATACGGAGGTACCTCCACGATTGACGAAATCGCTTGGGTTGTCACCGCGGGTGTTCCTCCTTCAAGGGCGCTGCTTGTTCTCGGTGTTCTGGCCATGGTTGTTGTTATGCTTTCTCACAGACGGCGCAAAATGTTATGGATCAAAAACTAAGGTATAATAATTGCTGTATCTATTACTAAGGAACGTGAGCTTCGAGGCTCGATTTGACTGCTCTTGTGTTTCGTGACTCAATCTGCCTTAACAAGATGCCTACGTACCTTGCTGATTGCCAAGGATCAAGTTAAAAAACGTAGTTCTGATTATTGGGGGTGAGACCCCTTTTATATACATTGGGAGTCCTTGAATTGGACTAGGCTTAGGAGACTTGGTAGGCAAGTCTCTGAATTAGAATGGACTTTGGAGTCCTAGGAAGTAGGAAGCTGATTCCCTATCTCTTGAGGTTCCTTGGAGGCCAATCTACAAGGATTTATATCCCCACTAGGACTCATCTTAATAGCTATTTTTCTCCCTTATTAATTAATTACGAAATTAATTAATATTCAGGGTTTTGGGCCTTGTTAACTGGGCTTCGTTACTGGACCATATCAGGCCTAATTAATTTGACATTAATTATTTATCTAGGCTATATTTAGGCCCATATCGAATACCACTTGTTAGGTATTTAATACAACACAGGGGGTGAATGTGTTTAAGTTAATTTTAAGCCTTTTGAACTGTTATGAAGGGTCAACAAAGTAATATGCCCTGTAGAGATAAAATGCTTTAACAAGAATAATAATACATGCACATGAACACACTATCTTTCAAAACTCACTTAATTTTATATTAAAATCAAGTATGTCTTCTAAATTTCTGGATTCTTTGTTCATAAATAACTCAGCTTCTCTCCTGAGAGTTACAAGATTTTCTAGATCTATTTTGTTACTTCTCAAACAAAGCAACCAGTGTTTACTTTATAGAACAGTAAACACAGGTTTTACACATCATGCAATAGCATGTACTAAACCCTACTTTAAGTTAACTAAAACTTTCTATTTCAGGCTTAGTGAATCTTTACAAATCGTGCATGTCTGTGACTTTACTTTGTCAGTTAATCTTGGCCTTTGATCTTGGACTCTTCAAGCTGCTTTTTGTAGACTTTTCAAATGAGTGATTGATTTGTTTGTTGATTAATAATCCTGGATATTTAACTGATCTGCATTTTGTACTTTGAGTTTTATATCGAGATCTCCAGTTTGTCATATAGAGAACTCGACATATCGATAAGTATAATGACTTATCGAGATCTCTTATTATTCTATAGTTGTTTTGACTTATCTAAGTCTATGTGTTCTCTATATGAGAATTAGGCTTGTCGAGGTCTCTAATCTTCATGTCTTCATTTTGGCTTGTCGATATCTCTGAGATCTCTAGTGTAGAAATGACTTGTCGATATCTCAGAGATCTCTAGTGATATTTTGACTTATCGTTATCTCTGAGATCTCTAATGATAATTTAACTTGTCAATATCTCCAATCTTCATGTCTTCATTTTGGCTTGTCGATATCTCTGAGACTTCTCTGTAAGCTTTCCTTGACTTCTCGATAAGTCATTCTGGAGTTCTCGAATAACTTCTCTATAAGACTTAATCTGTGACTTGTAGATTTCTTGACTTAGAATATTTTTCCTAAAACATATTTATTCAACTCCAAGCTTCTTCACACTTTCTCCGAGGCATGATCTTCTTGATCTTCTTCTAGAGTTTATTCTTAGGCTTGATACTGTTTATAGAAAAATACTCCAGTCTAATCTATTTATACTTTTACAGACTTAAGTGATACAATACAAAATGCAATCTTATATTATCATACAACTTACTTAGGGCTGTCAATTTGGCTTAGTCTTGTTATATCACAGACATGTCTTGTACAACAATCCATAAATTATTTATAAAATCATATAACAACATATAAATTACCATAAAATATCAAAATTATCTATACTTTATTCTAGACATATAAAAATTAAAATACTCAAATTTTATCACCTATAAACATCCAAACATCAATTTCAATTATCAGATAATTCTCCAAAATTCACATAATAATGATATAATAATCATTTATTGAAAAAAATAATTACACGATATTTCTCGGATATTACATCCTTCCCCCTTTAAAAGGATTCTGTCCTCAGAATCTCCTAAATAAACAACCGAGGGTACTTTTCACGCATATCGCTTTCTAACTCCCAAGTTTATTCTTCAACCCTTGGGTTTCTCCACAGCACTCTTACTAAATTTACAATTTATTCCTTAACACTTTCTCTCTCTTTTCTAGAATCTCTATTGGATTTTCTACATAAGACAAATCTGCCTGAAGTTCTATCGGCTCATACTCGATTACATGCCCGAAATACTTCTTAAGCATTAACACGTGAAAGACGTTATGAATGTGCTCCATATGCGGGGGTAACGCCAGTTCGTATGCTACCTTCCCGACACGGTTCAAAATTTCAAAAGGTCCAACGTATCTAGGACTAATCTTCCCTTTCTTTCCAAATCTAGAAAATCCTTTCCATGATGACACTTTCAGTAATACTAGATCTCCTTCTTCAAATTCCATGTCCTTCCTGGCTTGATCTGCGTATTTCCTTTAACAATCTTGTGCTGCAATCAGCCTTTTCTGAATAACCTTGACAACTTCTTTTGTCTGTTGCACCAACTCGGGTCCAAGTATCTTTCGTTCTCCTACTTAATCTCAATATACCGGTGATCGACATTTACATAAAGAGTTTCATAGGGAGGCATTCCGATACTGGTGTGATAATTGTTGTTGTAAGCAAATTCTACTAAGGGCAAATGCTCATCCCAATTTCCTTTGAAATCAATGGCACCAACACGTAACATGTCTTCAATTGTCTGAATTGTTCTTTCGCTTTGGCCGTCAGTCTATGGATGATAAGCTATACTCATATTTAACTTGGTTCCCAAACATTCCTGAAAACTTCTCCAAAATCTTGAATTGAATCGTGGATCTCGATCCGATACAATAGACACAAGGAATCCATGCCGAACTACTATTTCCTTCAAATACATGTGAACCAACTTGTCCAATGAAATTCTGTGATATCCCGTAATTTTAGAAATTAATATTATTAATATATGGATGATTTTATGTGATTGTTTAAAATTGGGAGAGAATAAAGTTCTGGATATTTTATTCCTCTTTGATAAATTCATTCTTTTAAATGATTGATAATTATAGTATCAATCCCTGTCATTATTGTGAGAATATTTAATTAGTTATACTATTTTCGAAAACATATTCAGTTTTATCTAGATTCTTCAAATATTCAAAAATAGTATATAATGACTATTTTGGTACATGTTAAGTGAATATTTTATATGAATTATTTGAATTTTATGATATTTATGTGAATTAGTAAGTAAATTTTGAAAATAAATTATTCTGGTTTGGCGAGTCAGTATAAAGTTTGAAGTGTGATCAGTGATTATACAAAAGAAATTATAAATAAAGGATTAAATAGGAAATTGGTGAGTATGAGATTTTATTAACTGAGAGATTTGATTATGTTTTACTCGATTCATAAATGAGTGACTTTGTGGTCAAAATTTTTTTTTGATATATATTTTAATGATTTATTGTGTGAAAATGGGGTTTAATGGATTTTTAAATATTTGTATTAAATCATCGGTATATGATTGAATCATGAAACTTATTTTATTAACTCTAAAATACCCTTAGAGAAATTTTAAAAATGATAGTTGGATTTATTTTGAGGTTAGAGTATTTTAAAATGATTTAATGAGCTTTATTTCTGTTTTTGAGCATTATCTTGTAAAATTCTTATAAAATGAATCGTACGCTCATAAAATATATGGGAAGAAAGGTAATTTTATACTCTATATTTAAAAAATAATATTTGAAAAATTATGAAATATTTATGAGCAGGTTTATATATTTCAAGTTCGTTTTGAGGATTTTCAGCATTTGAATTATATAAGTAAAAATTCAGTTTTAATTGCTAAAGGACAAAAATGCCCCTGGGCTTTATAATCAAAAACCGGTAGGCTCCGTTCTTCTGGATTTCCACGATCAATCTCTTGGATCCTCCTTGTCTCTCTCGGGTTTTCTCTCTTTTTTCTTTTGCACTAGAACACAATCGCCATCGAATCTTGCTACTTTCTTCGATTTTAGGTTCGATTTGTGTCTCTCTCTTCTCCCCGAGGCGTGTTCTCTGTTTGATTGCGTATATATATGTGTGTTTTCATCTGCTGCGTGTATATACATATATGTGTATACTGGTTTGTATATATGTGCTTGGTTGATATTTGAATTTATTTTACAATTACTACGTTAACTTGTAGTATAACTAGATGAGTTGTGTATTTGTATTAACTAGAATATATGATCTGATATCAAATCTTTTGAATTAATAATATGTATATGAGTGTTATGATTGTGTATATGTTGTTAGAATGGTATTTTAAGAGTGAAAGTAGAGAATAAAATATTTAGAATTATACAAAATCAAGCTGAAATTTCAGATTCCTGCTTGTCTATTTTTATAGCACAGTTCTGGGATCACTGAGTCAATTTATATAATTATTATTTCTGTAATAATATGCTCCTTTAAATATAGATCAAGTACGAAAAAATATTTCAAAGTTTCCTTTAACGAGCTAAAAGATATATATGTTTTAGTGCAACATGCGCAGAAAATTCTGGGCAGGTTATGTCATGTTAGAGGCCCTATTTTGCTACCTTAAACTCGAGCTTTGCTTATGATATTTTTAAGGGAGTTAGATTTTAATATCAGTAATATGTCATTAAAAGTTTATACAAATAGACCAATTTTTCTATTTATTAAAAATCTTAGCGTGGGGCTGGTTCTGCGGGATAGATTCAGATCCCTGTCTTGCAGACCATGTTTTACTGCCTTAAACATGGAATTTGCTTTTAAAATTTTTATAGTAGATTTGAATAATGCTTAGGAGTATCTCATAAAAATTTCATATAGAAACAAAATAAAAATTCATTTTATTAAAAATCATTGAGTGAGGATTGTTTGAAATATTTGTTCTGGTTTTCTTTCTTTATTAGTGCATAATATGACTTTATATTTGGTTAATTGTATATAATTGATAAATAATGATTAAATGAGGATTGAGGAATTTAAGTTTTTGTTAGATTAGATGTATATATATAATTTGATTTTTCGAATATTTTCTATCCATATATACTGAAAATTTCTATTCGTTATGAGTATAAAGATGCAGTATGATCTAGTGAAATATAATGGTGTTTTAATTTATGTCGGATTAGTATTTGCTGAGTACTGAGTTTGGATTAAGGATTTAAAGATGGCAATCATGTTAGGTATGCTTGGGTTTTAAATAAAGTCATAAGTGCTAAATGTCTGCTAGTTGAACTAGTACGTAAGCCAATGCGTTAAGAGATAATATATACAGTCCAACGATTATTTACACTCACTTGTGCTTTCTGTATATGAATATAAATACTTAATTATCTATTTTATTGATCCTATATGAACATGAATACTTGAGAATGAAGTTGGAGATTTGTTTGCATTTATATGATTAAATGTGGGTGTATAATGCGATATGGTTAAATGCTATTAAATGAAGTTAAAGATTTTCTTATATGTTTACTGCAAGTCAAGGCAGATTTTCTTATGTGTTTACTACAAGTCAAGGAAGATTTTCTTATGTGTTTACTGCAAGTCAAGGCTGATTTTCTTATTTGTTTACAACAAGTCAAGACTGATTTTTTTTACTATATATTGGATTGTTGATTTAGATTGGAAACAGGTGGATAGTCCGATAAATAGAGGAAATGCTGCCGAATTTTCGGTAGATTTTCTATCCATTTATTTGATGTGAATAAGTTTGTTATATAAATAGATCTTTAGTTTTCATATCACTGAAACATGTCTACGTGTTATGTGTATATATGTTATGTGAATTATGTGCATACGTGGGTCAAGAGTCTTGTGTTTGACTGTTATCTTTATATGCGGGCTATCGTATGGGTAGACGATAGAGTTTTGACGCGAAATTTATCGGATAATTATCGCTTAGATGATTAAAGTACTATATTTTAATTATAGATGTGGGTCATTCGAGACGATCAGAACCGGATATTGGATAAAGAGTGAAATGGAATGGTATTGTATATCAGGATTGTTAGTCCCTAACAATACAACAAGAATTACAGAAGGGGGGTTGAATGTAATTCTTAGAACTTTTTCAAAACTAAAAACTGTTCTTACTTGATAAAATATGAAAGCAATAAAAACAAATCCTTCTAAAACTTTCTGGTGGATTTGAAAGTATCCACCAGATATATATATATATATATATATATATATATATATATATATCAAATAGATCTCTGTGAAACTCAAATGGCTCACAGCTGCTTTACAAGTTAAATAATCAAACTACAGAGAGTTTCTTAACAAGTACAACTTTATCTATCTCTCTTTGAAAATGTGTTTGCTTAGTTAATTGTTCTACTAGCTACACTTGGTTTATATATCACCAAGTTCACATGATAATAGACAAGATAATAAAATAAAATATATATAGTCTAATTCCATGCTGCTTAACTACTCTATTCCAGCATCTTCGAATATCTTCACAATTGCATGGAAATGGTAATGCTTCTTTGTTCTCAATTTCCTGCTTAACAGGCTGCCACATTCCTTTTGCAAACACCCGACGCATGTGACTGTGTTGTCACTGTCAACAGATATATGAATTTTATCATCCGTCGGAAGTCTTGTAGATCATCCGTCGGGTAGCTTTATTGATCATCCGTCGGGTGGCTTTGTTGATCATCCGTCGGATAGCTTTGTTGATTATCCGTCGGATAGCTATTGTCACTTGACTCTATTTCACTTATACCGAATTACAAGACATCAATTATTTACAATTAATTAACCTATTCTGTATATCCACTAGTAGTCAACATGACTCATTTATTTTACAGAATTTGCACAAAGTTGTTTACAGAAATGTGCTACAAATCTTATTTATTACATAAGCTACCAACTCGACGGATGACAACTAGTCATCCATCGGGACTTTAATGTTCATCCGTCAGGATTATAATTGAGCATCCGTTGAGTGCTACAAAATCCACTAAGTTGAATCTACTAAAGTGTTTTGTTAATCTAATCATCAACTTTACAACATATTCCCAACAAGGCTTGTACCAACAACATGAGCAGCAGACTAGAGAATTAACAAAGTAAATGATAGTGATGTCTTGAGGTAGAATGACAAAATAATTGTGTTATTGTGAGTGTGACTAAATGTTAAACATGAAAGGCAAGTATCCTTATCTTCACTTATCGTTCAAGTGATATTTATTTTGAATCCTATTATGCAAGTTTTCTATGCTATTCTAATTCCAGAATAGTTAGATGCTTCACCTATCAAAGCGATTTCTTCTGATTATGCAAATACTCTTCTGCTATTCGAGGTTCAGAATAGTTAAGTGTTTGTACTTAAGTATTTGTACTTATCCAAATACCAAATTATAAATGTTTTATACTTTGAGAAAAAAAGTGATTTTGTTGTGAGTATTCCCGCCAAGTGAATGGGGGAATAAAATTTATAAGGGTGTCAATTATTATGACCCCTCTCAATAAAATATTTTAAGATTGGATGGTTACTGGTTGCGTATACTAAGAGGCCGATGCACCGGTCCAGTGTGAGCTATTTTATGAAAGTGTAATATCTTGCAAGGCGAATATATGCCTTTTGTGGATATCCTATAGGTACGGTATGGCTGCGGGATACCGTACCTTATTTACGGTATGGCTGCGGGATACCTGTGTTGTTTCGTGACTGATCATCAGGAACATCATGAAGTATAATTGGTTCCAATCTAAATTAATATCTAAAATTCTTTATTATTTTGATAATCATAAATAAATTATTCATCAAGTATTTTGGTTTTGGATAAAAGGTGAAATGCAGTTTTGATTGAGTTTCTGATTGATGTTGATACTTAAGCTGTTGTTAAATATCAAAGGTGGTTTTGATATAGATGATTGATGTTGACTTCAGTATAGGATGTTGTGAGCATCAAAGTTCGTATTGCTATCTAATTTGATATGACATCAAAATGAGTATTAATATCAAGAGTTGGGTTTTGAATGAGATTTTGATTCAGTCCATAATCACACTTTTATATTGTTGTTTATGATATTTATGTAAACACTATTTTACGAGTTTTATTCACGTCAATATTCAAAGTATTGCTGAAGCATTTTCACTCGAAAAATATCAAAAGGATTTTAAATACATTTAAGGAACCAATTCTGGGGTTCCTTAACTAAAACTTTTATGGTTCACCAATTATGTGTAACGCCCCCAAATTCGGGGTTAGAGGATTTGGTCGTCACGACAAAACCTCAATCCAAATTAACATGTTTAATCAAAATGCAAATGCCAGCGGAAGATATTTAACATCTATGACTCCAAACTAATCAAGATCTTTTAATGTTACATTTTTAGAAACAAGAATTCCACAAATAATTTTTTTCACTTTCTTTTACTTTCTCTTAAAACTCTTTTCAACATATTTCAAAACTCAAAACTTGACCCGCTAGTATAACTTCAAAAAGAAATGTACTAGGCCCAAATATATAATACACAACTGTAATATAATATAGTATAAACAAATTTACATAATAGAACTCGCACTAGTCCGCAAACCCTGGAGTGCATCTTTAGCTCTAATACTCCTCAGTTCTTCAATCTTCTTTAGAACTAGTCTTCTAGCAGTCACATTGAATCCAAAGTTCTTCTTGAAGGATGAATAGACCTTTATCAGTACTGATTGGCTTTCTTGAAGAATCCTGTGAAGTGGCCATATGATCTCTTTTCCTCTCTTATACCTGAATACTAGCCTTTCGGGTAGATTCCTGTAAGCATCAATCCCTCTAACTTCTTCCAGTTCATCCAGGTAGAGGTTTAGGTCAGAGAATTCCTTGATATCACAAATGTACATGATATCTCCCTTGTTGACTTTGGGTTGAGCTTTGGTTAGGGACTTGGGTCTGAGAGTTGAAGGCTTCACTTTCTTGATTACTCTAATATTTGTTTTCTTTGGCTTCTTGAATAAAGGAATGTTTAACTCAGGAATTGGTAGACTATCCCAGTCTATTGGCTCATTCTTTGGAATGATAGGTTCACCATGAAAGTTCTTGAATGGATCCACCTTGAATTCCTCATGTACCACATAGGGCATGGATGTCTGAGTTGTAGTAGTAGACTTTATAGGAAAGTAGTCTTCCATTTCCTCATCACTGAAGTCCAATTTCTTCTTAACTCTTCTCTTGTACCTTGGTTTCTTTATCTGTTGAGGTGTATCCTGCATTTTCTGATCTTTAGATTCAACAACTTTAGATGGTTGTTCAGGAATCTCTTTTGTGGTCTTCACAGCTTGAAGCTTGGCCAAGATAGCAGCTTGCTCCTTCTTTTGTTTGAGTTTCCTTGCATCTAGGGCAGCTTGCTTCTTTTCTTGCCTTAATCTTTCTTTCTCTTCGCTTTTCGCTTCTATAAACTAAGGGTGTCCAGCCACCACACAGATTTCTTTACCATTTCTAAAAACCTTGGAAATCCTTCTTTTCAGTACTGGATCAGCTGGATCTTTGTAAAATGCTATTAACCTTGACAACAGCTTCTTCTCATCTGGCCTAGGTGTCTCATACACTGTATCCAAAGGATTTTTGTCTGAAAGCTTTGAGTAGTTCCTTTTTGGCTTCATGATCAGTTTTGCCTTTAGAGATTTGATGCAGGATATTTGGCCTCTTTCCAGATAATTCATACTCATTTCATTCACAGAGATATTCTTGACTTGAGAGTGATGAATGACTGTTTTGTCTGGCTTCTGAATTGGACCAAATTTCTTTTGAATATCATCATCAATTTGCTACCAGTTTATTGGGCTCACTGGCTTCTTTTCAGCTGCTGCTTTCAGTTTGGCTGCTACTTGATTGATCAGATCAATGCTATCTACAGCAGGTGGCTTTATAAAGGCAATTGCTGGCACAATTGCTTTGCTTACTTGAATATTTAGCACTTTTTGCTCCCCTTCACTCCTTGATCCCTCTTGACTGATTGGGACAATAGAACTTTCTTTCTCCCCCTTTTTGTTATCAGCAAGTTGAGTAGAATAAGAGGTTTGTGCAGCCACTAGCTTTTGTAGCAGATCTGTCTGTTGTGTTTGATGTAAATGAATTGCTGTTAGATAAGCTTCCATAGCAACCATTCTTTTATCCAGGGATTCAACCTTTATAGCAAGATCAGAGTTCTTCCTCAGTTGTCTCTTAATATCAGTCATTGTGGCTTCTGGAAGTTTAGCATCCAATATTTCTGAAATGTCCTTCTTGATTTGACCAACTTCATTTTTGAGAGAAGAGACATTCTGACTATGTTGAAAGCCTTAAATTTGTTGTAATTGGAGAGAAGCAAGGTATGCCTACAGGAGCTTCTTGGTGCTATCGTTGTTTGTTGATTGAAGAGCAGATTGTGTCTGACTGATGAGTTGGATGAGGGTGGTCTTGAAATGATGCTCATCACATTTCTTGGAGAATGCCCAAGATGGCATACATGATCTGGAACTAGGGCTTATTTCTCCCCCTATGTCCAGTGGCTCCTCTTCACTATCTTCACCCTCATCACCAAAGAATTCTTCTGACCCACCAGCCTCATAATCTATGTCATCACCAACATTAGAGGGCATGGTTGTGGTAGCATCTTTTGCTCTTTGCATAGACTGTGTAATGTGCACCAAATTCAGCATCCTTCCCTGATGGAAGAAAGCCTCGCTCCTTGATGATTGGCTTTGAAAGAAGCCTAGTATACTCCGCTTCAGCCTCGGGAGTGGAGAACCTCAGCCTTACACCACCCACACTCGATGATTCGGTGGTGCTACTGCTAACTTGTGTTCTTTGACTCTTGGGTGCCATGGAAATTGATTAGAGAGAATAAGAGTTGTGTTTGAGAGAGAATTTGTGTTTTGAGAAGTTGGGAATTGGTGAAGAAGTTTGTGTATGGGGTGTATGTATATATAGGTTGTGAAAAGAGAATTATATATGGAATTGAAGTGGGATTTGATTATGGAATAATGGGAGTTATGGGTTTGATTTGGAGAGGGAATTATGGGATGTGGGGGAGTAAAATTTGGTTGGGAATTGATTTTGGGACAAAATTCCCGTTTTCCCCCCAAACTGCCTTATATTTTTTTTCCAGAGTCGGGACAAGGCGCGGGCGCGCGCGGGGACGGCGCGGGCGCGCGCGGGGACGGCGCGGGCGTGCGCTGGGACGGCGCGGGCGTGCGCTGGGACGGCGCGGGCGCGCGCTACTTCTGCCAAACCAGTGAGGCCACGCGCTGTAAAAGCGCGGGCGCGCCGTGTTTCTGTGAAATCAGCATGGCTGCGTGCTAGGACAGCGCGGGCGCGCCAGGCTTCTAAAGTTGGCCCTGAATTTTTTTATTTTTCTGAATTTTTTATGATTTTATCTTTTCTTCTTGCTTCCTCTACTTACTAATGTATAACAAACTTGGGTTGCCTCCCAAGAAGCGCTTGCTTTACGTCATTATCTTGACGTAGAACTTGAGATCAAATGGACAATAAAACGGCACTAACCACCTCGTGGTTTTCCGTGTCACCATAGTAGTTCTTCAACCTCTGACCATTAACCTTGAATGCTTGGCCCGAATCATTCTCAAAAATCTCCACCGCTCCATATGGAAACACAGTTTTGAAAGTAAACGGCCCTGGCCATCTTGACTTCAACTTTCTAGGAAAAATACGGAGACGAGAGTTTAACAACAGAATTTGTTTCCCCGGCACAAATGATTTGAGCACTAGACCCCGATCGTGCCACCTCTTGACTTTATCCTTATACATTTTGTTGTTCACATAAGCTTGAAGTCGAAACTCATCGATTTCATTTAATTGAAGCATCCTCTTCTTTTCAGCTACATCCAAATTCAGATTCAATTTCTTCAAAGCCCAATATGCCTTATGCTCTGGCTCCACCGGCAAATGACACCCCTTACCATAAACCAACTAATACGGTGACATTCCTAGCAGAGTCTTGTACGTTGTTCTATAAGCCCAAACAGCTTCATCAAGCTTCAAAGACCAATCTATTCTCGATGGACACACAACCTTCTCTAGAATGCGCTTGATATCTCTGTTTGATACCTCGGCTTGACCATTAGTCTGAGGATGGTAAGCCGTAGCAATGCAATGATTCACGTTGTACCTTTTCATCATCGCAATGAACTTGCGGTTACAGAAATGCAACCCCTCATCACTGATTATGACTCTTGGAGTCCCAAATCTTGTGAATATCTGCTTGTGAAGAAAATTAAGCACTACCATAGCATCGTTCATTTGCAACGCCTTAACTTCAACCCATTTCGACACATAATCAACCACCAACAAGATATACTAATTGTTACAACATGAAACATATGTCCCCATGAAGTCAATTCCCCAAACATCAAAGACTTCGACCTCGAGAAGCACATTAAGAGGCATCTCATCCCTTTTAGACATATTCCCCACTCGTTGACATCGATCACATTTCAAAACGAACTGATGAGCATCCTTAAACAATGTTGGCTAAAAGAAACCTGCTTGCAGAATACGAGATGCTGTCTTTTCTCCACCATAATGTCCTCCATAAACCATTGAGTGGAAATCTCGCAAGATCCCCCTGTTTCGCTGTAAGGAATACATCTCCTGATGATTTGGTCAACTCCTTAGTGAAAAAGAATGGCTCATCCCATATATACCACTTCACTTCATATAGAAACTTCTTCCTTTGAGCGGGAGTCAATTCTGGAGGCATGACATTACTCACAAGGTAGTTCAAAATATCTACAAACCACAGTTCTTCTGCTTGCACTCCAAATAACTGCTCATCGGGAAAAGACTCATTAATCAAAGACTTATCTTGTGATATAGCAATTGGATCCTCTAAACGCGAGAGATGATCGACGACTTGATTCTCAGTCCCCTTTTTGTCCTTGATATCTAGCTCAAACTCCTGAAGTAAAAGAACCCATCGAATCAACCTTGGCTTCGAATCCTTCTTCGAGATGTTATATCGAATTGGAGCGTTATCAGTAAAAACTGTCACATTCGTCCCAAGGAGATATGATCTAAATTTCTCAAAACCATAGACATAGCCAAAAGTTCTTTCTCAGTAGTGGTGTAATTCAGTTGACAACCATTAAGAGTCTTACTAGCATAGTAGACTACATGAAATATGTTGTTCTTGCGTTGCCCAAGAACTGCTCCAACTGCATAGTCGCTTGCATTGCACATCATTTAAAATGGTTCAGACCAATCAGGTACAATTATGACAGGTGCCGTAATCAAGCTCTTCTTCAATGTCTCAAAAGCAACAAGGCACTAAACATCAAAATTGAAAGGAACGTCTGTCTCTAACAAATTGCACAACGGCTTCGAAATCTTCGAGAAGTCTTTGATGAAACGCCTATAGAAACCCACATGACCAAGAAAACTGCGAATTCCCTTAACAGATATGGGTGGAGGAAGATTTTCGATCACCCCCATATTAGCTTTGTGCACCTCATGACCCTTGCTAGAAACCTTGTGCCCAAGAATGATGCCTTGGCGCACCATAAAATGACATTTCTCCCAATTAATAACCAAGTTGGTCTCAACGCACCTTTTCAATACAAAACCCATATTATGCAAGCAATCATCGTAAGAAGTTCCAAAGACCGAGAAATCGTCCATGAACACTTCTACATTATTTCTAATCATGTCAGAGAAGATAGCCATCATACATCTCTGAAAAGTGGTTGGCGCTCCACACAGTCCAAAAGATCTCTTCGGAATGCAAAAGTGCCAAACGGAAATATGAATGTAGTCTTTTCTTGATCTTCTGGAGCGATACAAATCTAATTATAACCTGAGTAGCCATCCAGAAGACAATAGTAATCATGCCCAACCAATCTCTCAAGCATCTTATCAATGAAAGGAAGAGGGAAGTGATCTTTCCTTGTGACTTTGTTAAGCTTCCTATAATCCATGCACACTCTCCACCCCGTGACTGTTCATGTCGGAATAAGGTCATTCTTCTCATTTTCCACCACAGTGATACCACCTTTCTTTGTCACACACTGAACTGGGCTCACCCACGAACTGTAAAAAATAGGATAGATAATTCCTGCATCTAGCCACTTGAGAATTTCCTTCTTCATGACCTCTTTCATGATCAGATTTAGCCTTCTTTGTTGCTCAAAAGTAGGCTTGCTTCCTTCCTCTAGCAGAATTTTATGCATACAATAAGAAGGGATGATTCCCTTGATATCTGCTATAGTCCAACCAATTACGGATTTGAATTCTCTAAGAATCCTCAACAACTTTTCCTCATCAGTACCTGGAAGGTCAGATGCAATAATAACAGGCAAAGTAGATGTTTCACCTAAAAATACATACCTCAAGTGCTCAGGTAAAGGCTTAAGCTCAAGAGTAGGAGCTTCCTCAATAGATGGCTTGAGGTATTTCAGAGAACTTTTCAACTCCTCTAATCCAAGAGATTCAAAAGGCATGTCCATCTTTCGCTTCCAAGGAGAAGCATTCAAATATTGCAAGTGCTCGTCACCCTCATCATCTTCACTATTAGAATTCCCCAATAAGGCCTTCTCTAAGGCATCAGACCTTAGCAAACGATCAAGTTCAGAATTAACCACAGTATCGAACATTTTCACCTTAAAACACTCCTCATTTTCTGTAGGGAATTTCATGGCATTAAACACATTAAAAATCACATCCTGATCCATCACTCGCATGGTAAACTCACCTTTCTGCATATTTATCCAGGTTCGGCCAGTCGCCAAGAAAGGTCTCCCCAAGATTATGGGAAACTTCTTATCCTCCTCGAAATCAAGAATTACAAAATCAGCAGGGAAAATGAGTTTATCCACCTTGACCAAGACATCCTCCATAATACCTCGCGGATATGTAATAGAACGATCGACCAACTACAAAGTCATGTATATAGGCCTTGGATCAGGCAAGTCCAACTTTTTGAAGATTGATAATGGCATCAGATTGATGCTAGCTCCCAAGTCGCATAGACATTTATCAAATGACACCTTTCCAATGGTGCAAGGAATAGTGAAGCTTCTAGGATCTTTAAGCTTTAGAGGCAATTTCCGTTGCAGCACAGCACTGCATTTCTCCGTGAGAGCAACGGTCTCTAAGTCATCAAGCTTCACCTTCCTAGAGAGAATACCTTTCATAAATTTCGCGTAACTAGGCATTTGTTCCAGAGCTTCAGCGAAAGGTATATTGATGTGACATTTCTTGAACACCTCCAGAAACTTCATAAACTGCTTATCCAGTTTCTTCTTCTGCAGCCTCTTAGGAAAAGGAGGTGGAGGATAGATCTGTTTTTCCCCTGTATTACCCTCAGGAGGAGTGTGCTCAATAGTAGTCTTCCTTGGTTCCACTTCGGCTTCCTTCTGCACGTCTTCTTCATCAGCCTCCACTTCAGAAATTGGAATTTTAGCTACTTCAGGATTCGCAACCTTACCAGACCTCAATGTAATTAATTTAACATGCTCCTGAGCTTCCTTCTTGCCTGGAACTTCAGTATCACTTGGAAGTGTGCCAGGTTGGCGGTTTAGTAATGCATTCGTAATTTGCCCAATTTGATTTTCCAAGGTCTTGATAGAGACAACTTGGCTCTTGCACATGAGTCTCAACTCCTCCAATTCAGATTTTTCATTAGCTTGAGGTAACTGCTGAAGTTGAAGTTGTTGCTTCGGGACATATTGTGGTTGCTGAAAACCAGGAGGGTTATATTGCCTTGCTGTATATGGCTACTAAGATTGTTGCACCATATTCTGATTGTTGCTCCAACTGAAATTAGGATGATTGTGGTTGTTCGGATGATAAGTGGTTGGAGCTTATTGTTGTGACCTCTGAAAGTATCACACTACTCAGTTTCATGCACGCCCGCCCAAAGTTCACAAACACTAGTAATCTGATTAACTCCATAATTGGCCAAAGAGTCCACTTTTATCGTCAAAGATTGTAGTTGAGCATGTGACGCTTTCCAAACCCGGATCAAAAGTTTGGGGTTCACAACACACATACACACACTCAATATATAAATACCTGCTTATGAAAGTAATATATACAAAGACCCTTCTTACCATAACCATGGATCGCAACAGGTTAAAGTATGAAAAAAAGCCACAACCTTAACTTTTATTATATCGTACCAAATCCCAACTAGTTCCGCTTACAACTGATAATGATATCATTCTTATAATCCTACATAACTCATATATATTATAAAGCTCCTGCTAACTCGGTCCATCTTATCCTGGAATCCTAGCTCGCACACTGGACTGGGAATCCTCGTTACCAACAATTTCCTTTTCAACTGTAAAATAACATAAACAGATTTGCAAGAGTGAACTAACTAGCTCAACAAGTCATAATAACAATAACTGAGGTTAAAAATGATCAGTTGAAATAATTCATAAGAATCAAGTTTCTAGATAAGCAATGAATAGAATTGAATATTCTTTTCATTTTTTTAAAAAACCAAGGTTAGGCTGCTGATCAGTCACGCACTAACCCCGAGGATCCAACGCACGCATTGTCCTAATATGACCACGAATCTGGTCTGACCACGAATCTGGTATGACCACGAATCTGGTATGACCACGAATCTGGTATGACCACAAATCTGGTCCACATTTATAAAACCATCCAATTCTAAAACAATTCAATATGATAACCATTGCAATTCAACAAAACAGAATCATAATTAATATTGATATAGCATAAAACATTTCGCAGGTATCACCAGGGTATATCAAGGTGTAAATATGAAGAACGGATTTAAGCATGATGAAAAATCAAGTATCAGAAGAATAATGGTTCAATGATAATACATGGTATTGACCTTTGATGTGTTAGGGTATTACAGGGTGTATAAGTTTTTGCGTACTCAAGAAATTCTGTTGAAATACTTCGTTTACGGTGTATATATATTTGTGGAGTAGTATCATATATGTGTGGCTCGTATCTGAGAATTCAACAATCAATGGTTTATGAAGAATAAGGCTTATGGCTCAAGATCAATAAGAATCAGGGTTTAAGGTTGAATAGTTTAAAATGCTTGCAATATAAAACAAAATTTATTTTGAATAATAGCAACATGTTATGAGAAAGTTCAAAAATATTCACAATATATCTTGAAGAAAGGTTCAGAAAGACTTTCCTTATCATAGATGATTTCCTACTTTACTTGTATTCATCTAACAGTTCTACTCATCATTCACTTTCCTTCTTTTTCTATGCCTTGATTCTATTCGTCAATCACTTGTCTTCTCTTTCTACGCTTCAATTCTATCTAAGGATCACTGACTTTCTTTTTCTATGCCTCTCTTAATCTGCTAGGAATCACAAACATCTATCAATACTCAATCTCATACTATTCTAATCTTCAGATAGACATCATACGCTTTTATCTACCCTTCATTTTACCCAAGTCCAATTTACAGATTGAAAGTTATGACCACAACAGTCAAACAACAACCATATAGGCATATAACACATCAATCAGATAGCACGTAGCCCATAACATGCCAGGTATTCAATTAAAATAATTTTTCAAAGAAGATTCAGGGTCAAAATGATTTTTGAGGTATTTAATATGAATTTTTCAACATTTTTTGGAATTAAAACGGGACTCTAAATCATTTTATAATTAAATAATAGGTTTCAAACACTCAAATCTGACTTTAAAATAATTTTATAATAATTATCGAGCCTTGAAAATAATTTAAAATAATATTTTAAGGCTCGAAACTATTTTTCAGGATTTTTAAGTCAATTTTAAATAATTAAATCTAAATAATAAATCAATTAAAATTAATTAATAACTAATTAAATTAGCTAATCAATTAATATTTAAATTAATTGATCAATTAAATAATTAATTATTAACTAAAATTAATTAATTAAATAATTAAGATTTATTTTGTAATTAAAAATAATTTTCAGAAAAGAATTAATGAAATTTTTGAATTTTTAAAATAAAAAAATTAATTTCTGAAAATTTTATAAAAGATATTAAAACAGAAATCTTGTTTCTGCAATATTTTAAAATAGTAATAAGATTTTTATAAGTTTTTTAAAACGAAAAGGATTGGAATGTAGATTTTGCAAAGATGGGGTTCAAATGGCAAATTGCAATCTTTCCCATCGTCACCTTCGCCGGCGGTCGCCATTGACGGCGACCCGGAGCTTTTTCGGTGACTGAAAAACAGTCTAGATCGTCGTCAAATTAACAAGTATTAAAGCCATTGCTTCCAGGAACAAGCCATTGCTTCCAGGAACAATTATCCGTAATCAAAATAAACAAACGTTCTCTAAATCTCCTGGAAAATCCGTTCAAAAATCCCGATGCCGCCGCGGTAAATTTTCCGGCGAACCTATTCCAGGAATCCTCCGTTCAATCCATTTATACCATTTGATTCCTTGTTCTACGATCTATCTACTGATGTAACCAATTCAATCTAATAACCCCTAGTTAAGAAATGCCCAATTTTCAATTAAGAACATTCAAGAACATAAACCCTAGTTCTTTAATCAGAGAATCAAACATCATTTTAAGCATGTTATTGAACTCGGTTTTTGACATATAATATACCAAAATGACCAGGAAGAAAAGATCTACACAATTATGCCATCAAATCATATCAAAAATATCAAAAACAAAAATTCATAATTTAATCCATATTTAATTCAAATTAAAATAATTAAATTAGAAAAATACCTTGATATTTGGGCAAAAACCGATGGTTGATTCAGAAAGAGGATTTCGAGAGCTTCGTTTTGATATATTGCACGCCCGAATCGGAGTTCGATAACGCCTTCGTTTGTGCGATTGATTTTCAAGAATACGGTGTTTTTAATAAAGTTTTTTCTGGTTTTCAGGGTTTGTACTGTCTGATTATAATTTTACGCGTGAAAATGACATAATATAGGGCTATTTATATTTACGGAATATTAGTACGTTCTGGATCATGTTGGATCGATAAATACATTTGTTTTGGATAAATATTATCCTTTTCGGATAAGCACTATCCTGTTTTAGATAAGCATTATTCTATTTTGGATAAGTACTATCCTGTTTTGGATAAGCATTATCCTATTTCGGATAATTATCAAAACCGGACTTTTATAAAACGATTTACACGAAGATAATGTTATCGAAAAGGGTTAGGGTATCGAAAATATTGCGCTGGGCCGCGTACGGGTCAAACCGTAATCCGGATCGAAAAAGTCAAAACATGGAAAATGTCCGGAATTACTAGATTAGGTTAGGAAGGAGTTTTCGAACGAGTTTCGGGTTATAAAACGTAAAAACGGTTGAGGTTGGACGATTCCCGGCTTTATAAAATAATTTTATAATTATTTAAAAAATAATTAATAAATTCATAAATCAATATAAAATCATATAACACTCCAAAAATTACCAGAAAAATACCTTAATTATCTATATTTTATTCTGTACATAATAAAATTAACATACTTATACTTTACCACATATAAACATCCACATAACAACACCAAGCATAAGATAATTCACCAAAAATCACATAATAATCACATCGTAATCTTTTATTAATAAATGTAATTACACGATATGTCCCAGATATTACATCCTCCCCCCTTAAAAGGATTATGTCCTCAGAATCACACTAAGGATCAGATAATAATATATTCCAGTATCTCACTTCCATTTTCCACAGGTTAATCTCTCAACCTTACAATTTTTCATAAACTTTTACTCGCAACATTACTCATTACGCAACAGCCTTTCGCAGGACATGATATTCTATTAATTTTTCTGATAACTCAACTCAAGTCTCCCTTTTATATATAATGGAGCTTAGTTACTTTTCGTGAATATACACATATTAACACCTTATGAACCAGCTATACGTGTGGCGGTGAAGCCAACTCACTTACAATTATCTTCCCTATTCTACTGTTTCAAAAGGGCCAGCATAACGCCTATTAATTCTCTTTTCTTTCTAATTCTAGAAATTCGTGCTCATGAACATTTCCAATAGTTACTGGATGTTGAATCTCATTCCCACATGTTTCTCTGTTCAATTAACCTAGTTTGTAACTGCTTCCAATCACATTCGAGGCTCTTTAATCGTTTGTTTAATCTTCTCGTCCATCTGCGAGTGATATACTGAAACTAGAGCGTATTTGATTTCTAACGTTCTCGAAATTACACTAGAGTTATGAATTAATGAGTAAATCTGGACTGGATACGGTTGGCGCACAACCGTAACATCATACCTTATTTCCCTGAATCATAATCGAGTAGATTTGCTGAGCGAAATTGTCTTACTACTTAAAAGAATGTATACTAATCTGGAGGCATCACCGACATATTCTAACTCTTATTATCATTTTTGGTTTTAGGGAGTTCGTATATGAACTGACTGTAATGCTCTTCCTTGATGTCTAGTCACATATAACGCTTATTCTTCCTTTGTGCCATACTATCAGAAAGTCTTCTTTGACATCCATGTCTCGTATCATATTCTCGGAGTAGCTTGAATCCCTTGTGTTATTGTAGCCAAATTCCTATCTTTTAGTTCTTCCTTACTTACTGCTCGTTCATCTAGGAGTGGTATATACTATTTCAGTTTGACATAATTCCTCGCATTCTGAATACTCCTGTTAATTCTCAAATCAAATAATATGGATCATTTACAATCAATTTCTGGATCGGATGACGTATCACCCTTTCTTCAAGCAACAACTAACCCACTTATTAGACAACTTTGGTTCTCAGGTGACGTCACTACGACGTTTCCTGACAAAATGTATCCATCTAGTCTTTGATGTCCCGCCTTAGCTCTTGGGTAGGTCTAACATTTATCTACATGTTTCCTCCCAATTTTATCATTATTTCTGATCACTAGATATCTTCTTTTAGCCCTTGGTACTTAGTCGTACTCCTGGGACACATTCCCTATCTCAATTTACCAATGTTTCCTAAATTTTTCACCTTACTTCTTTCCCTCATGTTAACAATATCCTACCTATAAATTTTCTTTATCATCCTTTTGATTCCACTTTCTTTCCTATTTCCGTTCTTCATTCTCATAGCTCATTCACAACCGAACTCCTGATATTAATACTCATTTTGATGTCATATCAAATTATATATCAATACGAACTTTGATGCTCACAACATCCCATACTGAAGTAAACATCAATCATTTATATTAATACCACTTTTGATATTTAACAACAACCTAAGTATCAATATCAATCAAAAACTGAACTAAAACTATAGGTCACATTTTATCCAAAACAGAAATACCTGATAAATCATTTATTGTATGATTATCAAAACAATTTGGGAATAAGACATCCTTTAATAAAACTTTATTGCAGATGATAGAATCTCTTTGATTGGTTAATAAAATCCATATTGGTGTAGGTACAAATCTCTTCTTGATTCCATCTCCCTTCTTTCTTTCGCTCCTTCCTTCTCTTTGCTCTATCTTAAATCTTTCGTTCTTAAAAACATCCTTCTCTCCTATCCATACAAGTAATTTTCTATCTCTCTTGTCCATTATTAAGGGCATATTCATCCATGTAAAGCCTTACACACTTGCAGCAACTTCTGAACTCTACTGGTGTCCTTACTTTCCCCGAATTCATCATTGCTTTGATTTCGGATTTGAATGTCACATCAAAATTTGACTTAATCTAATTGGAATCGATTTCCATCTAACTGACCATTAATTGGGAAAATTAACCAATTAAATTACTTAACTGATCAATTATACCAACTGATGACTAGCTAAATGAAATCAAAGACCAATTATATATAGTTGGATTGGATGTAACAACCTCTTTCAAGAACCGAGATCACAATCATTTAGAATATTAACATGAATATCAATAACACACGGAAGTATACTATCTATCTTTAAGATTAGGGTATTTTCCGAAAATTTGGGCAGCATCTCCTTTATATTATTGACTACCAGCCGGACTCAAGACGACACCAACAATCAATTAAACAACCAACAATCAACTCACAAGTAGACCAATCAACTTCCATCTTCTAAACTCACCATTTCACCATCACATATAATACTAACCAGTACAACTCATATTTTAGTTCAACTTAATATTATAGCAAACAATTCTTATTATATCATACCCTTTCTCATATCCTTTATTTATAACCGAATGTCACTATTGAGTACTATTATAAATTATTCCAAAATTCTTCTAGTTCATGTTTCAATTCAAGCTCTCTCATTAACAATTCGTATATCCTTGACAATATAAACTTGTGTTTATTAGTTAACTCGTTCAACTTCTGATAACCAGCACATGGTCTCAACCAACACTCTCATAATCTTATGAAGGAATTCCTTTGGTTTTAAAGCATTATAAAAAAAATTCACAGTTGAATCACCATATCTTCATCTATACCTATGCCTTTATATACTGAACCTTCATGATAGTATCTCCCACATGATTGAGGTATGCTTCATCTTCACAATATATTAATCGATTATCTGGTTATTATTAAAAATTTCTTCATTCGCTTCCGTTATCCAATCAATCATTTGCCTTATCCGATATACACAACTTTACTTTCTTATTTCTCTAGTTAATTTTCCTTATACGGTTCGCTAACTACTCCAATTCACGCCAAAATCTCATACTTGCAACGTATCATGTATACAGATTTTCGCCTCTGATTTGATATCCTCGTAACAACCACGTCGTTGGTATAAGGGTTCTTCTCTGCACGTATATGTCCACCATTTATTGGCTTGCAATTATGCATACTTATCATATAACCCCATCTGGTATACGGGTTTGTTTCACTTCCTTTTGAAATATTCAAAGAATGGACCTTACATAAGAAGAAATTTGTGTATATGATTCTAATTGGTAACTTTTTGTAAGCGGTAACAGTACAAGGAAACAATCGGAAGGATTATAAATCAAGAAATCAAAATTGAAGAAGAAAAATGAATGATGATTTAGATATGAGTGAGACAACCATATTTGTACTCAAGATGGCCAGTCTTTTATAAAATATGGCATACAACACATGATTAGGTGATGTCCCACCAAAGTCTTTATTATTTCAACAAAGCGTCATACCATAACACTACTTGTCTCAATCAGAAAGCAATAATTTGAAGGAGGAACAATTTGAAAGCAATTTAACAATTTTCTTATCACCTCATAAAGCTGATCACGAAAGAAATTCATACTTTATTCAAGATTCATAAGAATATATATGGTTTTGTAGAAAAGAATGATATCATTGGTCGGCATCCATATTTCATCTGTTTACAGCTTCAACGCTTGTCCAACCAATAGGTCCCATTCTGAGTCATATATCAACTTTAGAAAGTTCTCAGAAAGGCTTTCTTGAATTGATTATTAAGATAATTTCCCCTTTATTAGGTCTTATATCTTTAGCGTCATGCTTCCATGTTCAATATTCCTATAATTTGACCCTATTTGCATTCTTTACGAAATTTACAATGACAACTTCCAAATTCCGCTTACACTACGGATCATATCCACTCCCTTGCTAATAACATTCTTCCTTTAGATAGTCTGGAGATTTCCTTAATCTTCTTCGCTCATACTCGACTTCTCGTGAATCGACATATTCTTCGAACTCTAATCGTCTCAGAACTTTAATAAACAGTTTCTCCGTACATTGGTCTTGTTGTTAAACTTATCGAATAATATTTTCACTCTTCTGCTAAGAACAATCAAATCTTCTCCATAATAGTGGGCCCACTTGGCCTTCTAAATGAACCATACTAACTTCTAGGACAAGTATTCTCCTGGATAATTTGAATCTTATGACAACAACAAACTCAAGTAGTAGTTTGACAACCAAGTTTTAAAACTTGTTTTGTTCCAAAGACTTTTAGGAAAAATATTGTTATGAAAATCTCTTTTGAAAACTGTTTAATATTTTAAAAATCATACACCTGATCGTCATTACTATATGAGTTGGTTGTCATCCTTCACTACTAAGTATCAAATTAGGGAAACACTCAGGTAACAACCCATTCATTTCCATATACCCTCTATCCCTTATTGGGTCCATTTTAGCTTTATTGGTCGACAAAAACTCCAGTTACCGTTGCATATTATCTTATTCGTTGCTTCACTTCTTGTCTTCCATACTGATAACATTCTCATCATCGTCTCTTACAATTACTAAGTATAACAAATCTATTCTGCGATCATCAGATTTATTTTATTACACAAGGTCGATCACATTACTTCTACACGTATCATGCTTAATTATAACATCATCTAATTCCAAGAAAACTCTCAAACTCCAATCCTCTCAAATTTCTTTAGAAATCCATCTAGCTCACTTCACAAGATAATCATAGGTGGTATATTCATTAGCAGCTCCATATAACCTGGTAGCATCTCCTTCGGAATAACTAAATTCTATCTCTAGGTATCTTCTTACCCCTCTTAATATCTCGTGTATTCACCACATATTGTAGCTCTCGAATTCATCCTTCTAGGTGTTGTTACTTCATAAGACGGGTTTTAAACTGATGGTATTAAACAAGGCATAGGGTAGACAAAAGAGATGCGCTCACAGCTGAATATCCGATAGAACTAGAATCACCATGTGGGGAATTCTCGAATAGGTAGTCTCGCATCAGGAAATTAGATACTAGCTTGAAAAGGTGCAACCGTCGCAACATGAGGTGATATGGCTAACATCGGTGGATGAGCAGGATGTGAATCAAATGATGGTCCTCCGACTAAAGGCTCTGAATGATCAGACGATCCTTGGATAAAAGAATCTTCCATCGCCCCCATCTGGAAATCGCGTCGCTAGATAAGGATCTCGAATCTCATCACGGACCACACTAAAACCTACTATTTGGTCGCACTTACCCCTCGACGTTCTATTTTCTTCTATTTCTCAATTCTAATCTTACCCTCTACCCATTCCCGACAATTTAGGCTTGTTTCAGTGACTTATAACTTGTGGCTCTGATACCAAACCTGTGACGCTTTCCAAACCCTGCTCAGAAGTTTGGGGTTCACAACACATACACACACTCAATATATAAATACCTACTTATGAAAGTAATATATACAAAGACCCTTCTTACCATAACTATGGATCGGAACAGGTTAAAGTATGAAAACAAGCCCCAACCTTAACTTTTATTACATCATACCAAATCCCAACTAGTTCCACTTACAACTGATAATGATATCATTCTTATAATCCTACATAACTCATATATATTATAAAGCTCCTGCTAACTCGGTCCATCTTATCCTGGAATCCTAGCTCGCACACTGGATTGGGAATCCTCGTTACCAACAATTTCCTTTTCAACTGTAAAATAACATAAACAGATTTGCAAGAGTGAGCTAACTAGCTCAGCAAGTCATAATAAAAATAACTGAGGTTAAACAATGATCAGTTGAAATGATTCATAAGAATCAAGTTTCTAGATAAGCAATGAATAGAATTGAATATTCTTTTCATTTTTTAAAAAACCAAGGTTAAGATGGTGATCAGTCACGCATTATCCCCGAGCAAAGCTCCCAGCTTTGCTCTATATACTGGATCCAAGCCACGCATTGGCCTAATATGACCACGAATCTGGTTCACATTTATAAAACCATCCAATTCTAAAATAATTCAATATGATAAACATTGCAATTCAATAAAATATAATCATAATTAACATTGATAGAGCATAAAACATTTCGCAGGTATCACCAGGGTATATCAAGGTGTAAATATGAAGAATGGCTTTAAGCCTGATAAAAAATCAAGTATCGGAAGAGCAATGGTTTAATGATAATATAGGGTGTTGACCTTTAATGTGTTAAGGTATTCCAGGGTGTATAAGTTTTTGCGTACTCAAGAAATTCTGTTGAAATACTTGGTTTACGGTGTGTATGTATTCGGGTTTCCGATATAATTCATCGCGGATGGCGACAAAACTTATTGGTGCCCGATATTATTCGGGTTTCCACATAAATTTCACGGATTAAATCTCGAATAAATATTTAATTAATCATCAACATAACCAACCCATCAAAAACTCCTAAACCACCACCACACGCACGCAGGCGCGAGTGGCCAGAAAAGGAGCAAAACCGGAAACCGAACACAGCCAAGCTGGCCTGAAAATGAGTCGGACATTGCACAGGAAACACAGGCATCACAATCGCACATAAGTTGCCACCATCTCGCCAGAAAATCGGAGAAAGGCGGCTACACAAAACAACAAAGTTGAATTACCCACACGAAATACACCACCACGCACGTATGTTTACACGTGCCACGCACTTCGCCGTAGCAGCGAGGGGCGGCGACCACAACAAAGTCGGGCAACAATCAATGGTTTATGAAGAATAAGGCTTATGGCTCAAGATCAATAAGAATTAGGGTTTAAGGTTGAATAGTTTAAAACGCTTGCAATATAAAATAAGATTTATTTTGAATAATAACAACATATTATGAGAAGGTTCAAAAATATTCATAATATATCTCGAAGAAAGGTTTAGAAAGACTTGCCTTATCATAAATGATTTCCAACTTTACTTGTATTCATCTAACAGTTCTACTTATCATTCACTTTCCTTCTTTTTCTATGCCTTGCTTCTATTCGTCAATCACTTGCCTTCTCTTTCTACGCTTCAATTCTATTTACGGATCACTGACTTTCTTTTTCTATGCCTCGCTTACTCTGTTAGGCATCACAAGCATCTATCAATACTCAATCTCATACTATTCTAATCGTCACATAGACGTCATAAGCTTTTATCCAACCTCGTTTTACTGAAATCCAATTTACAGATTAAAAGTTATGACCAAAATAGTCAAACAACAACTACATAGGCATATAACATATCAATCAGATAGCACGTAGCACATAACACGTAAGATATACAATTAAATTAATTTTTCAAAGAAGATTCGGGGTTAAAATGATTTTCCAGGCATTTAATACAAATTTTTGAACATTTTTCGAAATTAAAATGGGACTCTAAATCATTTTATAAATAAATAATAGGGTTCGAACACTCGAATCTGACTTTAAAATAATTTTATAATAATTATCGAGCCTTGAAAATAATTTAAAATAATATTTTAAAGCTCGAAACTATTTTTCAGGATTTTTAAATCAATTTTAAATAATAAAATCTAATTATTCAATCAATTAAAAGTAATTAATAACTAATTAAATTAATTAATCAATTAATATTTAAATTAATTGATCAATTAAATAATTAATTATTAACTAAAATTAATTAATTAAATATTTAAGATTTATTTTGTAATTAAAAATAATTTTCAGAAAAGAATTAATAATTTTTTTGAATTTTTAAAATAATAAAATCAATTTCTGAAAATTTTAGAAAAAAATATTATAACATAAATCTTGTTTCTGCAATATTTTAAAACAATTATATGATGGGGGGTTCAAATGGCAAATTGCCATCTTCCCCATCGTCACCTTCGCCGGCGGTCTCCATTGACGGCGACCTCGAGCTTTTTCGGTAACAGAAAAACAGTCCAGATCGTCGTCAAATTAACAAGGATTAAAGCCCTTGCTTCTAGGAACAATTATGCGTAATCAAAACAAACAAACGATCTCTAAATCTCCTGGAAAATCCGTTCAAAAATCTTGACGTCGCCGCGGTAAATTTTCCGGCGAACCTATTCCAGGAATCCTCCGTTCAATCCATTTATACCCATTCGATTCCTTGTTCTACGATCTATCCACTGATGCAACCAATTCAATCTAATAACCCCTAGTTAAGAAATGCCCAATTTTCAATTAAGAACATTCAAGAGCATAAACCCTAGTTCTTTAATCAGAGAATCAAACAACATTTTAAGCGTGTTATTGAACTCGGTTTTTGACATATAATATGCCAAAATGACCAGGAAGAAAAGATCTACACAATTATGCCATCAAATCATATCAAAAAGATCAAGAACAAAAATTCATAATTTAATCCATATTTAATTTAAATTAAAATAATTAAATTAGAAAAATACCTTGATTTCTGGGAAAAAACTGATGGTTGATTCAAAAAGAGGACTTCGAGAGCTTCGTTTTGATATATTGCACGCCCGAATCGGAGTTCGATAACGCCTTCGTTTGTGCGATTGATTTTCAAGAATACGGTGTTTTTAATAAAGTTTTCTCTGGTTTTTAGGGTTTGTACTGTCTGATTATGATTTTACGCGTGAAAATGACATAAGATAGGGCTATTTATATTTACGGAATATTAATATGTTATGGATCGTTTTGGATCGATAAATACATTTGTTTTGGATAAACATTATCCTTTTCGGATAAGCACTATTTTGTTTTGGATAAGCATTATCCTATTTTGGATAAGTATTATCCTGTTTTGGATAAGCATTATCCTATTTCGGATAATTATCAAAACCGGGCTCTTATAAAACGATTTACTCGAAGATAATGTTATCGAAAAGGGTTAGCGTATCGAAAATATTGCGTCGGGCCGCGCACAGGTCAAACCGTAATCCAGATTGAAAAATCAAAACAGGGAAAATGTCCGTGATTACGAGATTAGGTTAGGAAGGAGTTTTCGGAAGAGTTTCGGGAGAGGATGTTACGACCGGCATTTTGTGTAATATTATTTGTGAACTTTGTATAATATTAGAGCCAATTATAAATATACTTAATGATTGTACGTGTGTGTGAATGGAATTTGCTGCGTTATAATTTTCTTTATGAAGATTATAAATTTTTCAAGGCAAGAGTTTTATTATTTGCCTTTATTTTTTATTTATAAGGAATATTCTATACCTTGGAAAATTCTCTTTTAAAAATAATTTCATTCACAAATTTCAAAAGTGATCTCACAAAATTTTAAAAAAAATCCAAGTTATTTTATGGTACAACTTTTATAATTTTTGAAATATTAATTTTATTTATAAAAATTATTCTTTACAACTAATTATTTATTTAATTTGCATTTTACTTGCCCATGCATTCAAACTTCTAATACAACTCAAGGGCACTAGAGTCAATAAACACCCCACTAACCACTCCTACCAAGGCCATTTTACTAGTATACCCTTGCATGCAAGTTTGTTTTCAAGAAGAGAAGGGAGGGAAGGGTAAAAACACACTCCACTCACAAGTTGTATATGAGTAATTCCATGATCATACTCAAACTCACACTCAACCAAACTCACTCTACTCCAACTCACTTCTCTCTTTTTCTTTTCCTTCCCCCTCTCTTCCTTGCTCTCGGCCGAAACCCCCCATCCCCACTCCCTTCCATTTTTCCATCCCATTTCTCTTCATCCCTAGTGTAATTCCCCTACCTACATTTATTTTATATACTTCCCAAGAATTTTGTGATTAGGAGATGAAGGTTCATGGTTGCATGTGTAGCTTTTGTGTGATCTCCAAAGAGAAACTCTTGATTCTTGTGAATTTAAGAGCTCTCTATGAGATACATTTCATATATGTTTTAACCGAGTGTTTTATGGAGAAACCATGTCTTAAAAACCTTTGCATGCTACTTAAATTTCACTAAATAATCATGTTTAGCCATGCATGCTAGTTTTAAGATGTTAATATGATGATCAACCATGTTGTGTATGCTACTCTTCTCGAAATCATGTTTTCATGTTTAAAAGCCTATAAATTCGAATTATTTGTGCTTGAAATAGATTGTTTCCATGATATATTGCTTAATAATAGTTAAGAGAAGATATATTTCATGATTGTTAAGGTTGGGTAATAGGTTCAAGTCGAATTTACAAGAATTTAAACTCCATGTTTAGTCGAAACAAGTGTTTTCCACGAGTTGCATGTTGTATTTTTATTTGTATGTAGGTGTTCTAGGGCATGGATGATCTCCACTCCTGTTGAGGCACTATTTTAGGATGTTGATGCACTAGGTTTGCTTTGGTAAAGGTTGGATGCTTGGTTAATAAGTGGGAGTTACGGTGGAAAGGGTTTGGTTAGTGTTTGCATTTTGCCAGAATTTTTGTACTAGTTTGTGGGAAAGTTTTGATTGGGAATTTGTTGTGCACTTCGAGGCCAAAGTCACCAGAAGCTATCACTAGGAGTATACAATAGGTTTTAGGTGTTTGTTGGAGGTTTGTAAGACGTTTGGTTAGGTGCACGAGTGGAAACACAAAATCTGTCCAGCAGGGGACAGTTTTGTTGCAACTTAGAAATTGGAAGTTTTGACCATGTCATAGGTAGGGCCTCATTATGCCCTTTTGGGCCTTAGTTAGAGGGAGTTTCAGAGGAGTTTTTCCAGCCATAGTTCATAGGATTGGAGTTAGAATAATGTGTCACAAGTTAGTTCAAGTCAGGACCATTTTTGCCCAGAAAAATAGGGGAACCATGGACTTTAAGCTTAGGCCTAGGGAGGCCCAAGCTTGACCCTTGAGCCACATCAAGTTTGGGAGTTGCCTTATGACCAGAAGAGTCTAGTGTAGAAGTTTTGGAGGTAAAATTGAAGTGTAAGAGGGTCTAATGCACCCAAGATACCATATATTTTAGAAATTTACCATAATAAGCACCTTCACTTACCACATAGTTTTAGGGCACTTATGAGTGAGGCCTAGGTTGACCACTATAGTTACAAGATAGCATAAAGCCAGTAGAGTGAAAGGCCCAAGTGAGGGTCCATAGGAATTTGATGGTCTAGTAAAGGCACATCGAGTTAGGAGGCCAAAATTTGGAGGTTTTGTCTAGTTTAGCGATCAAGTGACTTAAGTTGTGGAGCAAGATCATCCAAGCCTAGTGTTGCAATATGGTGTGTGTGATATTATTTGGTACTTAAATATGGTATGTGAGCATATGTGGCTATGTGTACTATTATGTTTATAAGGTGATTATAAATTGTGTGTATATAGGCCTAAGTGCCATTGTGTTTAATTTCGGTTTGTAAATAGGTTGAGTTGGTGAGAATATATTATAATGAGGTTATTATTAATTGTGTAGGATCTTGAGACGAGGGTAAACTTGCCATAAAGGTCGAGTAAAGCTTCCAGTTGCTCCTACCTGCTAGTCCAGTCCAGCCTTTCTCAACGCAAGTGATTCAACCTGCTTTTAGTTTACAATGCAAATGTGTGATAACTAGTTCCTATATATGATGCGAGTATTCTGATTTATCTTGTTATACATGTACCAAGTGGTTCTCAAACCTACCTTCGTATTATATAGAAATGCCATGAACCCTCAAGTGTCTATTGCAAGTAATTTAGCCTCATTGAAGAATTTTATGAAAGTAGATTAAGTGTCTTATTATGTTAACATACCAAAGTAATTGTGATGTTGAACCATGTGTAAGTTATACTCAGTCACCTCAGCTTGAAGCCTAAAAGCCAGTCATTCCTTAAAAATTTTAATGATTGTTGATAACCCTATCCTTACCCTAAAGCTTGATACCCTGTTATACCTTGAGTTGATAATCGCTTCCTTTGTATTTTAAGACCTATATCGGACCTGGAATCAGTAATGCTTATCTTCTTGATATTTTAATACCTATACCTTATCTGAAACTATTTCTTTAAGCCTAGTCCGGCATTACTCTTTCATATTATCCACTAACCTTACTAAATCTCCTTCTCAGAATCCTTGTAAATAGAAACCGTTCAATTACCCTGATAGAGTAAAGTCTAGTGGATCATGACCCTGAGATTTAGTGGACATATTTCCAGTGTTTCTAAGTTGATCTATAACCCCTTGATAAAGATGTTTACTGTTTAAGAAATTAATTGTCAATCGGCATCAGTTTTTGAAATGATTAAAAATTTGGATTTTCAGTCCCAAGGGGGATAAATGTTTTCTTTAAATAGTGGATCTGGATTGAGACGCGAGTCCTTTCCACACTTAATTTGTAGGCTTAAAAGTTGTCTAGGGATTCCATTAATGTTTCAGAACCCAATGAGGTTCGGGATTACTTCGCGGCTGATCATCGGCTGTAATCTGTAGCGTCATAAAATGGTTTTTGATTAAGAAATGATTTTGGAAATGTTTTGATACAAACAAATGATGCCATCACCCAAAAGTTCATCTCTTATTTAGCTCTATCTTCACATTGTCATTCTCATATAACTCAATTTATATTTTGTATCGTATTATTTAGCACTTGTTGAGCATTTGGCTCACTACTTGCTTTCACCCTGATATTACAGCTAGCAGCTATGGTTAGATTCAAGCAGACAACACGTAAGACTTGTGATGTCGATGCGTATGTTCGAGCTCAGGTACAATAAGAGATAGTTTTGTGTGAGGACTCAATATTTAAACAAGTTGTAATAGTTAATAGTGTTGGGCTGTTCCAAACCCTAAACTGTTAGATCTTGGATTCGGTCATATTTACTTTCTTTTAATTATTGTAATAATTTTTATATTATGTATTGTTATGTTGAGGGTGTGACAGGTTTTGGTATCAGAACCACGGCTTAGAGTCCCTGTACAGCCCAAATAGGTTATAGGATATATGTATAAGTTATAGATATTATGCGAGAGAGTAGGTTAAGTAAATTTATTATTAATACTCCTCTTATATATCTATGTATGGTTTGTCAGCAAAGGGCGCACTCCTCGTCATCCTCTGGGTCAGACGACACTATTGCTTTCTCCGTGTATGCTGAGTTGAGGCGCGAGTTTGACATGCTTCAGGGCAAGTACGACCGACTGATAGATCGATTGAAGAACGTGTATCTGGACAGCCGAAACTATGAAGGGAAGCCTAAGGAGCAGATGACTGCGAGACTTGAGACTTTGGTTCAATACGTCAACACTAAGCTTGAGGGAATGTCATCGCACCGAGACCGTACCAGCCAGTATATCATCCAGATGGTGTCGGATGAGCTCCAGAGTATTGTGAAGACGCCTCGAGAGGAGAAGACTACCAAACCCATTCTGATGGAGTGGAGCCTTAGTTCTTTCCATTATCTACCTTTCATGTTGTTGTATTATCTGACTATGTAGAACTCCCTGTTGTTCCTTTAAATAAGCATGTTATTCCTAAATTCAGACCTTATTCTAATCATGATGTATTGTGACCTTAAATTTCAATGCACTATCGTTCGGTTTGCTTTCAATTGTTTATTTTATGCTTATATGCATCACCCTATTTGTTTAATTTGAACTTAACCTCATATGTGAATAAGAATGCCATGCGACACCCTCGAATTATTTCATTATTCATACCTGTTTTGACGTAACTCTTATTTCAGGATCATGCCACCCAAAAAAAAGAACCCAACAACCACATCTACCACAAATCCAAATATTCTTCGATTACGGGAAACCTTACAACAGAAAATAAATGCTATAGCTCAACAACAACTAACTCTTCAACAACAACTTGAAAACCAAGATAATCGTGAACCACACCAACCACCTGATCCACCAGTACCACCTCGATAAGTTGTTACTTTCAAGGCTTTTCAGAATGTGAATCCACCTGCATTTCATGATACCACTGATCCAATAATAGCAAACACATGGATTACGGAAATGGAAAGAACTTTTGAATTGGTACAGTTAGGGGATGATCAGAAGACACCATATGCTACTTACTTCCTGAAGGGCGAAGTCATCTATTGGTGGGATTCAGTAAAAGCTATGGAAGCAAATCAGCAAGTTTCTTGGGAAAGATTTAAGAAGTTATTTCTGGAAAAGTATTACCCTGAGTACATGCAGAATCAGATGGAGCTTAAATTTCTTGAATTAAAGCAAGGGAGTATGTCTGTACTGGAGTATGAGAAGAAGTTCACAGAGTTGTCAAGGTTTGTGACAAAGTATACCAGCAGTGAGGAGGAAAAAGCAAAGAGATTCGAACAAGGATTAGAGTCTTGGATCAGAGATAGAGTGGCTATGTTTGAGCTTGATACTTATGCAGGCATAGTGCAGAAGGCGGCTCTGATTGAGAGTAATGGGATGCAGTCAAAGAAGGAAAGGGTTAACAAGAAGAGAAAGGTTCCATTCTATGGAGAAAAGTCTGAAGCTGGAAATTCACAAGATAGGAATATGAAGAAGATTGGATTCCATAAAGGCGAAACTTTTCAAAAGAAGGGAAATTTGAGCAAAAGACAAGAATCAAAGGGGAACAACCAGGCAAGCCAAAGACAAGTTGGAGAAAATAGATTTCAGAGACCAGAATGCAAGCATTGTGGAAGAAGGCACCCCAGAGTGTGTAATAAGCTGAGCATGACATGCTATAGGTGCAACTAGAAGGGACATTTGGAAAATGAGTGTAAGATGCCGAAGCCGGGAGTTACATGCTACAAGTGTGGACAGACTGGACACATAACCAGTCAAAGCTCTGATGAACGTGGCAAGTACCAGTGCAAGCGTGCCAGCTGAGGTATTGGCCTTACCTCCACCACGTACAATAACTCCGCAAGCAACAACAAGGACATTTAATTTAAAAATAAAGGACGCTGTTTAGAACTCTGAGGTGATAGCAGGTACACTTTTACTAAATAATATCGAAGCTAAAGTATTGATTGATTCTGGAGTGACGAGATATTTCATATCAGAAAATTTTGTTAATAAACTTCAATGTGATAAAATGGTTATGAACGAGGTAGTAAATGTGGTAATTGTGAATCAAGAGAAGATTCCTATGAGTCAACTCTGTCCAAAGTGTGAGACTGATATTTCGGGGTATAAATTTTCAGCCGACTTGATACTCTTCAAGTTGGGAGAGTTTGATATAATTTTAGGCATGGATTGGTTAGGGAGGAATAACGCCCATATTAATTGTAAGTCCAAGAAGGTGTATTTAAAGACGAAGAGTGGAGAGAGAGTAGTATTTAAGGGACAGAGGCAAGAACAGCTGTTTCTTACAATTATTCGGGCTAAGAAGTTACTTAGGAATGGTTGTGAGTCGTTCCTAGCTTATGTAGTGGATTCAGAAAGGGACAACCTCAACATAGAAGATATTCCTGTAGTCAACGAATTCTTAGATGTATTCCTAGATGAACTACCAGGCTTATCGCCAGATCGACAAATCGAGTTCGAGATCAACCTTGCTCCAGGCACAGGACCAGTTTCGAAGGCCCCATATAGGATGGCACCAGCAGAAATGAAAGAGTTGGCGAGCCAGCTACAAGAATTGTTGGACAAAGGAGTGATACGGCCAAGTACGTCGCCATGGGGAGCACCTATTCTGTTCGTAAAGAAGAAAGATGGAAGTATGCGGTTATGTATAGATTATCGGGAGTTGAATAAGGTGACGATTAAGAACCGTTACCCGCTACCAAGAATAGATGACCTATTTGATCAGCTGAAAGGAGCAAAGTGCTTTTTAAAGATTGACTTGAGATCAAGATACCATCAATTAAAGATCAAAGAAGAAGATATTCCAAAGACAACATTCAGGACAAGATACGGACATTATGAATTCTTAGTAATGCCTTTTAGATTGACTAACGCCCCGGCAGCATTTATGGATCTGATGGATCGGGTATTTAAAAAGTATTTGGACAAGTTCATAGTGGTGTTCATTGATGACATCCTTATTTATTCAAAGTCGGAAGAAGAACAAGAGCAGCATCTATGGATAACATTGGAGATACTCCGACAAGAGAAGCTGTATGCCAAGTTTTCTAAATGTGAGTTTTGGTAAAAGGAAGTTCAATTTTTGGAACACGTCATTGGAGATGAAAGAGTTAAAGTAGATCCGACAAAGATTGAGACGATTATGAGTTGGGAGATGCCAAAGACACGTACGGAAGTGTGAAGTTTTCTAGGATTGGCAGGATATTATAGAAGATTTGTCAAGGATTTTCGAAAATTGCCATGCCATTGACTAAGTTAACCAGGAAGAATCAGAAGTTCGAATGGAATGCAGAATGCGAGGATAGCTTTCAAGAGTTGAAGCAGAGGTTGGTAACATCTCCGGTGTTAGTACTACTAGACGACCAAGGAAACTTTGTGATTTTTAGTGATGCTTCACATAAAGGATTGGGCTGTGTGCTAATGCAACATAATAAGGTGATCGCGTATGCGTCAAGACAGTTAAAACTGCATGAATTGAAGTACCCTACGCATGACTTGGAACTAGCAGCCATAGTAATCGCACTTAAGATTTGGAGACATTACCTCTACGGAGGAAAGTGTGATATATACACGTATCACAAGAGTTTAAAGTATATTTTCACTCAGAAGGAGATCAATATGAGGCAAAGGAGATGGTTGGAATTTATTAAGGACTATGATTGCTCGATAAATTATCATCCGGGAAAGGCAAACGTTGTAGCCGATGCTTTGAGTAGGAAGGAAAGATTGAATATGATAGCAACACCAAAAGAATTGTCTGAAGAGATTAAGAGATTTGAATTGGAACTTTGTGATTTGTGGAATAGTTGAAGAGGTTTGTCGTACAATGACTTTTCAGCCAACATTATTGGAAAAGATAAGGAAATGTCAGGAAAAAGTAATGAGGGAAGAGAAAAATCAGCTAACTGGAAAAGAGATTAGTACTAAAAAGGATGAGCAAGGTATACTAAGGTATTCCTCAAGAATTTGGATTCCTCATGTACCTGAATTGAAGAATGAGATTTTGCAGGAAGCCCACAATTCAAGATTTTCAATCCATCTGGGAAGCACCAAGATGTATCGAGACTTAAAGCAGAACTTTTGGTGGCCAAATATGAAGCGAGAAGTGGCAGAATAGGTTGCGAAGTGTTATACTTGTCAGAAAGTGAAGGCAGAACATCAAAGACCAAGTAGATTAATTCAGCCCCTAAAGATTCCATAATGGAAATGGGAAAATATTGCTATGGACTTTATAGTAGGACTACGCCGAACGAAATTCGGACATGACGCTATATGGGTTATAGTTGATTGCCTTACGAAGTCGACGCATTTTCTTGCAATTAATGAGAAGTCGTCATTGGATAGATTGGTTCATCTGTATGTGCGTGAAATCGTACTAAGACATGGAGTACCCGTATAGATAGTTTCAGACAGAGATCCCCGATTTAACTCGAGATTCTGGAAGCAATTTCAAGAGAGTCTAGGTATAAAGTTGAACATGAGTACGGCGTATGACCCGCAGACTGATGGTCAGAGCGAAAGGACAATTTAAACAATCGAAGACATGTTGCGTAGTTGTGCAATCGATTTTGCAGGAAGTTGGGACGACCACTTGCCATTAGTAGAATTCTCCTATAACAACAACTATCACTCCAGTATTGGCATGCCACCATACGAAGCTTTATACGGATGGAAATGTAGATCACCGACAAGTTGGAATGAAGTAGGAGAAGGAAAGATTCTAGGCTCAGAATTGGTACAATAGTTGCATGAGACAGTCAAATTAATTCAGAAAAGGTTGCTTGTTGCTCAAGATAGACAGAGAAAGTATTCGGATCCAGCGCGTAAGGATGCTAGATTCCAAGTAGGCGAAGTCGTTTTGCTAAAGGTATCAGCAAGGAAAGGGTTGTCTAGATTTGGCAAGAAAGGGAAGTTAGCACCTAGATATATAGGTCCTTTTGAAATTTTGAGTCAAATGGGGAAGGTGGCTTACGAGTTAGCCTTACCACCTCAGTATCAGCATGTGCATAATGTGTTCCATGTGTCATTGCTTAAGAAGTACAATCCTGATGTCAACCATGTGATAGAATATGAACCTGTAGAAATTCAGGCAGACCTGTCATTTATGGAGCAACCTGTCAAATTACTCGATTGGCAAGTAAAGAGTCTTAGGAATAAGTCAGTAAAGTTAGTGAAAGTACTTTGGAGGAACCCTAAGGTCGAAGAATTAACCTGGGAGTTAGAGTCTGATATGCGTTCCCGGTATCCTCATCTATTTTCTTAGATTCTGGGGACAGAATCCTTTAAGGGGGAGAGGATGTTACAACCGGCATTTTGTTTAATATTATTTGTAAACTTTGTATAATATGTGAGCCAATTATAAATATACTTAATGATTGTATGTTTGCGTGAATGGAATTTGCTGCGTTATAAGTTGCTTTATGAAGATTATAAATTTTTCAAAGCAAGAGTTTTATTATTTGCCTTTATTTTTGATTTATAAGGAATAATCTATACCTTGGAAAATTCTCTTTTAAAAATAATTTCATTCACAAATTTCAAAAGTGATCTAATAAAATTTTTAAAAAAATCCAAGTTATTTTATGGTACAACTTTTATAATTTTTGAAATATTAATTTTATTTATAAAAATTATTCTTTACAACTAATTGTTTATTTAATTTGCATTTTACTCTTTTGCCCATGCATGCAAATCACTTCTAATACAACTCAAGGGCACTAGAGTCAATAAACACCCCACTAACCACTCCTACCAAGGCCATTTTACTAGAATACCCTTGCATGCAAGTTTGTTTTCAAGAAGAGAAGGGAGGGAAGGGTAAAAATACACTTCACTCACAAATTGTATATGAGTAATTCCATGATCATACTCAAACTCACACTCAACCAAACTCACTCTACTCCAACTCACTTCTCTCTTTTTCTTTTCCTCCCCCCTCTCTTCCTTGCTCTCGGCCGAAACCCCCCATCCCCACTCCCTTCCATTTTTCCATCCCATTTCTCATCATCCCTAGTGTAATTCCCCTACCTACATTTATTTTATATACTTCCCAAGATTTTTGTGATTAGGAGATGAAGTTTCATGGTTGCATGTGTAGCTTTTGTGTGATCTCCAAAGAGAAACTCTTGATTCTTATGAATTTAAGAGCTCTCTATGAGATACATTTCATATATGTTTTAACCGAGTGTTTTATGGAGAAACCATGCCTTAAAAACCTTTGCATGCTACTTAAATTTCACTATATAATCATGTTTAGCCATGCATGCTAGTTTTAAGATATTAATATGATGATCAGCTATGTTGTGTATGCTACTCTTCTCGAAATCATGTTTTCATGTTTAAAAGCCTATAAATTCGAATTATTTGTGCTTGAAATAGATTGTTTCCATGATATATTGCTTATTAATAGTTAAGAGAAGATATATTTCATGATTTTTAAGGTTGGGTAATAGGTTCAAGTCGAATTTACAAGAATTTAAACTCCATGTTTAGTCGAAACCTTGTTAAGTGTTTTCCACGAGTTGCATGTTGTATTTTTATTTGCATGTAGGTGTTCTAGGGCATGGATGATCTCCACTCCTATTGAGGCACTATTTTAGGATGTTGATGCACTAGGTATGCTTTGGTAAAGGTTGGATGCTTGGTTAATAAGTGGGCGTTAAGGTGGAAAGGGTTTGGTTAGTGTTTGTATTTTTCCAGAATTTTTGTACTAGTTTGTGGGGAAGTTTTGATTGGGCATTTGTTTTGCACTTCGAGGCCCAAGCCACCAGAATCTAGCACTAGGAGTATACAATAGGTTTTAGGTGTTTGTTGGAGGTTTGTAAGACGTTTGGTTAGGTGCACGAGTGGAAACATAAAATCTGTCCAGCAGGGGACAGTTTTGTTACAACTTAGAAATGAGAAGTTTTGACCAGTCATAGGTAGGCCCTCATTAGTCCCTGTTGGGCCTTAGTTAAAGGGAGTGTCAGAGGAGTTTTTTCAGCCATAGTTCATAGGATTTGAGTTAGAATAATGTGTCACAAGTTAGTTCAAGTCAGGACTTTTTCTGCCCAGAAAAACAGGGGAACCATGGACTTTAAGCTTAGGCCTAGGGAGGCCCAAGCTAGGCCCTTGAGCCACATCAAGTTTAGGAGTTGCCTTCTGACCAAAAGAGTCTAGTGTAGAAGTTTTGGAGGTAAACGTGAAGTGTAAGAGGGTCTAATGCACCCAAGAAACCATAGATGTCATTCTGAAATTTACCATAATAAGCACCTTCACTTACCACATAGTTTCAGAGCACTTATGAGTGAGGCCTAGGTTGACCACTATAGTTGCAAGATAGCATAAAGCCAGTAGAATGAAAGGCCCTAGTTAGGGTCCATAGGAATTGGATGGTTTAGTACAGGCACATCGAGTTAGGAGGCCAAAGTTTGGAGGTTTTGTCTAGTTTAGCGATCAAGTGACTGAAGTTGTGGAGCAAGATCATCCAAGCCTAGTGTTGCAATATGGTGTATGTGTGTTATTATTTGGTACTTAAATATGGTATGTGAGCATATGTGGCTATGTGTACTATTATGTTTATAAGGCGATTATAAATTACGTGTATATAGGCCTAAGTGCTATTGTGTTTAATTTCATTTTGTAAATAGGTTGAGTGGGTGAGAATATATTATAATGAGGTTATTATTAATTGTGTAGGATCTCGATACGAGGGTAAAATTTCCATAAAGGTCGAGTAAAGCTTCCAGTTGCTCCTACCTGCCAGTCCAGTCCAGCCTTTCTCAAGGCAAGTGATTCAACCTGCTTTTAGTTTACACTGCAAATGTGTGATAACTAGTTCATATATATGATGCGAGTATTCTGATTTATCTTGTTATACATGTACCAAGTGGTTCTCAAACCTACCTTCGTATTATATAGAAATTCCATGAACCCCCAAGTGTCTATTGCAAGTAATTTAGCCTCATTGAAGATTGTTATGAAAGTAGATTAAGTGTCATATTATGTTAGCATACCAAAGTAATTGTGATGTTGAACCATGTGTAAGTTATACTGAGTCACCTCAGCTTGAAGCCTAAAAGCCAGTCATTTCTTAAATTTTTTTAATGATTGTTGATAACCCAATCCCTACCCTAAAGCTTGATACCCTGTTATACCTTGAGTTGATAATCACTTCCTCTGTAGTTTAACACCTATATCAGACCCGGAACCAGTAATGTTTACCTTCTTGATAATTTAATACCTATACCTTATCTGAAACTATTGCTTTAAGCCTAGTCTGGCATTACTCTTTCATATTATCCACTAACCTTACTAAATCTCCTTGTCAAAATCCTTGTAAATAGAAACAGTTCAATTACCCTGATAGAGTAACGTCTAGTGGATCATGACCCTGAGATTTAGTGGACATATTTCCAGTGTTTCAAAGTTGATCTATAACCCCTTGATAAAGATGTTTACTATTTAAGAAATTAATTGTCAATCGGCATCAGTTTTTGAAATGATTAAAAATTTGGATTTTCAGTGCCAAAGGGGGATAAATGTTTCCTTTAAATAGTGGATCTGGACTGAGACGCGAGTCCTTTCCACACTTAATTTGTAGGCTTAAAAGTTGCCTAGGGATCCCATTAATGTTTCAGAACCCAGCGAGGTTCAGGATTACTTCGCGGCTGATCACCAGCTATAATCCGTAGCGTCATAAAATGGTTTTTGATTAAGAAATGATTTTGGAAATGTTTTGATACAAACAAATGATGTCATCACCCAGAAGTTCATCTCTTATTTAGCTCTAATTTCATATTGTCATTCTCATATAACTTGATTTATGTTTTGTATCGTATTGTTTAGCACTTGTTGAGCATTTGGCTCACTACTTGCTTTCACTCTGATATTACAGCTAGCAGCTATGGATAGATTCAAGCAGACAGCACGTAAGATTTGTGATGCCGATGCCTATGTTCGAGCTCAGGTAGAATAAGAGATAGTTTTGTGTGAGGACTCGATATTTAAACCAGTTGTAATAGTTAATAGTGGTGGGCTGTTCAAAACCCTAAACTGTAAGATCTTGGATTCAGTCGTATTTACTTTCTTTTAATTATTGTAATAGTTTTTATATTATGTATTGTTAAGTTGAGGGTGTGACACTGTATATAATAAAATTAACATACTTATACTTTACCACATTTAAACATCCACATAACAACACCAAGCATCAGATAATTCACCAAAAATCACATAATAATCACATAGTAATCATTTATCAATAAAAATAATTACACGCTATGTCCCGTATATTACAGAGCAGCTATAGCAGTAGCTTGATCCAATTCTAGAATTCCTGCTACCTTTCCTTGCAACATTCTTTGCGTAGGATTCTGGTATTCATTGGTTGCCATTAGCACAATCAACTCATAAGCTTCATTGTAGCTTTTAGCCCATAAGGTTCCACCAGATGCTGCATCAAGCATAGGTCTAAAATGTGCACCTAGACCATTGTAGAAACAGTTTATGATCATCCAATCAGGCATGCCGTGGTGTGGGCACTTCCTTAGCATCTCCTTATAACGATCCCAAACCTCACATAGAGATTCACCAGTTTATTGAGCAAACTGAGTAAGAGCATTCCTGATTGCAGCAGTCTTCGCCATAGGAAAGAATTTAGTGAGAAACTTTTGAGTAAGATCCTCCCATTTAGTGATAGACCCTGGTGGTAGAGAATGTAACCAACACTTTGCTTTGTCCCTCAAAGCGAATGGGAATAGTCGCAGCTTAATGGCATCTTCAGATACATCGTTGAACTTGAAAGTGTCACAGATCTCGATGAAATCCATGATGTGCATGTTTGGATCTTCAGTAGGATTACCCCCAAACTGAACTGAGTTCTGTATCATCTGAATCGTGCTCGACTTTATCTCAAAAGTGTTAGCCTTAATGGCTGTCCTGGTGATGCTTGACTGAATGTCATTGATCTTAGGCTTAGAATAGTCCATCAAAGCCTTATAATTATCTGCTTGCTCCTTCATCTCTAATAAAGGCGGTTCTTCAAATTTCTCTTCTTCAGCTACTTTCTCTTCTTCCTCAAAATATTCCCTACGTTCAACTACTACTTCTTCCTCGTCTTTTTCTAGAATTCTCCTATGAACTCGTGAACGCGTTTGCATAAACGATCGCTAGATTACCTGAAATACAACAAGAAAGAAAAAGTGTATAAGTAACAATATCCGAGTCAATGAACTTTAACGATCACTGATGACAAACACATAAACTAAAAGTTAACACTGCAGTCCCCAGCAGCGATGCCAAAAACTTGTTAGGGCAAAATATGTGACGCCCTCCAAACCCGGGTCAGAAGTTTGGGGTCCACAACATATACATAAAAATATAAACCTGTATATAAAATATTATTTGTAATGACCCTACTTAAATTAACCACGGATCGCAACAGGTTAAAGTATGAAAAGAAGCCACAACCTTAACTTTTATTACAACGTACCAAATCCCAACTAATTTAATTTACAACTGATATGAAATTATTCTTACAACCTTACTATCTCACTATTGCATTAAGCTCATGCTAGCTCGATCAATCATAATCTGGAATCCTAGCTCGAACATTGAACTGGGAAACCTCGCTATCAACCGTATCCTTCTTAACTGTAGAATACATAAAAAGATTCGGAAGAGTGAGCTAACTAGCTCAGCAAGTCATATTATCAATAACTGAGGTTAAACAATAATAAACGTGGTGATTTAAAGGAATCAAGTTTCTTGTTAAACAACCAATAGAATTGGATATTCATTTTAAGTTTTTAAAACCAAGGTTAGGCTGCTGATCAGTCACGCACTAACCCCGAGCAGAGCACACAGCACTGCTCTAACTACTGGATCCAAGGCACACATTGGCCTAACTTGACCATCGATATGGTCTGACCACGAATCTAGTCCATACAAAGGAAACTATCCAATTCTAAAGCATTACAATATAATAAACAAGAGAGTTCAATAAACCGGATCATAATCAATAACAATAAAACACTTGTATAAGAGCACAATAAAAATTCATGGTTACCGAAAGGGTATGTCAAAGTACATAAAATAAGTGGCCTCCAGCCGGTAGGATAATCGGGTATTAGATGAATAGTGTTTGTACAAGGTTTTAGTACTTTGATATCACAAGGTATGGGTGAGTATGAATGTTTCTGTATGTTTAAATAATTTTGTTCCAGTGTTTGGTATATGATGGTTATATATTTAGGGAGTATTTATGTGGTTTAATATCTGGTAAATCAATAAGAAATGGTTTACAAAGAATAAGGCTTGCGGCTCAAAGATCAAATGATGTGGCTCAGGTTCAAGGCTGAAGGATTCAAAGTATTTACAGTATAAAACAGGGCTATTTGGGTATTAACAGTATGTCACAAGAGAATTTTAAAAACATTTGCATTATATCTCGAGAAAGGTTTAGGAATACTTGCCTTATCATAATCGATTTCAACTTCACTTGTACTTGTCTAATGACTCCATCCAATCATCACTCGTCTACTTTTCTTATGCCTCGCTTCTATCCTCTGATTACTTGCTGTATTTTCTACATGTCAATTCTATTTTCTGATCACCTGCTTCCCTTTCTTACGCCTTGCTTACTCTGCTAGGCATTATAAATATCTATCAATATTTAGCTCATACGATTCTATTTGACATACACTTCTATCTACCCTTCGTTTCACCCAAATCCGATTAACGGATTGAAAGTTATGCTATAAACAAGTAATCACGGAATATATAGACCGACAGTCAACCAACAAGTCACATATAACACATAGCACGTCACATAATCAATGACATATCATTTATAAAGAAGTCTCGGGTCATGAATAGGCTTTCGGTTACTTAAAATGATTTTTAAAACATTTTTCAAAATTAAAACGGGTCGTTGGATCAATTTTGGAGTAATAAACAGGGTTCGGTTGGCCAATTCTGGCTTCAAAACAATTTTATAATAATTATCGAGCCTTGAAAATAATTTAGAATAATATTTTAAAGCTCGAAACTATTTTTTAGAATTTTTAAATCATTTTTAAATAATTAAATCTAATTAAATAATTAATTAAAATTAATTAATAACTAATTAAATTAATTAATCAATTAATATTTAAATTAATTGACTAATTAAATAATTATTTATCAACTAAAATTAATTAACTAAATAATTTGGATTTATTTTTGAATTAAAATAAATTTATCAGAATTTAAAATAATGAATTTTTGAAACTTAAAATAATTAAAAACAATTTCTGAAATTAATATAAAAAGGAAATACAGTTTTTGAGAATAATAAAACAGTAATACAATTTTTGAAAGTTTTTAAAAGTAGGATACTATTTCTGCAGAATAGGGAAACTTCAGGGGTCAAATTGTAATTTGCCCCTGTCGTCTTCCCCGTTCAAACTCCGGTGGCCGGCCGCCATTAACGGCGGTCAACAAGCTTTCCGGCGTACTGAAACACCGCCCAGAATCACACCAAATTGACAGGGATTGCTCGTTACGTTGCCAGGAACTCAAATATATTCTCAAATCAGTCAACCATTCAGCCAATCGTCGGAAAAACGAACGGGAAAATCCCGCCGCCGCCTGGGTTCGTTTTCCGGCGAAATTCGAACTACGCAATCCAGAGATCGTCAGTTAACAAGCTACACATGAATCAATTTGTTTTTCCACGATCTACTCAATGATGTAATCAATTTCAGCTTTCAATCCCAAACAAAGAAACGCCTAAATCTAATTAAGAACATTCAAACTACTAAAAACCCTAGTTCATCAATTCGAGAATCAAACCCTAATTTGAACATGTTATTGAACTCCAAATTTGAAGTATAATATACCAAAATGATCAAGAAAACAAGCTCTACAACATACAATCATCAAATCATTCAAACAACCATCCGTACAAAAATTCATAATTTAAATAGCAAGAAATTCGAATATAAATAATTAAATAGAAAATCACCTGATGTTTCTGGGTTGAAATTGATGGAAGATTTGGATTCTAGGTTTCAGTAGCTTCGTTTTGAGTATATGTACGCCACAATCGGATATCGATAACGCCTCCGAATTTGTGTTTGATTACGAAGAACAAAATAAAATTATAGTATTTTCTCTGTAAAAATTCTGTAAATACTATTTGCAAATGATTTCCGGTACAAAATAAAATACGGTAAATGCTATTTATAATTACGGGAAATTAGTATCCCGTTGGATCATTCCAGATATAAAATGGTACGTTTATTTATAAAAACTGATCCAAACGGTACCGGTTTTCGAGATAATTATCCAAACCAGTACAATTTGTACTGCAGTCTTGGTCTCAGCACCTGGTTACACGTATTACGAAGTGATAATTGTTATAGTTTAATAAAAAAGCTCCCGTTTATCAAAAATACGAGTTTAATTGATTTACCGAAACGAATATTGTATCGAAAATATTGCGCCGGGACCCGCGCAGGACGAACCGTATGCCGGATCGAAAAAGTCAAAACATGGAAAATGCTCAGAATATTACAATTAGGTTAGGAAGGAGTTCTCGGAAGAGTTTCGGGTTCTAAAAACGTAAAAACGGGTAACGGTGGTTGGTTCCCGTTTTTATAAAATAGATTTTAAATACCCGGAAAAAGATTTTATAAAATCCATATGATTCCTATAAATTCATAAATCAACATAAAAATAATTAGGAAGATATGACAATTATCTATATTTTATTTTGAGCATATAAAAATTGAAATACTCAATTAATAATATTTTTAAACATCCAAACATATTTAACACTTAACAATTAATTCACAGGATAGATACTGAATACATATAATAATTATCTATTAGTAAAAATAGTTGCACGATATATCCCGGATATTACATCCTTCCCCCCTTAAAAGGATTCTGTCCTCAGAATCTCCTAAGAAAATAAATGAGGGTACTTTTCCTTTATATTACTTTCTAACTCCCAGGTTGACTCTTCAACCTTTGGGTTTCTCCACAATATTTTCACTAATTTTATCACTTTATTTCTCAATACCTTATCTCTTTCCTTTAGAATCTCTATCGGATTCTCTACATATGACAAATCTACCCGAAGCTCTATCGGCTCATATTATATTACATGCCTGAAGTCTAAATTACATTTCTTAAGCATTGATACGTGAAAAACATTGTGAATGTGCTCCATGTGCGGAGGTAACGTCACCTCGTAAGCTACTTTGCCAATACGTTTTAGAATCTCAAAAGGTCCGACATATCTTGGGCTCAACTTTCCTTTCTTTCCAAATCTCACTAATTTTGTTCATGGTGGTAGTTTCAGTAATACCAAGCTTCCTTCTTCGAATTCCATATCTTTCCTTGATTAATCTGCATATTTTCTTTGACGATCTTGTGCTGCTATCACTCTTTTCTGGATAATGTTAACAGTTTCCTTTGTCTGCTGTACTAATTTAAGTCCAAGTATTTTGCGTTCACCTACATCATCTCAATACACTGGAGATCTGCGTTTGCGTCCATAAAGGATTTTGTAGGGTGGCGTCCCAATTCTAGCGTGATAACTGTTGTTGTAAGCAAATTCTACTAGAGGTAAATGCTTGTTCCAACTTCCTTTGAAATCAATAGCACAACCATGTAACATGTCTTCGATTGTCTGGATCGTTCGTTCACTCTGGCCGTCCGCCTGCGGATGGTAAGCCGTACTCATATTCAGTTCCGTTTCCAAATATTCTTGAAAATTCTTCCAAAATCTTAAATTAAATCCTGGATCTCTATCGGAGACGATGGACACAGGAATTTCATGATGAACTACGATTTCTGTTAAGTACATATGAACTGACTTGTCCAGGGAAAATCTTCCATTTATAGACAGAAAATGGGCTGACTTGGTAAATCTATCCATTATAATCCAAATGGTATCATGATTAGCTTTTGTGCTTGGTAACCCAATTATGAAATCCATGCTGACATGCTCTCACTTCCACTCTGGAACCTCCAATGGCTGTAGCAATCCACTTGATCTCTGATATTCTACTTTAACTTTTTGACATAAATAACATCTGCTAATTCATTCCGTAATTTCCCTTTTTTATATCTGGCAACCAATAATTTTCCTTTAATTCTCTATACATCTTGGTACTCCCTGAATAGATTGAATACCTTGAATTATGAGCATTCTGTAAAATTTCATTCTTCAATTTCGTCACTGGTGGAATCCAAATTCTAGAAGAAAACCTAAGAATACCTTGATCATCCTTTTTGCGTGCACAATTCTTTATCTACCAAATGATTTATATCCTAATCCATTACCTCTTCTTGACACTTCCGTATCTTTTCTAACAACTCCGACTGGAAAGTCACTATACATTCTTACTCCTTTTGGATCATGAACCCTGACTCCCAATTTCAACTTTTAGAATTTTATAGATAATTCTTCTGGTATAATCTCTATGTTCATTCTATCTTCTTTTTACTCATCTCTTGCCACTACATTTGCTATTTTCTCAGGAGTTCATACTTCAAACTTTTATGGTCCGTATATATCTCACATCTTTCTCTATACTTATATTATTTCCCAATCTTTCAAAATGAATATTATTGTTGCTTTTAATTCCCAGTTATGAGTAGGGTACTTCTGCTTATAAGGTTTCGGTTGTCTGGATGCAAATACAATAACTTTATTGTTTTGCATCAACACACATTCTATTCCCTTACGAGAAATATCACTATAGACTACAAATCTCCCTAATACTCTCAAAGTGATAAAATAGGTGTTGTAACCATTCTTTCATTTCACTCCGCAAAACTTTTTTCACCCTTCTCCATTTCATATAACCTTCTTGCTTTTCCTGGTTAGCTTCATCCCAACATATTGCAACTTTCAAGAAATCTTGCACAGATTTCTGATAGCAACTGGCCCATGATAAAACTTCTTACTTTTGTTGGTGCTTCTGTTTTTTTTTATTATTCATACTATCTTTATATTTTTCTGCTGAATCCCCTTTTTGTCTCCTCCTTACTGACTGTCTATACTAAGAATTATACTTCCTGCCATTAAAGTTTTTCACCTGGTAAACTTTTTATACCGCTTCTTTCTTCTTTGACTTCTAAGCTATCATTATATAGGTTGCATGGTTCTTCTTAATTAACACAAGTATATCTTATCCAAATTCCTCCTTCAATATTCTACTCATCCAATTTAAATATCAATGGTATCTCAGTTCGCCTAACTAACATTTCTAGGATTTTATAACAACAATATTGAGTTCTGAAAATTATCTTTGGATATGTCCATAAGTTCAATCTTCACTTGGTAATATACCCAATCTTAAATCAATCTTCTAAAAATACCTTGCTTCGTTCATTTAATTAAACAAATCATTGGTTGGAGGTAACAGATATCTGCTCTTGAGAGTAAACTTATTGAGCTTTTGCTAACACATAATCTCACACTTCCATCTTTCTTATTAACACATCGTGCCGGTGCACTTTAGGAGGTACGCTAGGTCCAGTTACTGTTTCTTTTAATTATCTCCTGCGTTTGCTCTGGTAACTCCTTTATTTTATTTGGTGCCATTCTGTGCGGGGCTTTGGACACTGACTTCATTTCAGGTGATAAATCAATCATAAACGCATTTTCTTTATCTAAAGGGAATATTGGTAACTCATCTGAAAACATATCTTGAGACTGTAAAATCTTCAAGTTCGGTTTGCTCCTGATTCTTATTTATAATCGCCATAACACGTATATTTTGGTCACTGCAATCCTAAATCATTCTTAACAAGTTCTTTACTTTCCTTTGTCCTTTAAACTTCTTCATGTTCTCATTTGGCGTCTTCAAAACTATCTTCCAGCACGACGGTCTACCTGGGCATCACACTTGAATAGTTAATCCACTCCTTAGAATAATGTCAAATCCTCTTATCTCAAATGATATCAATTCTTTGCAACTTATTGCCAGAAATATCGATTCCGTCATTGATACTTACTTATTCAATAACTGTATATTCTTAACTTGCTAGTACTTTAGTCATAAACTTATTGATTCGACAAGATACTTCATCTGATTAATAAAACCTTGAGAGATATACGATCAAGTTGCTCCCACATCTTTTAATACTTTAACGCATAAGGTATCTGCAATAATCTTCCACGTTATCACATTCATATTCTAAATAACATCTTTCTCAGGAAAATCGCAATTTCTCGTTCTCGGAGATGTATTCCTTATTGAAGTAGATTTCCTTGACTCATAATGCATTCCTAGCTAGGGCCAGTGAATTGCAATTCTCACCTTACGCCCTTGTTTCCTTTCCATGCATGAGAGGTAGATGAGACTTTGCCCGCTGAGTGTATAATACGTTGACTTTTGTTTGAAAAGCTCTCGTAAGGAACAACAGTATAACGAAAGAACTAGAAGGATTCACAATTTTAATAAACTTGGAGTTGAAGAGAAAGAAGAAGTAATGATTTGAATATGAATGAGACAACAACATCGGTACTTAAGATGGACAGTCTTTCATACCGTATGGCATACAGCACATGATTAGGTGGCGTCCCACCCGACTCTTCGTCATTCCGATAAAGTGTCTCATCGTAACACTGTTTGTCCCAATCAGAAAGCAAAACTTGAGGGGAACAATTAAATTTGAAAGGAATGCAAAATCCTCCATTTTGATGTCACCAGAAAGAATTTATTAAGAAAAGGAGTTCATACATTTTTAGGAATTAAAAAGGAATATACGCTGTAATGTTGGGGACAAGAATGATACCATTGGTCACCATCCATATTTCACTTGTATTCATCTTTCGAGATTGCTCGATCATTTCCCAATTGTATCACATAACAACCTTAGTAGTATAGTAAAATTTCTTCGCAACTAAGCATTATGGTAGATTCTTACTTGTTAAGGCTCGCGTCTGTAACGTCACACCTACACGTATAATACTTTAACAATTCGATCATAATGGCGTTCTTATCAGATAACCTTGAGTTTCCTCTTTTTAATTTGGAATAACCATAAATCATTCAACATAATGATCATTTTATTAATAATATTCTTCCTTTAGAAAAGTCTGGAAATTTTCCCAATCTTCTTCGGTCATGCTCAGGCTTCCATTTAATCAATAAATTCTTCGAACTCTGATAATCCCAGTAATTGGATGAATAGTTACTCGTACGCTGGTTCTGTTGTTAATCCTATCAGACCATACTTGCACCCACTTCTTCATAATCACAGGTTACCTCGTTCTCCGAATTAACAATACTGAGTCTGAAACAACATCCTTCTAGATAATCCGGGTATTTTAACAAACAAGAAACTCAAGTAATAACTTGACAACCAAGGTTTAAAACTTATTTTATTCAAAAAGGCTTTTAAAAATTTTGCGAGGAAAAATCTTTTTCGAAAACTTGTTAAAAATTTTGAAAATTTTGAAAATCACACCTCTGGTTGTCCTCACTATATGAGTTGGTTGTTGTCCTTCTTATGACCAAATACCAAGTTAAAGAACGATCACTCAAAGGTCTATTCACTTTCATTTATCTCTTTTCCTTTATTGGGGTCTATTACTTTCCGTAATCAATGAAAACTTCTGCTATCGTTGCACGTTATCTATTCGCAGCTTCACATTAAGGCTCCCATACCGGTAGTACTCTCGTTAACCACTTTGTAATCAATAAGGGAAACAGACTATCCAATAGTCAACAAATCAGCTAATGTCACATCATCTTGTTAAAATATATATCATATCATTACAATACCATTAATTTCAAGAAATCTTCATATCCCTAATCTCCTCTAACTCTCTCTCTTCAACACTTATCTACTCTATTCCACAAACTAGTCATGAGTGGCCTAATTACTAATAGCTTCTGGTAACCTGATAACAGCCATCCTCCAGAACACTTGAATCTTCTTTCTAAACTCCTTCTCACCTTAATTTATATCTCAATACTCACCGTTTACTGCCGCTATTGCGTCCCTTCTCGTAAACGCTGTTGTTTCATTGGAAAGGTTTTTAAACTAAAGATGTAGAATATGGTGTATAATAAACAGAAAAGATACATTCATAGTTGAATGTTCAAAAGAACAAGAATAAGCAAATGAAGGTTCTTGAATAGGTAGTCTCATATCGAGAGATGATAGAATAGCGTTGAATAACTTGGAGAGGCGTAACTGTCATAACAGAAGGTAATACCGCTAATACTGATGGAAGATCAAGGCGCAAATTGAACCTGAGAGAAGATGACGATCCTTAAACGGAAGGTTCCAAATGATCAGTTGATGCAGGGAAATCAGGATCTGCCATTGCCGTTGCCCGGATATCACGTCGATAGTCAAGAATCCCGAATCGCAACACGAACCGTGCCGGAGACCTACTCTACAGTCGCACTCAACCTCACGATGTCCTATTTTTTTTTTCTATTTCCTATTCCTAATCCTAACCCTCTACCCAATCCCGACAATCTTGGCTTGTTTCAGTGACTTATAACCTGTAGCTCTGATACCAACCTGTGACGCCCTCCAAACCCGGGTCAGAAGTTTGGGGTCCACAACACATACACAAAAATATAAACCTGTATATAAAATATTATTTGTAATGACCCTACTTAAATTAACCACGGATCGCAACAGGTTAAAGTATGAAAACAAGCCACAACCTTAACTTTTATTACAATGTACCAAATCCCAACTAATTTAATTTATAACTGATATGAAATTATTCTTACAACCTTACTATCTCACTATTGCATTAAGCTCCTGCTAGCTCGATCAATCATAATCTGGAATACTAGCTCGAACATTGAACTGGGAAACCTCGCTATCAACCGTATCCTTCTTAACTGTAGAATACATAAAAAGATTCGCAAGAGTGAGCTCACTAGCTCAGCAAGTCATATTATCAATAACTGAGGTTAAACTATAATAAACGAGGTGATTTAAAGGAATCAAGTTTCTTGTTAAACAACCAATAGAATTGGATATTCATTTTAAGTTTTTAAAACCAAGGTTAGGCTGCTGATCAGTCACGCAGTAACCCCGAGCAGAGTACACAGCACTGCTCTAACTACTGGATCCAAGGCACACATTGGCCTAACTTGACCATCGATATGGTCTGACCACGAATCTGGTCCATACAAAGAAAACTATCCAATTCTAAAGCATTACAATATAATAAACAAGAGAGTTCAATAAACCGGATCATAATCAATAACAATAAAACACTTGTATAAGAGCATAATAAAAATTCATGGTTATCGAAAGGGTATGTCAAAGTACATAAAAGAAGTGGCCTCCAGCTGGTAGGATAATCGGGTATTAGATGAATAGTGTTTGTACAAGGTTTTAGTACTTTGATATCACAAGGTATGGGTGAGTATGAATGTTTCTGTATGTTTAAATAATTTTGTTCCAGTGTTTGGTATATAATGGTTATATATTTAGGGAGTAGTATCGTATTTATGTGGTTTACTATCTGGTAAATCAATAAGAAATGGTTTACAAAGAATAAGGCTTGCGGCTCAAAGATCAAATGATGTGGCTCAGGTTCAAGGCTGAAGGATTCAAAGTATTTACAGTATAAAACAGGGCTATTTGGGTATTAACAGTATGTCACAAGAGAATTTTAAAAACATTTGCATTATATCTCGAGAAAGGTTTAGGAATACTTGCCTTATCATAATCGATTTCAACTTCACTTGTACTTGTCTAATGACTCCATTCAATCATCACTCGTCTGCTTTTCTTATGCCTCGCTTCTATCATCTGATTACTTGCTGTATTTTCTACATGTCAATTCTATTTTCTGATCACCTGCTTCCCTTTCTTACGCCTTGCTTACTCTGCTAGGCATTATAAATATCTATCAATATTTAGCTCATACGATTCTATTTGACATACACTTCTATCTACCCTTCGTTTCACCCAAATCCGATTAACGGATTGAAAGTTATGCTATAAACAAGTAATCACCGAATATATAAACCGACAGTCAACCAACAAGTTACATATAACACATAGCACGTCACATAATCAATGACATATCATTTATAAAGAAGTCCCGGGTCATGAATAGGCTTTCGGTTACTTAAAATGATTTTTAAAACATTTTTCGGAATTAAAACGGGTCGTTGGATCAATTTTGGAGTAATAAACAGGGTTCGGTTGGCCAATTCTGGCTTCAAAACAATTTTATAATAATTATCTAGCCTTGAAAATAATTTAGAATAATATTTTAAAGCTCGAAACTATTTTTCAGAATTTTTAAATCATTTTTAAATAATTAAATCTAATTAAATAAATAATTAAAATTAATTAATAACTAATTAAATTAATTAATCAATTAATATTTAAATTAATTGACTAATTAAATAATTATTTATCAACTAAAATTAATTAACTAAATAATTTGGATTTATTTTTGAATTAAAATAAATTTTTCAGAATTTAAAATAATGAATTTTTGAAATTTAAAATAATTAAAAACAATTTCTGAAATTAATATAAAAAGGAAATACAGTTTTTGAGAATAATAAAACAGTAATACAATTTTTGAAAGTTTTTAAAAGTAGGATACTATTTCTGCAGAACAGGGAAACTTCAGGGGTCAAATTGTAATTTTCCCCTGTCGTCTTCCCCGTTCAAACTCCGGTGGCCGGCCGCCATTAACGGCGACCACCAAGCTTTCCGGCGTACTGAAACACCGCCCAGAATCACACCAAATTGACAGGGATTGCTCGTTACGTTGCCAGGAACTCAAATATATTCTCAAATCAGTCAACCATTCAGCCAATCGTCGGAAAAACGAACGGGAAAATCCCGCCGCCGCCTGGGTTCGTTTTTCGGCAAAATTTGAACTACGCAATCCAGAGATCGTCAGTTAACAAGCTACACATGAATCAATTTGTTTTTCCACGATCTACTCAATGATGTAATCAATTTCAGCTTTCAATCCCAAACAAAGAAACGCCTAAATCTAATTAAAAACATTCAAACTACTAAAAACCCTAGTTCATCAATTCGAGAATCAAACCCTAATTTGAACATGTTATTGAACTCCAAATTCGAAGTATAATATACCAAAATGATCAGGAAAACAAGCTCTACAACATACAATCATCAAATCATTCAAACAACCATCCGTACAAAAATTCATAATTTAAATAGCAAGAAATTCGAATAAAAATAATTAAATAGAAAATCACCTGATGTTTCTGGGTTGAAATTGATGGAAGATTTTGATTCTAGGTTTCAGTAGCTTCGTTTTGAGTATATGTACGCCACAATCGGATATCGATAATGCCTCCGAATTTGTGTTTGATTACGAAGAACAAAATAGAATTATAGTATTTTCTCTGTAAAAATTCTGTAAATACTGTTTGCAAATGATTTCCGGTACAAAATAAAATAAGGTAGATGCTATTTATAATTACGGGAAATTAGTATCCCGTTGGATCATTCCAGATATAAAATGGTACGTTTATTTATAAAAACTGATCCAAACGGTACCGGTTTTCGAGATAATTATCCAAACCAGTACAATTTGTACTGCGGTCTTGGTCTCAGCGCCTGGTTACACGTATTACGAAGTGATAATTGTTATAGTTTAATAAAAAAGCTCCCGTTTATCGAAAATACGAGTTTAATTGATTTACCGAAACGAATATTGTATCGAAAATATTGCGCCGGGACCCGCGCAGGACGAACCGTATGCCGGATCGAAAAAGTCAAAACATGGAAAATGCTCAGAATATTACAATTAGGTTAGGAAGGAGTTCTCGGAAGAGTTTCGAGTTCTAAAAACGTAAAAATGGGTAACGGTGGTTGGTTCCCGTTTTTATAAAATAGATTTTAAATACCCGGAAAAAGATTTTATAAAATCCATATGATTCCTATAAATTCATAAATCAACATAAAAATAATTAGGAAGATATGACAATTATCTATATTTTATTTTGAGCATATAAAAATTGAAATACTCAATTAATAATATTTTTAAACATCCAAACACATTTAACACTTAACAATTAATTCACAGGATAGATACTGAATACATATAATAATTATCTTTTAGCAAAAATAGTTGCACGATATATCCCGGATATTACAAAATATGCACTAATAATTCACGCAAGTATAGGCATTCGCAAGTAATATAGAATCTTTTCTAATTCATTCCCGCAGAGATTAAATTGGTTAACTTATGTAATTTATGCACCGATGATATGGTTATTATCCAATGCTAAGACGATAACAAATTTGGGTTGTTTATACTACGAATTATGCTAATGATTATACAAAGAGAATAAATATTGTTGTGAATTATATGAGACAAACATGAGATTCTAACTTCATTAAATACTTCATTCAATAGCCTTATTGTTCTTAACCTTAGCATGCAATGGTGATGACACTAATTAGATAACACGAAACTGATAATCGCCAACTTTCGTTGCATGAAGAACATACTAACAGACATCCACAAAAGAGATAGAAGCTGAATAGACACCAATTATATTGAGACCCTACATGTCTGTAGAATTTGACAACATAAAGGTTTAAAGCACAAGTTATCTATCATGATTACATAGGGCAAGTAAGATGGTTAAAATTACCTACGAATCATGCGTACCAATAACACATGAACCTATGCTAGCATGGCAAGTTCTAAATCCTTAAATTCACTGTCGCTTCATTAAGAATTAGCACGCTATCTTACAAGTTTGCGACCCTTATAAGACGAATAAGTACAACCAATACTAGGTTATCATACAATCACCACACACTAAGGCACACAAAAAATTTAACTAAAGAAATCCATAAATAAATCCGCTAGAACCCCACGATAATGATTAGCCCATAATCGGACTCATCATCAACGTCGGTTCTGATGAAAGCATGGTATAATAAATGTAGTCTTTATAATGAATGAATAAACCAAGTACGAAACAAGAGTAAGGTTTACAAATAAGAAAACTAGCATCCAAGTTACAACTTAGAACAAAGATTCACAAGTAAAAACAAGATCTTCTATGTCATCATTGAATCCATGCTAAAACGGTCTTCTTACGGCTCTCCTTGCGCTCTGGTACGTCCCTCTATTAAAAATGACCTTATTTGAATATATATAGCAGCTCTAAACAATCTGGAAGTCTTCCCTTTTAGAATCAAAGTAGATACAGGATTCTTCAAAAATGACCCGGCGCGGCCGCGCGCTATCACAGCGCGGGCACGCTGCCTTCCTGGAATCATGGCGCGGCCGCGCGCTATCACAGCGCGGGAGCACTGTCCTTCTGGGAAAAAATCAGATTTCATCTTTTACCTGCTGCTTCGATTTGGCTTTCCACGAGCTTTTATTCCAACACCACCTCGACACCAAATTAGCACCAAAACAATGCTAATTCACCTGATTACCTAGATAATGCCTGAAATGCAAAAACACTAGAAAACACATTAAAACGCTTAACAACTTGAGTACAAATGCATCAATTCGAAGCTTACTAGAGCATAATAAAATGTCATAAATGCCACTCAACAGTTACGTACTATTTCTCAATGATCAGAAGAAGCTCGGGATCTGGTTAAGTTAGGATGTCATCAGTATTTGATGTGTCATCAGGATTTGACACATCATCAACATTTGTATGTCATCAGTATCTAGAGGCAGTCAGCTTAGAAGATTTGTTTTATTCCTTGGTTTTGGGAATAAATATCTCTTACGTCTGAGTTATAGGACCTTATCAATTAAGTTGAAGATATGTATCAGTTTCGGTTAGTTTTTGATAATCCATATCATAGATTGATTAGCAGCAGCTATGTATTATATTAACATAGTTCAGCTCTCAAGAACATCAGTATTTCTTGAGAGAGTTTGTAACTATTTTTATCAGAAATATAAAGAACTGTTATATTTTTATTACTTGTTTAAAACATTTATACAATTATATCCAACCCCCATTAAAACAATTGTATCTTTACTGGACAACAATTGGAATCAGAGCGGAAGGATAATTTACTATCAGAATCGATCTAAACATGTCTCTAAACAAGTATGAAAGTATTAAAATCCCCATTCTGAAGAAGGCTGAATATCCTACATAGAAGGTGGAGATGCTCATGCACTTGGAAACTACAGATCCAGACTATCTCGATGTAATCAATGATGGACCTTACAAGCCAACAAAATTGGTACCTGCAACTCCTACTGTTGATGAACATCTCCAGCTGAAGGAGAAGAGTGAATGGACACTAGAAGAGAAAGTCATTGTACTGAAAGATGCAAAGGTAAGAAACATTTTGCATAACAGTCTTGATTTTGTGATGTCAAACGGGGTTATAGCCTACAAGAATGCCAGAGAAATCTAGGATGCTCTTGAGACTCAATGCCAAGGAACCACAGCCATCAAGAAGAACATAAGGGTTGTTTATTTCAAGAATATAAACATTTCGAGTCAAAGACTAATGAGAGTCTCACAGACATCTATGATAGGTTTCTTACTCTGCTCAATGACTTATCTTTGGTGGAAAAGGTGTATGATCTTGAAGATTCAAACACCAAGTTTCTGAGAGATTTGAGTGAGGAATGGGAGACACAAACCTCAATCATACGACACCAGTATGATTTGGAAAATGTCACTGTGGATGAAATCTATGGCATGCTGAAGACTCATGACTAGGAAGTTCAGCAAAGTAAACAGAGGAAAAGCATCAAGGCAAAATTAGATGCCTTAAAGGTGAATGTTAAAGCTTCAAAAGACAAGACTGTGGAAGCTACAAGGAAGAAGAACTATCTTCCAGAATCAGATACTGATGATTCATCATCAAATCCTGATGATGATACTGGTTCTGAAACTGATGAGAATATGATAGATTCTGATGTCATGCAAAATGGCTGCTATGATGGTTAAAGGCTTCAAGAGATCCAGGAAGTCTCAGAAGAATAGAAGCTTCAAGAAGAAGTTTACTGGAGGAGAGAGGAAGCCTTCTGGAAGAAGAGAAGGAAAATATATGAAAGTTGGAAAAGTTGACAGGTAAAAGATCAAGTGCTACAATTGTGATGAACCTGGTCACTTTGCTACTGAATGCAGGAAGTCAAGAAATGACAAAGGAAAAAACAAAGCCTTGATCACATCAAGCAAGGACTGGATGGACTCTACTGACTCTGAAGCTAAAGGAACAAACTATGCACTGATGGCTAGTTTTGGTAATCCTGCTTCTCCTGATTCTAAGGTATCAACATCCTTCTTTTCTCTTGATACTGAGGATATATCTGAATTGAAATCTATTCTTAAATCTCTGTATGGTAATTTTAAGAATAAAACATTAGAGAATAATAGACTTATAACTAAAATTGAGATCTTAAAATCTAGGAATGACCAGTTAGAGTCTGACTTAAGAAATCAGATTGAATTTCAAAAAGAATGTGAAAAAGCTAAACATACAGTAAAGATCCTTGAGGCTAGGTATAGTATGTTATAAAAGGATTTAGAAAATGAGAGAAAAACCCTTAAAGCCTGGAATGATTCAGGAAAAAAGGTTTATGAGATGATCTCAAAGAAAAACTGGAAAGAATGTCTTGGCTATAAAAATGGAATTAAAGATGTTGACACTGAAAGATGATTCTAACTCTGATGATTAGATGCCCATTGGGTCTATGTTGCAAATCAAGAAATCAACTGTTGAACATCCTGATGACTCTGTTGACACTACTGGAACCAATGAGCCAACTACTGATGCTAGTGCTCTGCTCAACAAGCTTCCAGTGATCAAAGAAACTGCTGTGCTCAAGAAAGCTGAAAAGAAAAATTGAAGAAATGGTTGGGTAAATCCAAAAGAAGAAAAAGAATCAGCCCCTTGCTATGGATGTCAGTCCACAAGAACCTAAGTCTCAAAGGGATTTAGCAACTGCAACACATCCAGTCACACAAGAACCATCTTTTTAAAGGGAAGATGGAGACAAAGAGGCACCACAAATCATTTTTGATATTGCTCAGAGTGATCTTCTTGTCGACTCTGATCAACTACTAAAAGAAAAGAAGGTTCATCAGGAGATATTGTCAAAGGTGGATGCAATTATCAATGATCCTATTTTTTAGAAGAGCACACAAGAACCTTCACCAACATTTGCTGAAGCAGCTCACATTTCTCAAAAACCACAAGAACCATCAGTTCAAAGTACTGATGTTGGTCTCTCACCTCTTCTTGAAAAGTCAAATCCTGATGTTACATCAGACTCTACGGAGTTTCATCCTTCAACTGCAACAGCTACCATTGATGATCCCCTACTGATTGCTAGTTTGCAAAAGCATCCTGATGTGATGTTTGTTCCTCCACTATCATCACTTCCACTTGAGGACTCACCTTCAGGTATTGCTAATTTTCACATATATTTCTCATGTTTGTATGATTATAAATAGTCTCTTGTTTGAGGTTGCCTCTATTTATATGACAAGTATACTACTCTTCTCAACCATCTCTTATTTCTTTGCTAAATTTGTGACTGAGCCTTTCTGTGAGACTGTGTGAAAATACCATGTGAGAAAATTAAATTTTTGAGTAGCAGTCTCCTGTACTGGCAAAAGGAGAGGTAGCTTTGAGACAAGAATCTTATAAGTTTTTTTCTCTTACTTATAAAGTTTCTTTTGTGAGAACCATATTACTCTTAAAATTAATATATTGTGTGAGAAGTGATGAGATCACTTAAAAATAAAAGAGAGATTTAGGTGTTACCATGTTTATATTTCAGGATCTCATCAGCCACATGCACCTATTGCAAAGGATTTCTCTGAAGGCAAGGCAATTCTGCCTAGTTCTGCAAATTCTTCTGAGGGTCTGTCTGATTCTGATGATGGCAGTCATAATGATAATTCTGACACAACTCAGCTTAAGACTGCAATTGATGCATCTATGAAGTCCAATATTGGTTTTTCTTCACATTTCATTAAAAATCCTTCTTATTGCAGAGCTGATGCTGAGCAGTTTCGACAGACTGAATGGGATTTTAAGTGGAGACATGCAAATTCTACTATCTCATCTACTACTGGCCTGCAACATGTTCATCGCGCCTATGATGAAATTCAAACTCGTGATCTGAAATTGCATCTTAAGGCCTCTACTATTTCTTTCAAAGAAATTCACTCTGACCTTGATGATATGAAGAAGTCTCATGCTGCTGGCAAGGACAAAATTGATGCATTCATGCTCAACACACCTACCTCGGCTGAAATCATGAGTGTGAAAACTGTCACTAAAGGTGTTGTTCAATCTCAACACAGCATGGACTCTAGACTTTCCTCTTTAGAAGATAAGGTATCTTCTATAGCTGATAAACTGGATGCTATGTTTTCTCTTCTTTCAAATATTGATGCCAAAAAGGGGGAGAAGATAGTTGCTAAAAAATTTACACCAGATTTTATTCAGATAAAGGATAAAGGTATTGATGATGATGGTGATAAAAATCCAGTTACAGATGTTCAAATTGCTTCTACTGCTCAACAACCTTAACATTCCAAGAAGACTGGTTCTTCAGGACAAGGGAAGTCTACTGGTGCTCATAAAGCTAAGCACAAGACTACTACTGATGTTCCTGAGGCTGATGATGTTACAATCTCTAATTTAACAGATGCTAAAGGGTTATTCTTTCCTTACATACACAAGGAAATAGGTGAAGAGATTGTATTGTACTACAAAGACAAGAGGTTTGAGCAAAAGAATGCTAGGAGTGCTCTTGGATCAATAACTAAAGAATTTATTGATCTAATAGCTGAAGAAGCAGTTATGCAATAGAAGGAGTTAATGGCTCAAATCGAAGCTGAAGCCAACACTTCTAAAGGAAGAGGAAAAAGAGGTGGAAAATCTACAAGAGCTAGAGGAAGAGGAGGAAGAGGAAGGACTTCTAAACCAAGTCAAGTGACTGCATTTAACTGCATTTCTGAATGTTCTATCCAGAGAAGGTTATGTTCCTGTACAAGGACATGAAGGAGCAGAAGAAGTTCAGAAGCCAGAAGAATTGATTATTCAAAGGAAGAAAAGATCGACCACTGACATTGATCAAGCTGGTACAACAAATCAGAATGTAACTCTTGAAGCAGACATAAATCCTAAAGTAAAAGCAGATCCTGATGCTATGAACCTGATAGCTGATTTTGACTCTGATGAAAAGGTGATCAAAACATTGAATGTGTCAGCTCTTACTACAGTAGTTATTTCTCATAATTCAGAGGTTGATGAAAAAGAAAGAGCTGACAGAAGGAAAGCTGATCAAGCATGCAAAGATTATGTGCAGAGAGTTCTAAAATAAAAGAAAGAGCTATGGCATAAAATAAAAGGAAAGATTCATGATTTGTCTACAAGTCATGCTCCTCTCAGCAAGAAGGATAAAAGATGGAAAGATATTTTTAAAGGGTTCAAGCATGTTGAATTTATGTCAGCAGGGCTAAGGGATTCTATTTCAGAATAAGAAGATGTTGATAATTTCATCAAGAAACCTTCTTGGGTGGAATATAATGAAAAGCTAAATTTATCAAAACTCGAACCAGAGGAGGTATTGGTCATTCTGAAATGGAGGTTCTAAGGTTTGATTTGATGGATACAAATACTCTGACTGATAATCTTGGTGAAAGGATTTCTCCTTCACATCTTGAGAAAGTTGAAGCTGTGAAGATTGTTTATAGAAAGATAAATGATAATGATATTAGAGAAGAGATTCTGTACTTTTTGAGAGATGGTAATGTAAAGAGTTTTACCTTGTAGCAACTCTTGATGAAGATTGTGACAGAATTGAAATACATTCACTATCTTCTTAGAGTTGAGAACAGTGTCACCAGAAATTGGTCTTCTATGATACTTGAAGTCATCAGAAGTAGAGTCATGACAAAGAATGATAAATACAATGGTGATTATGTTCCTATGTACAAAACTTATACTGGTCAAGAAATGAAGATGGAAAAGGGAGCTGCGGTTCTAAAAGTTTTTCTCAATAGTCCTCAGTTATCCTTCAGTCCTGATCATGAAGATGTCAGTTTAAGCTTTATGTTGATTGGTGATCTTGAGATAAAGAAAAGCTCAATTTCTAAACTAAGATCAGCCATCTATCAGCTTGGAGAAGACACTGGAGAGAAGAGAGAGTTGAAGAAAAAGCTTATTAAAGTCCTTCAACACAGGAGGAACAAAGGTTGAAAAACTTTTTGGAAACAATTGTTAGTTATGGAAAGATACTGAAGTAAGCTTTACTTCTTGTACATTTTGTAATTGGTTTTGTCATCATTGAGAATGAAATTGGTGCTTCATTATATTAAGCATAAATTGGGGGAGATTGTTACGTACTAATTCTCAATGATCAGAAGAAGCTCAGGATCTGGCTGTGTTCGGATGTCATCAGTATTTGATGTGTCATCAGGATTTGACACATCATCAGCATTTGTATGTCATCATTATCTGGAGGCAGTCAGCTTAGAAGATTTGTTCTGTTCCTTGGTTTGTTGAATAAATATCTCTTACGTCTGAGTTATAGGACTTTATCTATTCAGTTGAAGATATGTATCAGTTTCGGTTAGTTTTTGTTAATGCATATCTTAGATTGATTAACAGCAGCTGTGTATTATATGAACACAGTTTAGGTCATCACATAGTGAATTAACTTGAGTATTGTACGACCTAGCAGCTCTCAAGAACATCAGCATTTCTTGAGAGAGTTTGTAACAGTTTTTATCAGAAATATAAAGAACTGTTATATTTTTATTACTTGTTCGAAACATTTATACAATTGTATCCAATCCCCCTTAAACAATTGTATCTTTACTGGGCCACAAAATAATTCAAATTAAAATAAATAAATAAGAAAATCACCTTGATTTCTGCACTAAAATGGTTGATTGATTCAGAAAGAACTTTTCGAGAGCTTCGATTTGATATATGGCACGCCCGAACCGGAGTTCGATAACGCCTTCGTTTGTGCATTTGATTTTCAAGAACGTAACGAATACTTAGGGTTTTCCCTGTAAATTCTATATTATTATTGACTGATTATGATTAAACGAATAAAATAAAGTAAGAAAATGGCTATATATGTTTATGGAATATTGGTTCGTGTTGGATCTTATTGGATCGATAAATTTGTTACTTTTCCGCTAAGTAACTGCAAAAAAGATCCGTTTTGGATAATTATCAACCCGATTTGGATAATCATCAAATTCGGGCTTCTTATAAAACTAATGTAATATTATCCCGCCTTTCAAGAATACGGATTTTGTTGATTTATCGAAATGATTATTGTATCGAAAATTGTATGCTGAGACGCGTACGGGTCAAACCGTAACCCGGATTGAAAAAGTTAAAACACGGAAAATGTTCAGAATAACCATATTAGGTTAGGAAGGAGTTTTACAAAGAGTTTCGGGTTATAAAAACGTAAAAATGGCTGAGATTGGACAATTCCCGGTTTTATAAAATTAGTTTTATAATTATACGAAAATAATTATTAAATCTATAAATCATTATAAAATCATATAACAATCCAAAAATTACCAGAAAAATACTCTAATAATATCACATATAAACATCCAAACGTCAATTCCAATTATCATATAATTCACTAAAATTCACATAAAATTACATAAACAATTTCATATAATAATAATAATATCTGCAAATATGGGATATTACATAATGATTTAAAATGTTCCGCTCTAGTGCATGTGTCGGTTTTATATCAAAAAGACCATATATGCAATAATGAACTTGCTGAGCATTTCTTTCGCTCATACTTGCCTGTTTTTAAATTTAATCTTCAAGTGAGGATCAACTTGTGTTGTTTAGCTGTATAATTCGATAAAGCGAAGGAAGAAGCTTTTGGAAGGTGGTTGGTTTAGGGTTTGAGGAATTAGTGTATAATCTATTGTATAAAGTTGTTTGTATATATTAGTTATGTTATTAAATCGTTGGCCTAGTATACTTCTTTTCGAAATTATACTAGCGGGTTTAGTATTGAGTTTGAAAATGATTTGAAAAGAAAAAAAAAGAGAAATTTATTTTTGGAATTTGGATATCTTGTTTCTAGAACTGTAACCTTAAAAGATCTTGGATTAGTTTGGGGTCATAGATGCTAAATATCTTCTGCTGGCATTTGTTTATTGATTAAACAGGTTATTTTAGATTAAGGTTTCATAGTGACGACCAAATCCCCTGACCCTGGATTTGGGGGCGTTTCAGGTTGGTATCAGAGCTAAGGTTATAGTAACCTAGAAACGAGAGTGTGTAAGAGTGGGTATAGTTATTTAAGGACGATAGAGCTCTTATTGAGTTCGTATTGGACTAATAGATATAGTACCAATGATTAAGTTAAGATAGGCGTGTTAGTTTGAGTTAGTTATGTTGAGCTGGATAGAACTCCTGGCAGCAGCAAACGTTTATTGTGGAATCTACCGAGGCTATTACGATTTGACGACGATGAAGATTATCGATATCCTTAGAACATGAAGAAGTGTCTAGAGTCGGATAACGAGTCAACCGAAGAGTTCAAAAAGGAGATAAGTATTAAGACCTTGGCAATACCTTCTATTTCTATAACTTCATTTGACATCTCTCAGGGAGAGGTATCAGTTGGAGGATATAATCCCTAACACTCATTTTCAAACATATTTATGTTTAAATGTGTTAGAGGCTGTCATGATGCCTATTTTCAGGATTTGATAGCTCTGTCAAGTTGTGATATTGGACTTCCACTTTTCTTATATGGTGGATAGTTTTATTGGTGACATGACACCACTTGGCCATTTTCGTGCTAGAATTTTGTTTTTTGGATTTCATTTTCTCCAGGAAATATCAGCTTTGAAACCATTTCAGTTTTGATCCAAGGATTGTCCTAACAAGTCATTTAATAGAAATCCGTTATTATTCATTTAATTTTGAATTCATTTTATATTATTTTATTCTAACTGAGATGAACAACCCTAACAATAGGGGACACAAGGTATACCTGTGTGTGTGATAGGAGTTGGATGGACACAATCACTCTTGTGTGTTGTGACTACAAGAAGGTTAATAACCTTTAGTAGTGTCTTAATTTGGGCACGCAACACCAAGTTCGTTTGATCATATTGATCTCTCAGTTATTCTTTCATTTCAACAATACTTTCTCTAAATTCAGATTTGGTAACCACAATTGTGGGACACCCATTATGATCTGGAACCCTTTTCTTTCCAGAGTTCCATGATTTTATTACTCAAAATAATTAAAGGTATGCCAAATAAGTATGGAAAAGCCACTCTGGTCAATATAACAATATGACTTCGTGTTAGAGCTACCCTGAATGTCAGTGGATTGCCATATGATTAAAATTTCAGTGCTATGTAGCAAAATTAGTCGGTTTCTCTATTTCTCTCTCCATCTCTCTTTCTTTCTCTTCTCTTTATCTCCCTATCTTTCTCTCTCTATCAGTGAAAATGATTATACTGAAAAGTTGGTAAAATTCTAAAAGGAAGAAATAGAAGTGTGAAGTGCGGCACTCATGATAATTGTGTCATACGAGGAATGTAGGGTGCTAACTGATATTTCAGTGAAGTGATATTATTAGGAATTGAAAAGTTGGCAAAAAGTTCCTCAGTGCTTTCTTCTGCTGATTCCGAGGACGGAATCCTTATAAGGGGGGTAGATTGTGATATCCCATAATTTTAGGAATTAATAATATTAGTATCTGGATGATTTTATGTGATTGTATAAAATTGGGAGAGAATAAAGTTGTGGATATTTTATTCCTCTTTGATGAATTCGTGTTTTTAAATGATTGATAATTGTAGTTCGATCTCTGTCATTATTGTGAGAGTATTTAATTACTTATACTATTTTCAATAACATATTCGGTTTTATCTAGATTCTTCCTCGTAACGTGTGAATTGTGAAAATATTTAAAAATAGTATATAATGACTATTTTGGTACATGTTAAGTGAATATTATTATATGAGTTATTTGAATTTTATGATATTTATGTGAATTAGTGAGTAAATATTTAAAAATAAATTATTCCGGTTTGGCTGGTCAGTATAAGGTTTGAAGTGTGATCAGTGATTATACAAAATAAATTGCAAATAAAGGATTGAATAGAAAATTGGTGAGTATGAGATTTTATTAATTGAGAGATGTGATTATGTGTTATTTGATTCATAAATGAGTAACTTTGTGGTCAAAATATTTTTTTATATATTTTAATGATTTATTGTGTGAAAAATGTGGTTTAATGGATTTTTAAATATTTGTATTAAATCATCGTTATATGACCGAATCATAAAACTTATTTTATTAACTCTTAAATACCCTTAGAGACATTTTAAAAATGATAGTTGGATTTATTTTGAGGTGGGAGTATTTTAAAATGATTTAATGAGCTTGTATTTATGTGCTTGGTTGATATTTGAATTTATTTTAGAATTACCATATTAACTTGTAATATAACTATATGAGTTGTGTACTTGTATTAACTAGAGTATATGATCAAATATCAAATCTTTTGAATTAAGAATATTTGTACGAGTGTGATGACTGTGTATATGTTTTTAGAATGGTATTTTAAGAGTGAAAGTAGCGGATTAAATGTTTAGAATTATACAAAATTAAGCTAAAATTTCAGATTCCTGCTGGTCTGTTTTTGTAGCACAGTTATGAGATCATTGAGTCAATTTATATGATTATTATTTCTGTAATAATGTGCTCCTTGAACTCTAGATCAAGTACAAAAAAGAATTTCAAAATTTCCTTTAACGGGCTAAAAGATATATATGTTTTCGTGCATGATACGCAGAAAATTCTGGGAAGGTTGTGTTGTGTTAGAGGCCCTGTTTTGCTACCTTAAACTCGAGCTTTGCTTATGATATTTTTACTGGAGTTAGATGTTAGGATCTGGAATATTTCATTAAAATTGTATACAAATATATCAATTTTTCTATCTATTAAAAATCTTAGCATGGGGCTGGTTCTGCGGGACAGATTCAGATTCCTGACTTGTAGACCATGTTTTACTGCCTTAAACATGGAATTTGCTTTTAAATTTTTTATAGTAGATTTGAATATCGTTTAGGAGTGTCTCATAAAAATTTTATATAAAATAAAAATAAAAATTCAGTTTATTAAAAATCACGGAGTGAGGATTGTTTGAACTATTTGTTCTGGTTTTCTTTCGTTATTAGTGCATAATATGAGTTTATATTTGGTTAATTGTATATAATTGATAAATAATGATTAAACGAGGATTGGGGAATTTAATTTTTGGTTAGATTAGATGTATATATATAATTTGACTTGTTGAATATTTTCTATCCATATATACTGAAAATTTCTATTCGTTATGAGTATAAAGATGCACTATGATTTAGTGAAATATAATGGTGTTTTAATTTATGTCGGATTAGTATTTGCTGAGTACTGAGGTTGGACTAAGGATTTAGAGATGGCAGTCATGTTAGGTATGCTTGGGTTTTAAATAAAGTCATAAGTGCTAAATGTCTACTAGTTGAACTAGTACGTAAGCCAATGCGTTAAGCGATAATATATATAGTCCAATGATTGTTTACACTCACTTACGCTTTCTGTATATGAATATAAATACTTATTTATCTATTTTTATTTATCCTGTATATGAACATGAATACTTTATAATGAAGTTGGAGATTTGTTTGCATTTATATGATTAAATTTGGGTGTATAATGCAATATGGTTAAATGCTATTAAACCTTTAGTTATGTGTACTTATTTGTCGGGCGATTATATGTGAGCCTCTATTTCATAAGTTGCTAATATAATGTGATTAAGGTGAGGAGATTTAATAATATTTCTGAAATTTTTCTAATATGTTTACTGCAAGTCAAGGAAGATTTTCTTATATGTTTACTGCAAGTCAATGCATATTTTCTTATGTGTTTACTGCAAGTCAAGGCAGATTTTCTTATGTGTTTACTGCAAGTCAAGGAGGATTTTCTTATGTGTTTACAGCAAGTCAAGGCTGATTTTTTTACTATATATTAGATTGTTGATTGAGATTGGAAACAGGTGGATAGTCTGATAAATAGAGGAAATGCTGCCAAATTTTCGGTAGATTTCCTATCCATTTATTTGATGTGAATAAGTTTGTTATATAAATAGATCGTTAGTTTTCATATCATTGAAACATGTTACATGTTATGTGTATATATGTTATATGAATTACGTGCGTATATGGGTCGAGAGTCTTGTGTTTGACTGTTATCTTTATATGCGGGCTATCCTATGTGTAGACGATAGAGTTTTGATGTAAAATTCGTCGGATATCGCTTAGATGATTAAAGTACTATTTTAATTATAGATGCGGGTCGTTCGAGATGATCAGAACCAGATGTTGGATAAAGAGTGAAATGGAATGGTATTGCAAATCAGCCTTGTACCAACAGCATGAGCAGCATATCAGATAATTAGCAAAGTAAATGATAGTGATGTCTTGAGGCAGAATGACAAAATAATTGTGTTATTGAGAGTGTGACTAACTGTTAAACACCAAAGGCAAGTATCCTTATCTTTACTTATCGTTCAAGTGATATTTATTTTGAATCGTATTATACAAGTTTTCTACGCTATTCTAATTCCAGAATAGTTAAATGCTTCACTTATCAAAGTGATTTCTTCTGATTATGCAAATACTCTTCTGCTATTCTAGGTTGAGAATAGTTAAGTGTTTGTACTTATCCAAATACCGAATTTATAAATGTTTTATACTTTGAGAAAAAAGTGATTTTATTGCGAGTATTCCCACCAAGTGAATGGGGGAATATAATTTATAAGGGTGTCGATTATTATGACCCCTCTCAATAAAATATTTTAAGATTAGATGGTTACTGTTTGTGTAAGAGGCCGAGGCACCAGTCCAGTGTGAGCTATTATACGAAAGTGTAATATATCTTTCAGTGTGAGTATATGCCTTCTGTGGATATCCTGTAGGTACGGTATGGCTACGGGATACCGGTACATATATTTACGGTATGGCTGCGGGATACCGGTGCTGTTTCGTGACTGATTATCAGGAACAACATGAAGTATAATTGGTTCCAATCTAAATTAATATCTAAATTTCTTTATTTTTTTCATAATCATAAATAAATGATTCATCAAGTATTTTGGTTTTGGATAAAAGGTGAAATGCAGTTTTGATTGAGTTTCTGATTTATGTTGATACTTAAGTTGTTGTTAAATATCAAAGGTGGTATTGATATAGATGATTGATGTTGACTTCAGTATGGGATATTGTGAGCATCAAAGTTCATATTGCTATCTAATTTGATATGACATCAAAATGAGTATTAATATCAAGAGTTGGTTTTTGAATGAGTTTTTGATTCAGTCCATAATCACTCTTTCTTATTGTTGTTTACGATATTTATGTGAACACTGTTTTACGAGTTTTATTCTCGTCGAGATTCAAAGTATTGCTGAAGCATTTTTGCTCGAAAAATATCAAAAGGATTTTAAATACATTTAAGGAACTAATTCTGGGGTTCCTTAACTAAAACTTTTATAGTTCATCAATTATGATTTAAAATATTCCGCTCTAGTGCATATGTCGATTTTATATCAAAAAGACCATATATATGCTATAATGAACTTGCTTAGCATTTCTTTCGCTCATACTTGCCTGTTTTTACATTTAATCTTCCAGTGAGGATAAACTTGTGTTGTTTATCTGTATAATTCGAGAAAGCGAAGGAAGAAGCTTTTGGAAGGTGGTTGGTCCTGGGTTTGCGGAATTAGTGTAAGTTCTATTATATAAAGTTGTTTGTATATATTAGTTATGTTATTAAATCATTGGCCTAGTATACTTCTTTTCTAAGTTATACTAGCGGGTTTGGTATTGAGTTTGAAAATGATTTGAAAAGAAAGAAAAGAGAAAAATTTATTTATGGAATTTGGATATCTTGCTAAATATCTTCTGCGGGCATTTGTTTATTGATTAAACATGTTATTTTGGATTAAGGTTTCATAGTGACGACCAAATCCCTTGACCCCGGATTTGGGGGCATTACAAAATCTTTCATTAATAGGCAGAAAATGAGTTGACTTAGTTAGTCTGTCCACTATAACCCAAATAGCATCGTGGTTCGCTTTCGTCCTTGGTAATACGACTATAAAATCCATAGCAATGTGCTCCCACTTCCATTCTGGAATCTCTAACGGTTGTAATAATCCACTTGGTCTCTGGTGCTCCGCTTTAACTCTTTGACACGTATAAAATTTGCTAACCCATTCAGCAATTTCTCTTTTCATGTATGGCCACCAATAATTCTCCTTTAAATCTCTGTACATCTTGGTACTCTCTGGATGGATGGAATACTTTGAATTGTGAGCTTCCTGTAGAATTTCATTCTTCAACTCTGCCATTGGGGGAATCCAAATCCTGGAAGAAAATCTGAGAATACCTTGGTCATCCTTTTGAAGGCATACCTCTTCTCCTACCAAATGATTGATATCCTGGTCCATTACTTTCTCTTGGCATTTCCTTATCTTCTCTAACAAGTCTGGCTGAAAAGTCATACTATACATTCTTGCTTCCTTAGGCTTGCAAATTATGACCTCCAATTCCAGTTTCTGAAATTCCTTATGTAACTCCTCTGGTACTGTTAACACATTCAGTCTTTCCTTTATACTTAACGTGTCCGCCACTACATTTGGTTTTCGTGGGTGATAGTTAATCGTGCAATCATAGTCCTTGATCAACTCCAACTGTAATAACCCCAATTTTTGGAATTTTTGAAACACGGATGATTAGTAACTTTTGCTGATGATGCTGATTAAGGAAAATTATCAGACCACGCTATATAGGAAAACTGTTATGGAAATTCTAAGATCGTATTAGTATTCCATAAAGTAAATAAGTGTATGTAAAGATCGCCAGAGTCCAAATTCGAACACTTTGATTTTTCCCGAAAATCCACCAGATACCGAAAGAATTGAGTATAAGGTAACATGATTAAAAGGATTTAATTCAAGGATTATAAGAGAGGATCATAAAAGGAATATAAAATATTGAGAAAGGTTTAGGGGAACCCAAGTAATAAGATCTCGGGTATGATCCCTCAAATAATAAACGAGAACGAAAGTTAAGCGAACCGTATAACAGATCAGCGGTCATTAGCCAAGTAATTAGGGGTTAATCAAAGAGGTTAATGGACGATGATGTCATCATACCAACAAGAGGAAGACAAGTGTAACAAGATAACATAAGCAGATGACATAAGCATGACCAAAAAGGGAAGGAAGTGTTGGTTGATTATAAACCACACAAAATTTACCATGGTTAAAAGGTTAATTAATCAAAACAAAAACAAAACAACCAATCCAAGGCAAAACAAATCACAAAACACAAATTAGAAGTTGACTTTTGCTTTCCAAGAATAAAAGCTCTCGGCCAAAACCAGAGCAGCAACTTCAAACTACCATATCTCCTTCAATACTCACTCAAATAGTATGTTCTATAGCTCTTTGGAAAGGTATTGAGATGGCCTACAACTCCCTCGTTTTGACAGTTCTTTCAATCTGACTTTTAGAAACTTCAAAACCTAACTTTGTGTTCTTGATTTCTTTGGAAAGATCAAGCTTGTAGGAGGCTCCCTAAGACTTCCTAGATACTCTAATCACTCCAAGGAAGGTATAACACCTCCAAACCCTAACTTTACTTTGAGTATTATGATGGTTTTGATGGATATAGTAAATTAGAAGCATGATGCTTGTGTGTTTAGAGTTTGGATTGGATTTGTAGTAATTTGGATGTTGAAATCTTGTTTATAGTTAATGAAACTTAAGTATAGCTAGTAGTTCATGTGTGGGGTTGTATAAGTTGGAAAATCTTGAGGTTTCGGGACTGATGTAGTAAGGTTTGGATGAGAGTTGGTTGTATTGTTGGTTGTGAGTTGAATGGTGGCTGTTTGGAGTGGTTTAAAACTTGGTAATCGCGTAAACATAGTCGTCGTAATGCCCAATTTCATACAACTGCTTGATCTTAGTGTTCGGGACAGAGAGCTAACTATTGAATCTGTGATTTTGTCATGTTTAGTTAGATTATGTCGTAAGCTTCGTTTTGATATGTGGTTCGCTTGAATCCGATGTACGGTTTAGGAGAAACGACCGTTTTAAGTAACGGCGTTTCGCGACCGAACCATTACCCCTCGCCTTAATTTGAAACCTTGGTTAAGGCCCTTAAATGACTAATTGGAGTATGAAAAAATTATGTAAAGTAGATTAGGAATTTGGTAGGGTACTCGCGAAAGAATCGTCTTAAAATTCTTAATGGTTAATTTATTAAAAATGGTGGAGCCGATGGTACTCGAGCGACTTAAGTGAATCGTTAAGGGTATAAGCGACCATAAGAGAACGTTAGAGTCTAATTGGTTAAAGTCTAGATTCTTAAGCGACTTTGGTTTAATTCCAACTTATATGTTGTTTATAGGTTACCAGACTCATCCCAGGCCTTTTGCCACCCCCAGTCGCTCAGGCAAGTTTTCTACCCGTTATACTGTTGTTGTGATATAAATATATGTATATGCATTATCTTGTGATAAGTGCATGATTGTTATTAGTAAATCTTGAGATATATTGGAGCATGCTGATATGGTATATATGCATGCCTGTTTCTTAATCTTGATATCTAATTGTTGATTCAAATGCTTATAAGTTGCATAATACCTATGCTAGAGATAAGCAGTAGTTTCGTATACCCTTAGTATAGGGGACCTAAAGGTGAACATATAGGAGTCGATGTTCCCGAGTATAATATATATATATATATATTTATATATATAGATATATTTTTCAAAACTATAAATCGAATAAGGTTTATTCGATAACTTTATTTTAATTAATGAATATTAGTTTGAATATTCATTCGAGGACCTATGACTCAGTTTATTTTATTTAATGAATATTATTTTAAATATTAATTCGAGGACTTATGACTCCGTTTATTTTATTTAATAAATATTATTTTGAATATTCATTCGAGGACTTATGACTCCGCTTATTTATTAAATAATATTCTTTATTTTATTAAAGAATAATGTTTCGATAATCAAACTCATTTTCGATTATTCAAATAAAGATCGTACTTTCGTATAAGTATATCTTTGGTTATTTATTATTCATTTCAAGTATGAGTTTTAAAACTTTTACTTCAATTATTTTTTTAAGGATTATCCTTATGCGAATATTATTTAAATAATAATATTCAGATATTTTCTAATATATCGGGACTGATTTATTTCATTAAATCAGCATTACTCCAAACATTCTTAAAAATGTTTTCGAGTCTTCAAAATGATTTTAAAAGTTAGAGCGGATCCGAAAAACTCGTTTCCAGATTTAAGATCTTCCTTTCGAAGGAGACTTGAATATTCGCTCAAAAATCTTAGGGATCCGGCTCTGTGGTGTATTTTATATTCGCAACGAGGTTGCTGTTTTGAGAAAACAATTTGATTACTTGCCCAATGTTCGGGAAGTAAGTCCATCTAATTGAGTCGACATAAGCGAAAGGCCGGGGTACGGTCTATGAAGGTGTAAGAGGCTGGGTGACAGTCCATCCATGCGTGAGTGGCCGGGTAATGGTCTAGCGCGAGGTCCTAATGCGGCCTGGGTGATGACTGGCGAGGAATTCATCCATCTACAGTAGAAAAGTTTACATATTGGTATCTTTGCCTGATCAGCAAGATATCGGGTTTATGCCAAAATTCTTTTCTTTCCAAAATTCATTGGATATTGCAACTCTGTTCATACTTTACATGAAAGAGGTTTTCAGGAAATGTATGAGAGATATATATATATGGATATATATATATCGGGACTTAATGAAGTATCTCGTAACTTCATTTCATTCAATAATATTTCAAAGATTGAATCTATTCAAGTCTTATCTTCTATTCTCATCTATGTGATGAACTTTTGAAACTAATTATAACTTGAACGGTGGTAGTTCAAGTAGTATTCAGAAAAGATATAAGTATATTGGAGTATCTTGTAACTTCATCTTTTCAACTTATATCTGGTTAATGATTATCTTATGCATGACAAAGATTTTCCCAAAAACGTTGAGACAAGGTTAGATGTATGAGATCACCTTGCAACGATATTTTTATACAGTTATAAACTGGAACTCTGTGTACATTATACATGTCAGAGGGTTTCAAAGATTTTGAGTAGTATATATGTATATATATACTAAATATTTTGCGACTTGTCGCGTTAAGATATCAACTTGGTTCATTTCTTCTTGACCAAGACTTTCATGAGTACTATGAGAATGCTCATATATTGTTAATTATTATACATATTTTTTCGGTGGGCTTGTTGCTCACCCTTGCTTCCTTCTTTCATCACACAACAACAGATAGACAAGATGAACAAGACCAAGCTCCCAATCCGTGAGCGGATAGGAAATGTTCCGCAGTTTCCTGTAGGCGTTGATGTCGTTGTAGCTGAGGTAGGAACTACCAGTAGGCTAGGCTTTCAACTTTTGTTGTGCCAGACTTATGTATATTTATGAATTGTAATAATGGCAAAGAATATGTAAATTTATTCAGAAACCCTTTTAAGGTGTAATGGTTTATAATTGTGGAATATAATGACTTGTGTTATTTTTGGATATTCCTCTCTAAGACTATAACTTGTGGTGTGTGTATATTGTGGGGTCACAGTACGCAGTAGATGATTGTTTATTAAGAATTAGATGTTATTAAGGGAAATGGAACTCGTGACAACCCGGATCCCCGACCCCGGATTTGGGAGTGTTACAGAAATGGTATCAGAACGAAGCGTTATAAACCTCAGAGATGATGTGGCGTTAAGATAATAAGCTCACTAAGATAATAAGAACTCTTACCAAGTTCATAGTCGGGCTACCTAACGTAGTACTGACAGTTAAAACCCTTATGGGAACCCTTATAAATATCGTGATAGAAGCGTAGTTCGTTATCGTATATGGTAGCGGAACTCCGAACCCTGAGGTTGAGGAGCAACAACGCGATAATGTTTTATTACGTATTGGAGATCAGATGGTGGATCCGATAGAGCGTCCTAACGCAGGACCGGATGATGTTCATATTGAGGATGTAGCGGTTGAGGATGTTGTCCTAGAAGGGATTGTTGCTGAGGAGGATCTCGTGGGGGATCCTGAAAAGAATGAATAAAGGACCACTGAGGAATTGATAACCATGGTTAGGGAAACTACCAGAGGTAGGATTGGTCGGTCACTACCGGAGATTCGTTCAAGTCATAAAGATAGTAGCCCCTTTAACGCAGCTTACTCATAAGAGTGAGAAGTTCGAATAGACAGAGAAATGCGAGAACAGCTTTCAAGAACTAAAGCAAAGGTTGGTGACGGCTCCTATGTTGGCGTTGCCGGATGGAAAAGGAGATTTTGTGATTTGTAGTGACGCTTCGCATAAGGAATTAGGGTGCTTCTTATATAGAACAACAAGGTAATTGCGTACGCGTCAAGACAATTAAGGGAATATAAAATTCGATATCCCCACCCATGAGCTTGGGCTCGTGGCAATAGTTTTGCCCTAAAGATTGGAGGCACTACTTGTATGGAGAGAAGTGCGAGATTTACACAAGCCATAAGTGCTCTAGTGCATTTTCACGCAGAAAGAGCTCAACATGCGCCAGAGGAGGTGGTTAGAGCTAATCAAGGATTACGATTATGAGATTCTTTATCATCCAGGGAAAGCCAAAATGGTGGCTAATGCCCTTAGTATAAAAGAGAGACTCGAGATGAAAATGTCTTTGGGAGAGTTGATAAGATATTTTGAGAAAATGGAAATAGAAGTGAAGGTAACTGGAGCCGGTACCGAAACGTTGTTTGAGATTGCAATACAGCCTGAATTATCGAAAAAGATCATATTGTGCCAAGAAAAAGTGATGAATGAAGGCAGAGAGTCAATGACTGGAGAAGAGATTAATACCAAGAAAGATGATAAGGGAATAACGAGGTATTCCTATAGAATTTGGGTTCCAAACGTTTAAGAGCGTAAGGACTGGATCTTAGATGAAATCCATAGCTCGAGGAATAAGATTTAGGGCAAACCCCGAATGTGATAGACAGGGAGGTTGTCATTAAGAAAGAAGGAGCCCATAATATAATGAAGTGGAAAACAATGATTTTAACGTATAAGATAACCCCAAGTATGGGAGAAGGATGAAACATTTCATACTGAGAAAACAGAAGTCGAGCAAGATAGGGAGAACCAGGACGGTACTCCTATGGGGCAATTCATGGACCTGCCTAAACAAAACTTATACTTTTACCCCAACCACCACCCTGAGGAATCAATACGGTGGGAAATTCTTTCATGACCTTTAAGTCGCTAAGCTTTCAGAGTTCCAAGGAACAAGGTGACCTAGTCGAGGCAAGAGCCTGGATAAAGGAAATATAGGAACCATTTGAGATTCTAAATGATTGATGAAGCGAAAAAGACTGTTTTTGTCACTTACCTTTCTAAAAGAGAGGCCACCCACTGGTGAAAGACCAAGAAAGGCACGGAGCCAGAGTTTATAATAAACTGATTAAAGTTCAGTCAATTATTTTCGGGAAAGTAATTCCCAAGGTTATAGAGATAGTGTAAAAGCTTTAGAGCCAGAACAAAGGCGGATGAGTATGATGAGTTATGAATCTAAGTTGTAAAAGTTATCAAGATTCGTCTGGAGGACAAGAATCCTAGAACGACATGATGTTTGAAATCAATGCTTATGTTGTGTTGGTTCATGAAATGGTTGTAATAGAAACGAAAATAAAAGAAACTGAAGTGGAAAGAAATATAAAGGCAATAAAGTTTGAGGAATGATAAGGGAGTTG